>NC_138778.1:218936595-219411595 GCF_965119305.1 Pelophylax lessonae
TCAGCTAAAGTAACGCAGTGCCGTATTGCAAAAAATTGGCCTGGTCTATTTGCGGGGGAAAAAAGGACATAAATTGTATTTGGGTACAGCTTCCAGAAGTGCTTAATAAATAAAAATAAAGGTTTACAACCCCTTTAAGTGTGACAAATAGGCAAAACAAATTAAAAAATAATCAGGAAGGGGGCAAATACTTTTTCACAGGTACCTCCAGATTTCTCGCATACGCATTTCCCCAGAATATTCATGAGACTGGAGTTTTTCTTAATCCCCCGTTCCCAAGCGGAATGGTGTGCGGTAACGGCACTCATAACCTCTCCCAGCATTTCCATCTACAATCAGTAACAAGTATACATCTGTCACCTCTCTTTGTGCATAAAAAACGCTTTCATCCTAATTGTACTGAAATCAACAAAAGCGCCACGCGGCCTTCATCACAAAATGTAAACTCCATTGTCGAACATATCAATTTGTTTGCTATCTTCTGCTTCAAAAGGAAATAATTACAAAAAAGAGACGTTTTTATTTCCATTGTTGTGTTTATGAGATTAGGACTGCGGAATTGTTGTGCGTTTGATGTGAGCGCGGATTCCGATCTCGCGTTTTTTTTTTTTTTTTTTTTACTGTCACTCATCACTGAAGAATTGCTTCAAGCCTTCAAAAACACAGGACTTGAAAAGGTGTCTGGAAAATCACGCCGCTCGTTCATAGTGCCTGCTGGTTGCGGTGACTTTTTTGTTCTAAGGGGAATACAAAAAAAGTGGATTTCCTAAAGGGTGCCTGCACCTAACCACTTCAGCTCTGGAAGATTTACCCCCCCCCCCTCTTTTTTTATGGGCCAGGCCATTTTTTTGGGATATGGCGCTGCGTTATTTTAACTGCCAATTGCATGATCAGGCGACACTGTACCCAAGTAATTTTACCCATTTTACGCTGCTAATGTTATTATTCCCATGCCTTCAAGTATACATTCGGTAAAATGACATCTACTTTTTAATTATATATATATATATATATATATATATATATATATATATACGGGCAGACACACTCACACCACTGCTTGCTTGCTCATTTCTCCTCTCTTGATGAATACTGATGGATCTCTGCAGTCTCCTGTTGTCTCTGCCCTCACCCAGCCCCCTCCAGCTCTCCAGCCCTCCTTGACTTTCCTATGACTTATCCCTCCTCCCTTGCTGGCAAACTCTCACAAGATTTAGGGAGAGAGCCATGCATGATGTCATTGGCCCAGGCTAATGACCAGACAAGAAAGAGGAAGTGGGCTGTATAAGGTATTTATAAAATGTGGTCACTTCCCCCACCTATAACTGGTCTAAACAGCAAGGTAACACTGGAACGGCAAACGCATGTAAAAAAAGCCAAGGAATTTCCAGTCACAACTTAACAACAAGCCTGCGACCAACCAAATTAACCTAACAGTATGCGTTAAAAACAGGGGTTTAGGTGCACACATTTCGCATGTATTTGCAAATGTGTGCAAGTAAACCCCTGTTTTTTAATGCATAGACAGGTTAATTCGGCTGCTCGCACGCTGGTTGTTAAAGCGGAGTTCCAGCCTCACACACTCACCTGTCCAACGGTCCAGCGATGCGGCCGCCCGAAGCCTCGCTCTTCTCCCTCTCTGTCTGCGGCGCCGGCATCACTGGTGTGGGCACCCGGCTGTGACAGTTTTCGGCTTCACAGCCGGGTACGCACTGCGCATGCGCGAGTTGCGCTACGCGTCGTGATTGGCCGGCAATCTTCTGGGACCTCTGACATGTCCCAGAAGATTGCAGGGAGGGAGGGGGAGAGGAGAACTTCCGCTCAGGGCGCCGCGGCGCTCCGAGCGGAAGTGGGAGCGGGTACCTGTCAAAACTAGGTACCCGCCCCCCCCCCAAAAAAAAAATGACATGCCAAATGTGACATGTCAGGGGGTTAGAACTGCATAAAGCGGAAGTTCCACTTTTGGGTGGAACTCCGCTTTAAGTTGTGACTGGAAATTCCTTGGCTTTTTTGACATGCGTTTGCTGTTCCAGTGTTACCTTGCTGTTTAGACCAGTTATAGGTGGGGGGAGTGACCACTTTTTATAAATACCTTATACAGCCCACTTCCTCTTTCTTGTCTGATCATTATAAACAAGCAAAAAATTGGGGGAGCAAACCCTGAACATGTATATCTAAAGCCGGTGCAGCTATGAACCAAGAGACATGTATATTAAAAAAAAGAATAGCGCACACATGCAAAAGAAATGACTATCAAATATGGAGACAATCCATAAATAAAAATGGGGATTTGGTCCCACCATATGGCCATATCATGCTCAAGCCCACCACTGCGTCAAAGTACCCCATTGTCAGTGGGTCCTACACTATCCATAAAAAAGGATGAATCCAGCCTCTCTTACCCTTGGAGACAACACTCCTTGCTGGGAGAGATGTGCTAATGCACTACAAGGGACTCCTCCTATATCTATTTGACAGTCAAATGACTATCAAATATGGAGACAATCCATAAATAAAAATGGGGATTTGGTCCCACCATATTGGTGGGCTTGAGCACGATATGGCCATATGGTGGGACCAAATCCCCATTTTTATTTATGGATTGTCTTCATATTTGATAGTCATTTCTTTTGCATGTGTGCGCTATTCTCTTTTTTAATATATGTACATGTTGCTTGGTTCATAGCTGCACCGGCTTTAGATATACATGTTCAGGGTTTACTCCTCCAACTTTTTGCTTGTTTATTATGTATTTGGTCTGACCAGACTTCTGAGGTTGAGCACCCCACCCCCCACACACACCTGTACTTCATCAGTGTCCACTGTCAAGTGGATATAGGAGGAGTCCCTTGTAGTGCATTAGCACATCTCTCCCAGCAAGGAGTGTTGTCTCCAAGGGTTAGAGAGGCTGGATTCATCCTTTTTTATGGATAGTGTAGGACCCACTGACAATGGGGTACTTTGACGTAGTGGTGGGCTTGAGCATGATATGGCCATATGGTGGGACTAAATCCCCATTTTTATTTATGGATTGTCTCCATATTTGATAGTCATTTCTTTTGCATGTGTGCGCTATTCTCTTTTTTAATATAATTATCTGATCATTAGCCTGGGCCAGTGACATTATGGACAACTCTCTCCCTAAATCTTGTGAGAGTTTGCCAGGAAGGGAGGAGGGATTAGTCATAGGAAAGCCAAGGAGGGCTGCAGAGCTGGAGGGAGCTGGATAAGGGCAGGGGACAACAGGAGACTGCAGAGATCCATCAGTATTCATCAAGAGAGGAGAAATGAGCAGGCAAGCAGCAGTGTGAGTTTTTCTGTCTATATCTATCTATCTATCTATCTATCTATCTATCTATCTATCTATCTATCTATCTATCCAGTATATATATATATATATATATATATATATATATATATATATATATATATGTATGTATATGTATGTATATATATATATATATATATATATATATATATATATATACAGTATATACACACAGTATCTTACAAAAGTGAGTACACCCCTCTGGTATTTACTGGCAGAAAAAAAATGTTTTACTGTCCAAAGTTAAAACAACAAGGGCAGAGGATTTAATAGATGGAAAGATGAAAAAATGACGGAAGAACCGCTTTTAAGGTTTAAAGTAAATGTTAGGTTATATTTTTAGTTAAAGATGAAGTTTATTTTATATATATATTGGGAATACAGCACCACACACATTAGTTATTTGTAATGATGTTTATCTCATTACTTGCATAAATCTTCTTCTAAGAGCCGCTGAATACCATCCTCAGTGGCTGTCTTCTGGCTCTGTCTGTTAAAAATAATTTTTTGTCTATGCCTAGCCTTCTCTTTGATAGTAAATCTACCAATCAAGTTTGATAGACAGGAAACTATTCTCTTTGTGCGGCTGAGACTTTAGCATTTTTTTTTTATTTTTAGGGGGGGGATTATTGCAGTAAAATGCAGATAGAGGTGAAAACGAAATAAGTGATGCAATAATGGCACATCAAACATCTACAAATGTGACAACAAAAAAAACAATAAAAATATTGTGCACTCTAAAAATACACTACAATCTTTTTCAAAGATGTACATGCCACTCACAATCTTTCGATTCTGCTGGGCTTCTCGTTTCCGATTAGATTTCTACTCCCCTCTCCGCCATAAACATCCGGAGACGTTTCATAAAAAACATGGCCTACAGGGTACCTTGACTGAACGCACACACATACTTGAGTGTAATAGAAAATGCAGTTTCGTCATCAAGGCTGATGCATTATAAATCACCAGACCCACCGGCCTTAATTACACATCCATGAAAATAAACACTTTGCAGTATAGATTGTTTTCTATGATCCAACTGGCAGAATGGGACTTCTCATGGTTTGGTCAACGCTGGCCGTTCTTTCACCGTGGGGTCATTTAGCTGTGGGCAAAGGCTGCTTCCAATTTCTCACAACGGTAATAGTTATCATTACGGAACACCGACAAGCTCTGTTTTGATCTAAAACGGCCACGTAACAGAATGTATCAACATTTTAAAAATCTACGAGAACTCCCCTTAAAACGACCCCTAGTTGAGTAGACCTGGAAAAAAAAAATATATATATATGTTTCCGATGTTATTTCTGATGCGGAATCTCTTTCTGTTTTCGCTGCCGGGGGAAATCCTTTGCCTGGAAATCAATTTAAATGCACATCAGGAATCAGGAATTTTTGTAGTTCGCCGCTGACATTGTTCACATCACATAGGGGGCTAGTAAAATAGTTTCAGCCTACAAATTGTAGGTAGCCTGATGTAAACGGACACAAGTCTGTTTAGGTCTGGCCGCCCATAGACAGAAATAAATGGGAGGGAGAAGACACATGAAAAAGAGACACTGACAATCAAAGAAAAGCTGCTAAAGACACAAAGAATTTTTTTCTTGCCCCAAACGTTGCCGAATTTGCTGACCACACGTCTAAAAGTATAAAGGGAGGGATAGGTGGTGCTGCCTGGGGGACAGACTAGAGCAGTGTATCTCAAACTTTTTTCAGTCAAGGCACCCCTTAAAAATTATGGACAGTCTTGAGGAACCCTTTAAAAATGATGGACAGTCTCGAAGCACCCTTTAAAAATTATGGTGGACAGTCCCGAGGCACCCTTTAAAAATTATGGACAGTCTCGAAGCACCCTTTAAAAATTATGGTGGACAGTCCCGAGGCACCCTTTAAAAATTATGGACAGTCTTGAGGCACCCTTTAAAAATGATGGGCAGTCTTGAAGCACCCTTTAAAAATGATGGGCAGTCTCAAGGAACCCTTTAAAAATGATGGACAGTCTCAAGGCACCTTTTAAAAATGATGGACAGTCTCGAGGCACCCTTTAAAAATGATGGACAGTCTCAAGGCACCTTTTAAAAATGATGGACAGTCTCGAGGCACCCTTTAAAAATGATGGGCAGTCTTGAGGAACCCTTTAAAAATGATGGACAGTCTCGAGGAACCCTTTAAAAATGATGGACAGTCTCGAGGAACCCTTTAAAAATGATGGACAGTCTATAGGTACCCTTTAAATGTTATAGACGGTCTTAAGGCACCCTTTAAAAATTAAGGACAGTCTTGAGGAACCCTTTAAAAATGATGGACAGTCTCGAGGAACCCTTTAAAATGATGGACGGTCTCGAGGTACCCTTTAAAAATTGTGGACAGTCTCAAGGCACCCTTTAAAAATTATGGACAGTCTCGAGGCACCCTTTAAAAAATTATGGATAGTCTCGAGGAACCCTTTAAAAATTGTGGACTGTCTCGAGGTACCCTTTAAAAATTATAGGCAGTCTAGAGGAACCATTTAAAAATTGTGGACAGTCTTGAGGCTCACTTTAAAAATTTTGAACAGTCTAGAGGAACCCTTTAAAAATTATGGACAGTCTCGAGGAACCCTTTAAAATGATGGACGGTCTCGAGGCACCCTTTAAAAATTGTGGACAGTCTCAAGGCACCCTTTAAAAATTATGGACAGTTTCGAGGCACCTTTAAAAATTATGGATAGTCTCGAGCCACCCTTTAAAAAATGATGGATAGTCTCGAGGAACCCTTTAAAAATTGTGGACTGTCTCGAGGTACCCTTTAAAAATTATAGGCAGTCTAGAGGAACCATTTAAAAATTGTGGACAGCCTTGAGGCTCACTTTAAAAATTTTGGACAGTGTAGAGGAACCCTTTAAAAATGATGGACAGTCTCGAGGCATCCTTTAAAAATTATGGACAGTCTCGAGGCACCCCATTCTAAAATGTAAAAGCTATTCTAATAATTTTACATAATGCAGCAACATCCACAAGTCCAAGTAGGACACCCAACATTAGAGGTGATTTATTCTTCCAAAGCAAATATACTTTTGCAAACTGGTACTGACTGGCATTCCAATGTTTCTCTTCTCCCTCAGTTTTTCTCCATCACTTAGCTAATGTGACCCCAACACTGATGGGGAGGGACAAATGCTATGCTATACAGGTAACTGACATCCTCCTTGTAACGGAACCGGCCATCCGCTGTATTTGTGGACTCCTGTCAGTATATGGCTTCCTTGCAGACATGAACATATATACCAGATTTTCCCAGCCGCCCTCATACAAAGCTAGCCAACAACTTAGCTTGTACTGGAATCACACTTTATTGAACACTCACACAGAATTTATATATAGCATGGACCTCCCCCCTCCTGATCAGATTACCACACACAGGTCAGGGGTTGCCTGATTACATTATCATATGCAGATGAAATTGTATACAGAGACAGAATTAACCTGAACTAATTATCTAGCTATCTGGACAGAACAATGTGGGCTCATTAACATTTAACAATGGGACAGGCAGACTTAACACAATTCACATCCCACCTCAAAACAGACAATAGGACAAGACTGCCAATGACAGTGTGTCCATCTCCTACATTGAAGTACATGGAATACACATCTACGTATTTCTGTGATTATTTAGGAGTCAGACTTCATGGCAACAGGCTATAAGCCTCACAGTGTAAAGTGGGATTAAATCTTCATATTTCTTGAGAGATATTGCTGACAGATATTATTGTCCCACTTAAAGCAATCAAAACCATTAAGTATTTTTCTTTCACTCCCAGTGACGGTGAGTACCGTCACACTCCTTATCAACTGATGAATGATGCCATTGGTCGTTAAGACGCCGACAGCTAGAAGGTTTTGAATGGTGCACAATGAAAACCTGTGACTTAGCTGTAACTAAAAAGGCAATGTTCGGGCAATGTTTAGGCATTTTGCCAAGGCCCCCCTGAAGTAACCTCAGAGCACCCTGGTTGAAAAAGGCTGGTCTAGTCTAGAGCATGTCAAAACAGTAGGAGAAAATATGTGAAAACCTCTACTGAAAATATATGAGATCTGACAAGTATCAATAATATTGTAAACTGTGAACAATTAGAGCTCAAATAGATAAAGTGCTCGTGCAAAAAATACATATATAAACCCACAAAATTGTGTCAATAAAGTGACTAAGTACCAAATAAGTGACAAAATTTGTGAAAAAAATGATTCGACATGTAAGTATATATAAAAAATGATTGTAATCAATAAATGAGTCTATAATCAAAAAAAAAGTCCAAGTGCCAGTAATTTTCTAATCTTCAGTGAAAAAACGTGACTCTGGATACATTTGTGCTCCCCCTCTCTCTCCCAGATCCGCACTCACAAGAGAGAAGAACCCCTACAGGGGTAATGAGCATCAATCACAGACTGAATATGGCTTCTCATATACTGTACGTGCCCAGTAGTAAGGACCTCGGATATATGGACCACATACTCCAATCTCTTGGGTACTCACTCCCAGTTACCACAGGTGTGCCGAAATGGAAACAAATGTCTCATAGTGTAAATCCGTTAAAAAGTAAACGATTTATTACAAACGGTAGCAAACATACTCACAAACAAATGAGGAAAATAGAGCTGGATAAACAACACTAGTTTCGGAACGCCATGCGTTCCACGGGTCGCAAGTGCACAAGCATAAATGGCATAATGATTCTCTACGCGTTTCGTCAATGTGACATCATCAGGAGCAGTCACACATCTAGCTTGTAGGGTCCAATGAAGGGTGCACAAGAACTTCAGCTAGCCATATTATATTTTTGTTTTTGTTACTAGTAGTGGCGGCGATCAGGAGTGAGACATTGCGGCGGACAAATCTAACACTACTATAAAATATGGGAAGTGTTCCCAAAGTGCATCCACGGCAAGGGCCCAAGGTGTAAAGGCATTGGCCTGGATGGAAGGAAAAGATATAAGGAATTAGGGAAAGAAAGAAGAAGAAGGCAAAAGGGGAGAAGAACAGAGCAAGGGAGAGAAAAAGAAGAGAGGGAGGAGAGAAAGCGGGGAATGAGAAGGGGGAGTGAAGGGGGAGGGAAAATGAGAATTGAAGGACAAGAACAGTCAGAAAGTTGTTGAGGGCTGGTGGGATTTTTTTAGGTACCAGGTAGAAAAGATGAAAAAATTATATTAAAAACATGAAAATGTTTATTGATACATATTAAAAACAAGGTGAACAATACAAATAAATGTATTCATGGGTATACAGCTAACATATATAGAGGACTCGATGTGTGGAAAGCATATAGGCATAAGGCAATGATGTACAGTTGATTAAGTCCAATGAGGAGCATCAGACAAATCCCGACATGTTTTGCGGCACTGGGGTCCGCTTCTTCGGGGGTATAAAGCACAATAAGCATAAAATGCCTTGAATAGCCAGTATAATATAACAGCAACAGTCATTAATATATATATATATATATACATAGACATAAATACATGCAAGTGTGGAGCACCCAAATGCACCCAAAGCATCCACCGTGAAGGAACCAACCAACACCAGGACCAAATGGAAGTGCCCCCCAGAAAAACGCCTCCCCAGCGAATGTGGAGGGACAGTCAAGGCAGGAGGCTGCAAGAGTGGATATTACAGTGGTAAAGTAGGAATGGTAAGAATATATTGGAAGAGGGTATCCACCACCACCATAAAAGGAAAAACGGTTCAAGAGCTTAAATGTGAATCTTCTGTACCTTATTGAGTGTTTCCATAAAGGAACTCACACATCTCATATGAATAGGGAGACCGAAAGGAATTATAAAATGCAGCTATAGCTGGGGTCCAAGGGCAAAAGATGTCCTATAAGGGCAAGGATAAAGTACATAAGCGTCCTATTGTTGTATATCACTGAGGCATCCACGGCTAGAAAGGCAAGAACTAGGAGAAAAGTTACCTGTTCAGAGCCATGCCAAAAGGACAGGGGAATGTTTGGACTGCATGGTGACAGCAGGATGGATAAAGCACAAAGAGAGCTGGGATATCAAACAATGAACCGAGGGCAAGATAGTCTGCCTGGACCTTAAACGATCTATAGGACAAGTCAAGATTAGAAAAAATTCAGGGAGATATATCCAATATTGAAACCAAGTCCACAAAGGAATGCGGTCCATAATCTTACCCACAGCATGCTGCAATGGCGGCGAACGCCGTCTCCTGAGAGACAGTACGGTGAAGCCCCGCCTAATATGGCCCTTAACCCGACGCCGGATGCGCATGACGTCATGCGCAAAATGGGCGGGTCAGGTCCTCAACTGCGCGCGCACACCAAGGTGCGCGCGCAGTGCCGCTCTTACATAGGCCACAATAGGCAGCCTAGAGTGGCCACAACGGAGGTAGAGCGGACACAGAAGTGTCCAGTCATCGGCGTGCCTGAGGACCACACATCCGCTGAGGAATCAGGGAAGCACGCCATCGTCCGGGCGGAGTGGGTAGTACAACGGAGGATGCTGAAGGAATGCAAGATAGAATCTAACACTACGTTTTTGGGGACCATTGACACTAACACAGTAATTAGTGCCGAAAAAAATGCTGTACTAATGACACTGACAGGGAAGGGGTTAACATCAGGGGCAATCAAAGGGTTAAATGTGCTCTTAGGGAGTGCTTTCTAACTGTGTTGGGAGGTGGCTTAACTGGGGGAAGATAGAGATCTGTGTTCCTGCTTAGCAGAAACACAATATCCTTACCTTCCTCTCTGACAGACCGCCGTTCTGCCTCTCCTGTGAACGATCAGCGGGACCCACTGATTGGGTTCCGCTGTGTCCAATCAAGCGCGCACCCCAGACCCTGTGCACAAAATCACGTACATGTATGTGATTTCGCACAGGAGGGCCACCTTGCCGCAGTATATCTGCGTGGGGCGGTCCTCAAGTGGTTAATATCACTTTACCATAGGACTGGCATCCACTCCACTCAGTTCTGATTCAGCATGGGATCTGTTCACAAATTCCCTGCTAAATGGAGCTGACAAAGTATAAAAGGGGTCTAAGACTTAACCGAACAAGCTGGAGTTAGACGCTGATTGGTTACTCTGCACAGCTACTCCAGTTTTAGTAAATTCCCCCCTGCTTTGGTGATCACATTTCCATTATTCATTCATTCATTGGAAGTTTTATTTTTATTTTTTTATATCAAAGCTGTTTACCTTATATGTCTGTAGTGCACCTCATGTAGGAGCCCGCTAGTGAAATGAGATCCCACACCCTGCACAGCCAGGCACACAGAATTTTCACAGGCACACTTGAGTCTGGAAACAGTCCAGTGCTTGTTTTTTTAGTTTTAATTAGGGGATAAAACTTGCCCACTTGACGTTAATGAACTTCAGGGACAACTATCCTATATACAGTCTATATACGCTCCTTTCTCTTTCTCTAGCAGATCACTTGCTTGCAAAAAAAAACAGACTCAGCTGGGACACTTTTTATGAATCTGACAAAGTAAGATCAAGTAAAAGCCCTTTACAGGCAGGGACCCGGGGGGCCCCTTTGGCGTGCAGAGAAAAAGTCCAGTGTCCAGCTTACATTCCTGTGGTTACTGATCCTAGCACCACCGCTTCGGGCACTGCCAGCCCATCTGGCTGCAGCTGCCTCTCCTCACTAGCCCTCCTGGCTACTCCCCACAGTCCTCCCAGACTGACACCACAGTCCTCCCAGACTGCTCACTCACAAGACCACCCAGCTGACTTCTCCTGGAGAACTCCTGATTGTGCTGACCTGCTCCTGCTGTCCTCAGTCTTGCTCCTGTGCTTCCAGGAAGGATATCTTCCGTGTGTTGTAGAGGGCCACTCTAGCACCCAAGCCCCAGACCCGAGGTCACCCCCCCTCTCCCAGACTAGGGGGTACACTCAAGAGCCACAGCCTCCTCAGCACTCCTCCATCTTCCACCCGACTGGCATGACCCAGGAGTATTTAAGGGGTGACTGCCTCCTGCCAGCCCACTTTGCTGGGGATTGGCTGGGGCCCTCCTCAATACTCCAGGCAGCTCCTCCTAAACTCCACTCTCTACTTCTGGAAGCTTCCCCAAGGTTCCAGAGAGCATGGAGAGTTACTGGAGATGCTGCCTGCTGAGTAATCCAGCCTTCCTGAGTCACTCAACCTTGACCCAGATTCAACCCAGGCTTGGCTGCCAGCAAAAGCCAAATCTGCCTACTCTAACAACTATGTACACTTTCTAGCACACTAAAGGGGACTACATGTCCATTAGAACAGTCCTCTTCTGCTGTACCTTGCCATGGTGAGGTACGCCATATCCAGCCGCCCATTGGCTCCTGGGATATGAGTGTCATCAACCCCAGGAGTTATTTGGCAGCTTCTGCGTCCAGCATTGTGGTATCTCCAAAACCATGCTTTGTACGCAATGCGCATGCATGAGATCGGAAGGTGCATGCTGAGTAGCCAGCAGCACCGTATCCCAGAAGGAGCAACGAGCTGGCTTCAGATGCCCACACTAAAGATGAGAGCATGATTGCTAAGGAGAGCACAGTGAGCTTTTGAAGAACAATCTAATAGGAAAAACTACACTGGAACCCCACTTTAAGTGATCAGGGTTGGCAAACATTCACATTCTATTATAAATACAGCTAACAATATTAATGGCTAGTTTGCCATCATAGAAAGGAAAATCCATAAGCTGGTAAAAGTCAAGTGGCTGAATCAGGGCCAGGACAAGAGGTGGACAGGAGGGGCAGCTGTAGTATAATGTAAAGGATGGGTAGGCACCACAAGGAGATTGGGAAGGGAAGGGATTTGTGTTGAGAAGGGGAATTTGGGGGGCGGCAGGGGGTAAGAATTACTTGAAAGGGGCACATTTGGGGGAGGAGTGCTACGAGTGGTGATTTGGAAGGATTTGTGTTGGGAAGGGGGAAGGAGGGAGGAGGATTTGTGTGTGGGGGGGGGGGGGGGGGTCATTGTGCGGGTTTGTGCTATAAAAGTATAATGGTAGAGGGGAAATATTTTTTTTGGGGGGGGGGGGCAGATGGAATTGTGCTAGTAGGGATGATTGGGGGGTATTTGTGCTAGTAGAAGAGGAAATTTGTAGGGGGGGGGGGGGGTTTGTGCTAGGATGAGGGATTGGGGGAGGAGAATTTGTCCTGGAGGGGGGGGATTTTGTAGTGAGGAGAGAGGATTTGTGCTTGAACTAAGGAGATTTGTGCTGGGAGGAGAGGAATTCATGCTTGGGTGTAAGCATGCATATTAATGCTTAATTTTTTTTTTTTTTTTGGGGTGGGGGGGTGAATTTTTGCTGACACATAATACTCATACATCTTAGGAGGGGGGAGTTGCACAGTTGCTCAATTTGGCATGTTCATCCCAGTATTGGCCCGTCCATGCATCTGGCCCCCTAATCTACATGCAGGGCGCGGACGCATGGATTCCAATGGGGTTTTTCTTTTTGAAGCACATGATTAGAGCCAGAGGCTCTAATAGGCTTCAAAAAGGGTGGGCTCGGGGCGCAGAGCACTGAGCCCTGAGTCCACCCAGTTCAGTGGCGGCCGGTGTACTGTGGGCCGCCCCCCCCATCCACGCATGGAGTTCAATGGGATTTTTTTTATTTTTTTATTTTTTTTATTTGGCATCACCTGATTAGAGCCAGAGGCTCTAATAGGGCGATGCAAAGGGTGGACCCGGGGCGCAGAGCAGTGCGTCCCGAGCCCACCCATTGTGTGACAATAGCGAATGAAATTTCGCTATTGTCACACCAATCCTCTTCCTGGCCAATCCGATACGCGTTTCCTGAATTGCCGCAAGGTGAACCCCTTGCCATTGGCCGAGGAGGAGGCGGGACCAGAAGGACTCGTGGAGTCGCACCACCGGTTACGGGGACTCAGAAGAAGCCACCCGCCGCCGCTGCTGGAAGGACTCGTGGATACGTGCTGCCCGCCGCCGCTGCTGCTCCAGGTAGGTAAGGGGGCATGCACGCTGATCTCTGCATTGGGGGCATGTATGCTGGTCACTACATTGGGGGCACACACACTGATCTCTGCATTGGGGGCATGTACTCTGCATTGGGGGCATGTATGCTGGTCACTACATTGGGGTCCCGCAAGCTGATCTCTGCATTGGGGGCATTTACTCTGCATTGGGGGCATGTACTCTGCATTGGGGGCATGTATGCTGGTCACTACATTGGGGGCCCGCACGCTGATCTCTGCATTGGGGGCATTTACTCTGCATTGGGGGCATGTACTCTGCATTGGGGGCATGTATGCTGGTCACTACATTGGGGGTCCGCACGCTGATCTCTGCATTGGGGGCATTTACTCTGCATTGGGGGCATGTACTCTGCATTGGGGGCATGTACTCTGCATTGGGGGCATGTATGCTGGTCACTACATTGGGGGCCCGCACGCTGATCTCTGCATTGGGGGCATTTACTCTGCATTGGGGGCATTTACTCTGCATTGGGGGCATGTACTCTGCATTGGGGGCATGTACTCTCCATTGGGGGCATGTATGCTGGTCACTACATTGGGGGCACGCACGCTGATCTCTGCATTGGGGGCATGTGTACTGGTCACTACATTGGGGGCATGTATGCTGGTCACTGCATTGGGGGCATGTATGCTGGTCACTGCATTGGGGGCATGTACGCTGATCTCTGCATTGGGGGAATGGTATGCTGGTCACTGCATTGAAGGGGGCATGTACGCTGGTCTCTGCATTGGGGGAATGGTATGCTGGTCACTACATTGAAGGGGGCATGTACGCTGATCTCTGCATTGAAGGGGGCATGTACGCTGGTCACTGCATTGAAGGGGGCATGTACGCTGGTCACTGCATTGAAGGGGGCATGTACACTGGTCACTGCATTGAAAGGGGGCACGCTGGTCACTGTGCATTGAAAGGGGGCAAGCTGGTCACTGTGCATTGAAAGGGGGCACGCTGGTCACTGTGCATTGAAAGGGGGCAAGCTGGTCACTCTGCATTGAAAGGGGGCACACTGGTCTCTCTGCATTGAAAGGGGGCACACTATACCTTAATTACTGAAGGCCCCTTTCACACTTTTGCGATCTCAAAGTCATGCAATTTTTACAGTGTTTTTTGCCGCAAAGCAATGCCTATTACTTTTTTATGTTTGCGCCCACCAAAAATATTGAGCACCAGCCGCCACTGACCCAGTTGTGTGACAAAAGCGAATGAATATTCGCTATTGTCACACGAATTCTGCTCCTGGCCAATCAGGAAGCGGGTCCTGAGACCGTTTCCCGATTGGCCGAAAGGAGAAGTCATGCCATTGGCCAAGGAGGAGAAAGGAGACGCAGGAGACTGAGGGGGAAGCCGCCACAGCTGCTGCTGCTGCCTGCCCTCCACATGTCCAGGGTGAGTGAGCCGGCGACCCGGGGGGTATGGTTTGTGGGCTGGTGTGGTCCAGGGGATGGGGGGTTATGGTGTTGTCCGTCTGCCGCCCCCTGGCCCATGGAGCACCAGCCGCCACTGGTTCATCCTGTGCTGTAAATGACCTTGTCCCGGCGCTGGGCTGAATTGTGGAAACACTCCAACGAATGTAGATGGCAAAGGCTGAATCGTTTACTGCCATGCAATATGACAAATTATAAATCAATCTATCGCAGATTTTTTAATATGCTCCATCATTCTCGTAGGCACCCCCCTTCCTGGGTGCAGTTATTTGCGTCTCATTCACCGCATGTAATTTTTCAGCGTCCGTTGCTCCTCATTCCTGTCCACAAACGTCAGACCTGATTGGGGTTAATAAAGAGATTTCTGGTGAGGTGGAAGGAAAGGGAGGAACATATGCGGGAGGGCGCGCAGGGGAGAATACATTGGACTGGCAGCTTGACTTAGTGAATTAGAATCTCATTAGGGCAATGCCCTGTGAGTAAATAGCGGCTTGTGTCACTCCGCATCTCCTGGGCTCCCGGTGCTAATTATTGCTTTCGTTGACTCAGACCTGAGTTATCAGCGCCGTCGTGTTAGGCTTCTGTTCTTCCGCTCATAATGAAGGCGATTAGAAAATTGAGATCACGGCTACAAGCCAGACCTCTTGCTTTGTATTAATGTACAGCACTGTCTACACCAATGCGTCTATAAAAGATTACACAGTAAACGTGTGTAGACAGAATTAGGCCTATTTATAGAATGCCTGCCTAATGGAAAATCAGGATACTTATGCCTGAAATACAGTTGATTAACGCTTTCACCTCCTTTCAAATCACAGGCATAGTTGCCAACTGTCCCGTTTTTGCCGGGACAGTCCCAGCAAATAGGAGCCTGTCCCGGGTAATTTACATTGTCCCGGCAATGTACTTATTTACAATTTGCACTTTATTTATATTTTTGCATATTACATTTTTTGTATGGTCACACCTGAGCACATTTGACACTTTATAATTGCAAGGAAGTGTGATAAGAATTTTAACCACTTCCCGCCCGCCCTATAGGCGATTGACGTCGGGAAAGTGGTTGCATTATTCTGACCGGACGTCATATGACGTCATATGAGATAATACTCTCTGACGTAGGCTCTTTACCATGTGACCAGCCATGTCCAATCACAGCTGGTCACATAGTACACAGGAAGACACGTTGATCGGCTTTCCTCAGTACGTGCCTGACAGGCACGAATAAAGGAGAGCCGATCTGTGGCTCTCCTGATGGGGGGACAGGGGGTCTGCACTGGTAATCAGATCATTGATTACCAGTGCATACCCTCGGGGGGGGGGGGGTGCCACTAGAACCACCAGGGATACCCACCCATGACCCCAGGGATGCCCACTATGGCCACCAGGGATGGCAATCAGGGATCAGGGAGCCCCCCAGTGCCCTCCCCATCAGTGCTGCCTGCCAGTGCCCTCCCCATCAGTGCTGCCCAGTGCCCACCAGTGCTCATCATTGCCATTTATCAGTGCCGCCCACCGGTGCCCATTATTGCCCACCAGTGCCTCTTATCAATGCCCATTAGTGCCCATCAGTTGCCGATCAGTGCCCATCAGTGCCCACCAGTCCTGCCTATCAGTGCCCATTAGTGCCCATCAGCACCGCCTATCAGTGTCCATCAGTGCCCATCAATGCCGCCTATCAGTGCCCACCAATGCTGCATATTAGCGCTACCTATCATTGCCAAATATCAGTGCCCATCAGTGCCACCCCATCAGTGCCACCCCATCAGTGCCTCCTCATCAGTGCCTGTCAGTGCGGCCTCATCAGTGCTCATCAGTGCAGGAAAAAACGTATTAATTTACAAAATTGTATAACATAAACACATTTTTTTTTTTTTTCAAACTTTTCGGTCTTTTTTTTATTTGTTTAGCAAAAAAGAAAAAAACCTTGCGGTGATCAAATACCACCAAAAGAAAGCTCTATTTGTGGGGGTAAAATTACATAAATTTGGTGTAGGTACAGTGTTGTATGACCGCACAGTTGTCATTCAAAATGCAAAAGCGCTAAAAGCTGAAAATTGGCCTGGGCAGGAAGGGGGTGAAAGTGCCCTGTATTGAAGTGGTTAAACTTTAGACAGAAGTAGGGCAGCTGAATGGGAGAATTATTCCAACTCTGCTACTTTGGCCCTAAGTTTAAAATTCCCTGTTCAATTTCCTGTGACTCTCTCTATATCGAGTAGACCCTATAATCTGATGATAAACAGGCGGGGATTATTTATGTGGAGTGGGCGGAGCTTTAGGGAAGTGGGTGTGGTAAGTAATTGTTGGCAACTATGCACAGGCACCCTGTTAAAAGATATCTAGACAAGCTTTGTGCTTATCTTTGGGGCTACTGAATGACATTACATCTTACATATGCAAGTCAAGCGGAAAGGGACGTTTTTGTTCTTCATTGAGACCTTCTTGGATCCAGGGCCAGGACAAGGGGTGGGCAGGAGGGACAGCGGCTCCAGGGTGCAGTGGTAGAGAGGCGGCACTTCTCACCACACTATCCAGATCAGTGGCTGGCAACTAGTGGGTTGTGACTTCATGTCTGTTCTGACAGCTCCAACAGGTCCACTCCCCACCCCATCCACCTACAGCTGACACGAAAAACACATCATGCATGCGCAACTACCTTCCAGCCGCTAGAAGGCAAGCAATTGACCATTCAATATGCAGTTTGCACACTCCATGCTAACAAACAAAATGGCCCCTGCCCCCATCTATAACTGGCCTTCACAGCAAGGAGCACATGGAAGGGGCAACACATGCAAGACAAAACCAGAAAAATTCCCACCACAACTCACCGACCAGTCTGCTTACCAACCGAATCCGTCTGTCTAACAATATGTGTTAAAAACAGGGGTTTAGTTAGCACACATTTACAAACACATGCGTAAGCTGCAAGGCCACTTCATGGCACCCATTATTACTTGCAGTCCTCACTCCTGTAAATCTATGAGTCACTCCACAGTGGAAGCACATGCATTCTAATGGATAGATAGGGGCCAGGTGGGCCTGGAGGTAGCCCAATCCTCCTTAAAGATATAGGGGCACACTGGACACCCAGCCTATAGCACAATGGCAGCAAAGGTGTCCACTGTGTCCCCTCCCCAATATGATATCAGCAGACTTGTATAAAGTACTCGAAATTTCTACTTGAGTAAAAGTACAAGTGCTCGATCAAAAAGTGACTTAAGTAGAGGTGGAAGTGCTCGCAGAAAAAGTTACTTAAGTGGAAGTACTAAAGTATTCAACATTTTTTTTACTTAAGTATTGCAAGTAGTTTTTTAAAAAAATTGCTACTTAAGTACTAAAAGTAAAAAGTACCAGTAGTTTTGAAAAAAAAATTCTACTCAAGTACTGAAAGTAGAAGTAGAAGTACTGTGTTATGTAGTTATTAAAGAAAGAAGTCAAAAGTTTGAACATCATATTGTTTTTTATTATTTCAAATGCAGCTTTTATTTATACATACAGTAGCATTTATTTTCGTATGCGCTGATAATACACATGTTTTGAGCTTCATGAAACCTGCCATCTACTGTTCTGGCAGTGGTAATTTTTTATAATTGTAACGAGTAACTATGCAGCACAAAAAAAAAATATTGGAGTAGAAGTATCGAAATCATCGAAAAAATGTAGTGAAGTAAAAGTAGGAGAAAAAAATTCTACTCTAGGAAAGTACAGATACCGCATTTCGGTACTTAAGTAGTTCTACTTCTTTACTATACATCTCTGGATATCAGTAACAAACAAATGGCCCCTGACCCGACCTATAACTGGCCTTCACAGCAAGGAGCACATGGAAGGGGCAACATATGCAAGACAAAACCAGAAAAATCCCCACCTCAACTCACCAACCAGTCTACTTACCAACCAAATTGGTCTGCCTAACAGTATGGGTTAAAAACAGGGGTTTAGTTAGCACACATTTGCAAATACGTGCGTAAGCTGCAGGGCCATGTTACAGCATGCTGTATTACCTGCAGTCCTCACTCCTGTAAATGAATGAGAGTCTCCACAGTGGAAGCACATGCATTCTAATGGATAGATAGGGGCAAGGTGGGCCTGGAGGTAGCCCAATGCTCCTTAAAGATACAGGGGCACACTGTACACCCAGCCCATAGCACAATGGCAGCAAAGGTGTCCACTGTATCCCCTCACCAGTATGACATCAGTAACAAACAAATGGCCCCTGACCCAACCTATAACTGGCCTTCACAGCAAGGAGCACACGGAAGGGGCAACACATGCAAGACAAAACCAGAAAAACTTCCAGCTCAACTCACCAACCAGTCTGCTTACCAACCAAATTAACCTGTATGTGTTAAAAACAGGGGTTTTCTCACTCAGGTGTTTGCAAATGTGTGCTAACTAAACCCCTGTTTGGGTTCATTTGGTTGGTGAGCTGAGCTGGGAATTTCTCTGGTTTTGTCTCACACTCCATGCTAACCATGGACAGTAGGAGCATACCTCATACATTAGCATTAGCAACAGGGGAGGGGGATGCAGTTCTGCATCCTTGCCCCGGATGCTGAGCAAACGTGTCCTGGTACTGCTTGTCTGTAACTGCATGAAAAGGCGACCACACAGAGTTTTTAATCACTTGCTGCCCACCCACAGGCAACAGCTGCAGGCAGATGCGCACTGGCGCCCCCCCCCCCCGATCCCATGACTGCTGTGTACGGTGGACACATCGGATCACGCCACTCGGACCAACATGATTACATGTAAACAAAATAGTCATGAATGGCTTCCATTCACGACTGCTTTCTTACTATTGTGATGCTGTGATTGGCCCACAGCTATAACATGGTAACTGGCACCCTATACCATGTGATTAGCTGTAGCCAATCACAACAGTAAGCAAGCTGGCATGATGAATGAAAGCCATTCATGACAGTTAAAACTATTGTTTGTAACAATAATTATCACTGTTATAAGCAATAACAGTGTAAAAAAAAATCTGATGCCCCCCAGAGTAGTACAATCTCTATGGTGGCACTGAACTACTCTGTTAAAAGTATATTATGTAAAAAAAAAAAAAAAAATCTCTAAAAAAAAGAAAAAAAATGTTAAAAAATGGAGCATACTGTTACCAGTCATATGATTACAGATGGTGACAAAAAAAATGTAAAAAAAATCACTGTGTCTGGCACCCTGTGAAAGATGCGGGGCAAGTGCACCGGGTGCCCACTTTGGAAGATTGGGGGGAAGGGGGATCTGTGCTGGGATGGAGAGGTGTTGTGCTGGAAAGGGGGATTTGGGGGGGTTAAGAGAATTCATGCTGGATAGGACTGGGGAGTGGAGAGGATTTGTTCCAGGATGGAGGGGACAGGGGCATATGTACAGGTGTTGTAATTGCAGCATATAGAGGGGAAGTGATGGGGGGGGGGGGGTGGCATATGAAGGAACCAATCCCCTCCAAAGGCTGACGGAGGAAAATGGAGGGGATTGGTTTCTCTGCATGCCTTTATTCTGCCCTTGGGGCACCTTTTCTTTCACTGATACAAGGCACTAATCCATCTGACACCAATGATGTAATTTTTTTTACTCCCACTGACCACCAACCCTATGGCATTACTTACTCCAACCAATGCCAGGGCATTTTCTACTTTTCCGAACCCCCTGATATTTGAAGGGCAGTGAACTGGCCCTTTGTTTTCAAAAGTTTAGAGGCCCCTGCTTTAGAAGAATAAATCATCTATAATGTTGGGTTTCCTACATACACTATATTGTCAAAAGTATTGGGACGCCTGTCTTTACACACACATAACCTTTACTTGCATCCCAGTCTTAGTCCGTAGGGTTCATTATTGGGTCGGTCCACCCTTTGCAGCTATAACAGCTTCAACTCTTCTGGGAAGGCTGTCCACAAGGTTTAGGAGTGTGTCTATGGGAATGTTTGACTGTTCTTCCAGAAGGGCATTTGTGAGGTCAGGCATTGATGTTGGACCAATCAAGTTCCTCCAGCCCAAATTTGCTCATCCATGTCTTTATGGACCTTGCTTTGTGCACTGGTCCAAATCATTATGGTGTGGGGTTGTCTTTCAGGGGTTGGGCTTGGCCCCTTAGTTCCAGTGAAGGCATGTTAAACTTACCTGCTCTGTGTAGTTGGTTTTGCACAGAGCAGCCCGGATCCACCACTTCTTGGGTCGATCGCCAGTGCTCCTGTCCCCTCCCTCCTGTTGAGTGCCCCCACAGCAAGCAGCTTGCTATGGGGGCACCCAAGCCGAGCTGCAGCTCCGTGAGCCCATTCAGACATGGAGCTGCCATTCAGGCCCTGCCCCCTATCTCTCCTGATTGGATAACTGACTTTGATTGACAGCAGCGGGAGCCAATGGTGCCACTGCTGTGTCTCAGCCAATCAGGAGAGAAAGTCCCGGATGACATCGCTGGATAGAGATGGGGCAGAGGCAAGTATTAGGTGGTGCTTGGGTGGCTGCTACACACAGAAGGCTCCCGCCCCCACTCTGCAATGGGGAAGCCCATGCAGCGGGCAGGCGGCTCCGATTGCCACCTGACATCCGCGATCGTTCCCCGCTGAGAGAGAAGGACGGGCAGCTGTTGTAAACACAGCTGACCGTTCTTCTCCCTGGAATGATCACAGAGCTCCTGTAATCCTTCTATATAGGATCACAGGTCTCTATGGTCATTTCACAAGCCACGCCCCCACAGTTAGAATCACTCCCTAGGCTCACATTTAACCCCTTGATCACCCACAATGTTAACCCCTTCCCTGACAGTGTCATTATTACAGTAACAGTGCATATTTTTGGCACTGATTACTGTAGTAATGTCACTGGTCCCCCCAAAAGTGTAAAAAATTTCAGTCAGGGGTCCGATCTGTCCACCGCAATGTCGCAGTCCCGCAAAAAAATCGCAGATCGCCGCCATTACTAGTAAAAAAAAAAACAATAAAAATTACATAAATCTTTCCCGTAGTTTGTAGACGCGATAACTTTTGCGCAAACCAATCAATATACGTTTATTGCGATATTTTTCTTTTACCAAAAATATGTAGCAAGAAAACAAATTGGCTTAAAATGTTAAAAAAATTTAGATTTTTTTTTTTAAGTTAGGGTCCTTTCACACGGGCCATATGTCCGTTTTTCATCCCATCCGTTTGCGGATGATAAATGGAGATAATGTATGTCAATGGGATTGCGGATGTCAGCGGATGACCATCTGCTGACATCCGATTTGCATCCTTTTCCGATCAGTTCCGTTTTTTGGAACGGAAGAGAACCCTATTTTTCTTCCGTTTAAAAAAATGGAACGGACGCAAAAACGGATGTCAGCGGTGTCATCCGCTGAGATCCGCAATCCCATTGGCATACATTATCTCCATTTATCATCCGCAAACGGATGGGATGATAAACGGACATACGGGCCAGATGACACAAGTGTCATCCGTGTCCATAAAAAAAAAAAAAAGTGCCGGAGCGGATCAAAAAACAATTTGCCCCGTGTGAAAGCACCCTTATATATCAGAATGTGAAAAATATTGTTTTTTTTTTTTTTCAGAATTGTCGCTCTTTTTTTGTTTATAGCGCAAAAAATTAAAATCGCACAGGTGATCAAATACCACCAAAAGAAAGCTCTATTTATGGGGAAAAAAGGACATCAATTTTATTTTGGTACAGCGTCACATGACCGCGCAATTGTCCCTTAAAGTAACGCAGTGCCCTATCGCAAAATATGGCCTGGTCATTAAGGGGGCAATCCTTCCGGTCCAGAAGTAGTTAACAGATCAATGTGCTGATCCTCGGCCTCGAGTTTTAGTAGACATTTTTTGTGAGCTCCTATAGCTGTTGTAGAACTAATATTCCCAGCATGCTGATAACAGTTGGAGGGCCACAGCTTGTAAAAACCCTCTGCCGAGGAAGATGGCACAACCCTGCGCACGCTCATCCATGATAACGCTCTCTACCGCCAGCGACACGGCTCACCGGCCATAATGTTCCTAGGCAGCCTATAAAACAAATCTGCATATGTTTCTCATTCTGGTCCCTCTCAGCCGGAGCCCAAAGGAAACCTCGTTGTCTGCCTCCTGTGAAAAGACCTATAAATCTACTGCATCGCAGCAATGTATCACAGGTGTTGTTATTTTTCAGGAGCCCGACTTTTTACAAATAATGTATTGATTTCGGAGTGCAAGTTATGGTCATGCAGAATTCAATTTGTTAGATCGCGAGAATCTGAATTAGGCAATGCATCAAAATATATAGCGAGTACCTTGCGCCTCTAAGAACAGAGTGGAACAAAAAAAAAGCACGAAAACAAAGAGCTTGGCAATTATTTTCTAACTCTTTACTACTAGGCTTAAAGAGTGACTCTACTTTTGTTGAGAAAGAGATCATTCCCCTCTGGGTGATCTCTGTACATTGCAAGGATTATAGCAGATTCCGACCTTTTGTTTTTCTAAAGCAGTGATGGCGAACCCATGGCTTGCAGAGCCCTTTCTGTGGGTACGCAAGGAAGAAGAGCGCACACCAGTGACCGGCTAACCTTTACAAGGTCAGCAGCTTTGTCCGCTGGCACGCAGAGCCCTCTCTGTGGGTACGCAAGGAAGAAGAGCGCACACCGTTGACCGGCTAACCTTTACAAGGTCAGCAGCTTTGTCTTCTGGCAGCAGAGCCCTCTCTGTGGGTACGCAAGGAAGAAGAGCGCACACCGCTGACCGGCTAACCTTTACAAGGTCAGCAGCTTTGTCCGCTGGCACGCAGAGCCCTCTCTGTGGGCACGCAAGGAAGAAGAGCGCACACCATTGACTGGCTAACCTTTACAAGGTCAGCAGCTTTGTGGGGGGGTGCAATAGTGAGCAGGGTATGTAGAAGTAAGCATAGAGGGGGGGCTTTGGGATGCAGAGGTGAGTAGCTGGGTTGGGGTGCATTTACATATGCAGCAGCCCTTGCTGTTCTTCTTAGAAACAATCCACGTGGATCAATTTTCAGACGGCAGGCGGCTGGGAGGCGATATATCACATTACCACCCCCGGTATTAATTCTCTGGCACTTTGAAACAGATAAGTTGGTTTTGATTTGCAGTTTGGGCTCGAAAAGGTTTGCCATCACTGTTCTAAAGGAATCACTGTTTGTTTCTCTGTGCTGAGTGGGTCTAATGTGATTGGTTTCATAAGTATCAATCAGCTGTGCAGCTGCAGAGCACTAATGAGGAAAGCTGCTGGGCCTGCATCCCTTTAGACATGTTCCTATTGGGAGTATCTCACCAAAAATGAAATTTTTGTTGCAGGGGGATGCCTAAAAATCTGACTTGTATCTTAGTGCAGACTTCTGGGAAAATCAGTGAGCCAATCACACAAGCAGGAAATGATGTTTCTGGGGGTGTGGTCAGTATACATTCTGTGTACAGAACATCTCCAGGTGGCCATATTGCATTTTCAGAAAATTACAAAAGTTGCAGATTGAAAAGGAAAGGTCATTTTTAATAACATTCAATTACAATATGAATGGTATCGCAATTGTATACGCTATATTGTTTTTTCTTTATTTACTTATTTTTTTCCCCCCCAAAAGTAGAGTTACTCTTTAACCACTTGCCGCCTATATACAGCAGCAGGTCGGCAGGTTCCCGCGAATCGCCGTACCTGTACAGCATTTCCCGGGAGCGATCCTTGGGGCGCACGCCCCCGCTTCCACCCCCATTTGCCACAGGGGAAGCTGATGCACGGGGCGATCACTCCCTGTCAGGAGTCAGAACGGCGGTCTGCTGATGTAAACACAGCAGACCGTTGTTTTCTCAGTAATCAGCACAGAGCTCCTGTGTTCCTCCTATTTAGGATCACAGGTTCCTGTGTTAATTCCATAAGCCCATCCCCCTCACAGTTAGAAAACACCCCCTAGGCTCACATTTAACCCTTTGATCACCCTAGGTTAATCCCTTCCCTGCCAGTGTCATTATTACAGTAACAGTGCATATTTTTAGCACTGATTACTGTAGTAATGTCACTGGTCCCCCCAAAAGCGTCAAAACTGTCAGTTAGGGGTCCGATCTGTCTGTCGCTATGTCACAGTCCTGCTAAAAATCGCAGATCGCCGCCATTACTAGTAAAAAAAAAAAAACAATAAAAATTACATAAATCTTTCCCCTAGTTTGTAGACGCAATGACTTTTGCGCAAAACAGTCAATGTACGCTTATTGGGATTTTTTTTACCAAAAGAATGTAGCAGAACACAAATTGTCCGAAAAAGAAGAAAAAATTAATTTTTTTTGTTTTATTGGGAATGTTATATAGCAGAAAGTAAAAAAAAAAAAAAAAATATATGTATATATATATATATTTTTTTTTTTGTCATCAGAGGTCATCAAATACCACCAAAAGAAAACTCTATTTGTGGGAACAAAAGGACATTAGTTTTATTTGGGTACAGCGTCGCACGGCCGCGCAATAATCCGTTATCCGAATCGCAAAAAAATGGCCTGGTCATTAAAGGGGGTAAAACCTTTCGAGGCTGAAGTTAAAGAGGAAGTCTTCACAAATAACATACAACGGTGATGATGTCTGCTATAAATTATTGAGCTTTGCATGCTCTAGTTGGGCTTTGCCATGTATGTTACAGACAATATGTTTATGTTTTATGAGTGTTTCAGGTCTGCAAGAGCAAATGTTTCAATGTACGATTATATCATGCATGTCAATAGGAATGCAAAAACAGCATAGAATCAGCTTCGATGGAGGTCAAGTGTAGGTCATAAGCAGCTGTGCTGGTGCTCAAGTTAAATGTATGTGGAAATATGCTGCATTTTGCATCTATATTTCCTCCAAACCCCATCCATGCTACACCCCAACAGTGTTATATAAAATAACCCCTAAAACCATATAAGCTTTGTATCATATACTAGTTAAAAATAGATCATATCATGGGGGTAACATTAAACAAAACTGGTGGAAAAAGCCCCACCTGCACAGCCAGCATTTTATAACATGTTACAGCATTCTTTAACTTTATTACCCCATTGGGCCCAGATGATATCGTAGTGACGAAACGCGTAGGGAGGGACTTACAACGTCACACGTCACTTCCGGTAGCAGTGGTTTTGGACCGGGGAATGTGGAAGCGCTAAGGCGACCGGACCCTGCACGCTGACAGTTAACTTCCCAATGTGAGTGGATGCTACTTGTTCTTATGCTATACAGTATATACTATGCAATGGGAGCTCTTTTGTTTTTATATTGAAAGCAAACAAACGCCTGTGAAGCATCTGACCGGGGGACCCCAGGTGGGAATCCAGCCGTGGAATAACAGGGGGAGACCCCGCGGTTGGAACCACAACAGCCGTGCATCTCTGTCCAAGGGCAAGCCGTGCGGTAAGTGCTTTAACTAGTGGGGGGCCACGGGTATTAGCACTTGCACCCATCAGCACGCACATCGCCTTGTGGGACCACTGGGAGCACCTATCACCCACCTTGTGTCACCCATCTCATCACGGGCTCACAACCATATTTCCAGCTGGGGGTGTGTGAGCCTAATAAATTCATTCAGTCTTCACATCAAGGCAGCCTCAGCACTGGTTATTCAAGCACATTTCTTTAAGCACACATCACTTTATTAGGGCACTATACAGTCACTAAAGGTTTGTGTGACTCATCTAAGGGTATCACACCAAATTCCATAAATTACCCAACACGCTGGCACTTTATCCAATAATATATATTTTTTCCACTTAAGCACATAGATTGTTTTTCTTAGCCCTATGTGGATCATACCACAGCATGTTTTAAGCATTTACCCACAAAGTACCAGGATTTAATACCCAGCACCCAATACCTTTCTCACATAGCACTGTGCACTTTTCTGACACCCAATATATCTGATTGGCTCTTATGTGATTTTATGTCTTTTTATGACCAACAAGTATTTTATCTGGCACAGTTTGCTCTTAGCTTTTATGAGGATTTTATGGTTTTATGAGCATTTAAGCTGAAAAATAGTGGTAGTGCCGTTTACCAACAAACCTATATCCCTTACTGATGAGGCTTGCACTGATGGGCACTGATGAGACAGCACCGATGATGTGGCACTTATGAGCTGCACTGATGGGCACAGATGAGGAGGCACTGATGAGGCTGCACTGATGGTCACTGATAGGCAGTGAAAGGCATTCACTTATCTGCACTGATGGGCACAGATGAAGAGGCACTGATGAGGCTGCACTGATGGTCACTAAAAGGCAGTGAAAGGCATTCACTTGTCTGCACTGATGGGCACAGATGAGGAGGCACTGATGAAGCTGCACTGATGGTCACTGATAGGCAGTGAAAGGCATGCACTTATCTGCACTGATGGGCACAGATGAGGAGGCACTGATGAGGCTGCACTGATGGTCACTGATAGGCAGTGAAAGGCATGCACTTATCTGCACTGATGGGCACAGATGAGGAGGCACTGATGGTCACTGATAGGCAGTGAAAGGCATGCACTTATCTGCACTGATGGGCACAGATGAGGAGGCACTGATGAGGCTGCACTGATGGTCACTGATAGGCAGTGGAAGGCATGCCCTTATCTGCACTGATGGGCACAGATGAGGAGGCACTGATGAGGCTGAACTGATGGTCACTGATAGGCAGTGAAAGGCATGTCCTTATCTGCACTGATGGGCACAGATGAGGAGGCACTGATGAGGCTGCACTGATGGTCACTGATAGGCAGTGAAAGGCATGCACTTATCTGCACTGATGGGCACAGATGAGGAGGCACTGATGGTCACTGATAGGCAGTGAAAGGCATGCCCTTATCTGCACTGATGGGCACAGATGAGGAGGCACTGATGAAGCTTGCACTGATGGGCACTGATGAGGTGGCACTGATGATGTGGCACTTATGAGCTGCACTGATGGGCACAGATGAGGAGGCACTGATGAGGCTGCACTGATGGTCACTGATAGGCAGTGAAAGGCATGCTCATATCTGCACTGATGGGCACAGATGAGGAGGCACTGATGAGGCTGCACTGATGGTCACTAATAGGCAGTGAAAGGCATTCACTTATCTGCACTCATGGGCACAGGTGAGGATGCATTGATGAGGCTGCACTGATGGTCACTGATAGGCAGTGAAAGGCATGCCCTTATCTGCACTGATGGGCACAGATGAGGAGGCACTGATGGGGCTGCACTGATGGTCACTGATATGCAGTGAAAGGCATGCCCTTATCTGCACTGATGGGCACAGATGAGGAGGCACTGATGAGGCTGCACTGATGGTCACTGATAGGCAGTGAAAGGCATGCACTTATCTGCACTGATGGGCACAGATGAGGAGGCACTGATGGTCACTGATAGGCAGTGAAAGGCATGCATTTATCTGCACTGATGGGCACAGATGAGGAGGCACTGATGAGGCTGCGCTGATGGTCACTGATAGGCAGTGAAAGGCATGCCCTTATCTGCACTGATGGGCACAGATGAGGAGGCACTGATGAGGCTGCACTGATGGTCACTGATAGGCAGTGAAAGGCATGTCCTTATCTGCACTGATGGGCACAGATGAGGAGGCACTGATGAGGCTGCACTGATGGTCACTGATAGGCAGTGAAAGGCATGCATTTATATGCACTGATGGGCACAGATGAGGAGGCACTGATGAGGCTGCACTGATGGTCACTGATAGGCAGTGAAAGGCATGCACTTACTGTATATGTGCCTTGTGATTTGCTTGAAGGAGGAGGCAGTGGGTGGTGTCGGTGTTGGCTATGTTATTATAGCGATGTCCTTGCTGGCTGGGGCTTCACACAAATGATATTGGATGGAGGAACTGGTCTAACAGGGAGGACACATAGGAAGGATTTTACCAGCTATGTAATGAAATGATGGTTAATAAATACCAATATGCTCCGTTATAGACCATGTAGGATCATTCTATCCCTGAATACCCCTGAACATTCGAGGATTAGACATCCAGTTGATGGTGATGCTGAGATACAAAATAATGACCACTGATTTTTATTGATGTATTCTATGAACCAAGCTGAATGTAACATCAGAGGAGATGTTTGCGCTATCCTTCTGTAAATGTCTTGTTAAATAAAAGTTATTACATTGAAATGTAAATCACTGATAACCCTACCCTTGAATTTCCTCCGAATGTCTGAAGCACCCGTCTAAGACAAATAAATAAATAAAGAAGTAATATGGAATGCAGTTAAACTCTTGATATATGTCAGTTATCTCCACTCCTGGTGTCTTTCGTTTAACTGTAGAGAAAATATAGGAGGCAGCTCGGGGATACGATGATAAATAATTCAAGAGTATTGATTTTAAAATTGAATTACCCACAGCCGCAGCATTTCCTGTATATATATTTTTCAAAATAAAATTTACTTGGAGCTACAGTCTGCAAATGACTGCGAGGGGGCTCTTCTAGGACAGAGGTGCGCTAACCAACGCAACGGAGCATCAAAGGCAAAATAAAGCAGTGTTTCACAGATATCCTGGAGTGAGGATGAAAATCGCAGGTTACGTCTCTCCTTTTTCTTTCTTTTTTAGATCAAGGTCTTTAGTGAAGGCTGGATTGAGTTTCATTGTGTGCAGTGGCTAACTGGAGCTTGCCATTCATTCACGGTCATTAACTACTTGAATATTAGCCTGTATGCCACCCTTCATTACTACCCTGTTTCCCCCGAAAATAAGACAGTGTTATATAATAATTTTTGCTCCCAAAGATGCGCTAGGTCTTATTTTCAGGGGATGTCTTATTTTTCCATGAAGAAGAATACGATACACATTTATTGTTGAACAAAAAAAAAGGAAATTTATTACCTGTATGCTGTACGGTAGTAGTTGTCATCACAAACCAGCAAATGACATTCTCCTGTGTCATTTTGTTCCCCCCCCCCTTCTGATCCTCCTGTGTCATTTTGATTGCCCCCTCTGATCCTCCTGTGTCATTTTAAGTGATCCCCACTCCCCCGACCCACGTGCCAGTGGACACCTTCACTAGGCATCCCCCCACCCCTTTATCAGACATTTCCCCCCTACCTCAGTCACCCCTGTGTGTCCACACAATGTGCCCAACTCCTGCCCCGCGTGACTCACTGTCTAATTGTGAGTCAGCCAGACTTCGTCAGGGCAGAGCGAGCAGCAGGTGGCAGCTTGTCCAGGCGGCGGAGCGGGCTCTCTGATTAAAAGAGACCTCGCACTTCCTGTCTGCTCTGCCTGCGCTGCGGCCAACAGTGAGCTGCGCGGCGGTAGCTTTGGGGGGGCCTTATTATCGGGGAGACGTTATGTTCAGGGGAGGCCTTATTATCGGGGAGGTCTTATTTTCGAGGGATGCCTAATATTTCAGCGAGAGGCAAAACTGTAAGTAGGTCTTATTTTCGGGGATGTCTTATTTTCGGGGAAAACACGGTAGGCCATTTTCAGTTTTCAGTTCTTGGATTGGTGGTTAGTAGCACTTTATAACCCCTCCCCCCACTATCAATTTGCTGAGATCTTCCTTTCTGCTGTATTTACATACATTTAGCCTATTTACAACCAGTGATGGAAGTAACTGCGTTTAAGTAAACAGCGTTACTTAACACAGTTACTTTAGAGGGTAACGAGTAATCTAACTGATTACTCGTCCCCTCATGGTAATGCCGTTGAAATTACTTTGGCCACGTTACCACAATTACATCTACCGACACTAGATGGCAGTAGTGTAATTCCTCCTCTTCTCTATCACCGAGGTCGTCGCTGTCCGCAGCACTGGCCTCAGTCGATGAGAGAGAGAGAGAGAGAGAGGCAGCAGCACAGGCCTGGAGGAGGAGGACGGAGCCAGACGAACCCCAGTGTGCCTGGGCAGGCCACACACCACCACCACCACCAGCCAACCACCACCGCCAGCAGCCAGCCACCACCACCAGCAGCCAGCCACCATCACCAGCAGCCAGCCACCACCACCACCAGCAGCCAGCCACCCCCACCACCAGAAGCCAGCCACCCCCACCAGCAGCCAGCCACCACCACCACCACCAGCCAGCCAGCCACCACCAGCAGACAGCCAGCCAGCCACCACCACCATCAGCCAGCCACCACCAGCAGCAGCCAGCCAGCCAGCCACCACCAGCAGCCAGCCACCACCAGCAGCCACCACCACCACCACCAGCAGCCAGCCACCACCAGCAGCCAGCCAGCCACCACCAGCAGCCAGCCACCACCACCAGCAGCCAGCCAGCAGCAGCACAACAGGTACCAAAAAACAAAACTCAGTCACAGACAGTTAAGACAGGAGCACTCAGGACTCAGACCCCCACAGTGCGCCACACCACCACCAGCCACCACCACCTACCCACTCTATACACCCACTAACCCCTATATACACCTACCCACCCACCCTATACACCCACTGACCCCTATATACACCTACCCACCCACCCTATACACCGGCAGTGTACCACGCAGATACCACAGTGCCACTCTCAGCAAAGACCACTCAGGTATCACTAACCAAATACCACGCATACAAGGGGAATATAAGTTATTTGACATATTTGATTATTTTTTTAAAGTAACGCAATAGTTACTTTCCCCCATGCACAAATTTAAACAAAAAATGTGTCCAGTTTAACATTACCACTTCTCTCCCTTTCCTCCATCCTTGTATAGGTTCAACTAGTTTGGTGTTTCTAGCTACTGGAGGCACATTGCCACATCCCAAAATAGTGAAGAAAGGAAGCCCCACAAGGATTTTTTAGGCATAGGCTAACCAAATATTAAAATGGCTGTCGTCCCAGAAGGAAGCCTCTTCTAAAGATCATGCAAAAGAAAGCCTGCAAACTGTTTGCTGAAGACAAGTAGACTAAGGACATGGATCACTGGAACCATGTCCTGTGGTCTGATGAGACCAAGATAAACATAGTACAAAGACAAGTGTGCCTTGCCTACAGTGAAGCATGGTGGTGGGAGTGTCATGGTCTGGGGCTGCATGAGTGCTGCTGGCACTGGGGAGCTACAGTTCATTGAGGGAACTATGAATGCCAACATGTACTGTGACATACTGAAGCAGAGCATGATCTCCTCCCTTCAGAGACTGGGCCACAGGGCAGTATTCCAACATGATAACGACCCCAAACACACCTCCAAGACGACCATTGCCTTGCTAAAGAAGCTGAGGGTAAAGGTGATAAACTGGCCAAGCATGTCTCTAGACCTAAACCCTATTGAGCATCTGTGGGGCATCCTCAAATGGAAGGTGGAGGAGCGCAAGGTCTCTAATATCCACCAGCTCCATGATGTCATCATGGAGGAGTGGAAGAGGACTCCAGTGGCAGCCTGTGAAGCTCTGGTGAACTCCATGTCCAAGAGGGTTAAGACAGTGCTGGAAAATAATGGTGGCCACACAAAATATTGACACTTTGGACCCAATTAGGACATTGTCACTTAGGGGTGTACTCACTTTTGTTGCCAGCGGTTTAGACATTAATGGTTGTGTGTTGAGTTATTTTGAGGGGACAGCAAATTTACACTGTTATACAAGCTGTACACTCACTACTTTACATTGTACCAAAGTGTCATTTCTTCAGTGTTGTCACACGAAAAGATAGAATAAAATATTTACAAAAATTTGAGGGGTGTACTCACTTTTGTAAGATACTGTATATCCATATCCATACGTTTTATCCAAGGTTCTCCTAATCAGTGATGTCATGGGTCCTTTCTCTTCTGTGGTGGGTGGTCTTTATTCCTGCAATGAATGGTACTTGCCTAATGATGTATAAATGCCCTTCAGCGCAGTAGCACTATGAGCCTAGGCTGCATAATGCTGCACCTCCAGCCAGGGCTGCCGCTAGAAATCCTGGGGCCCCATACAGCCTACCTGACAGGGCCCCCCCCAAAAAAATTATATTATCACCCCCTCCTCAAATCCCTCTTCCTAGCAGAAATCCCTCCCAATCACCCCTCACAGCGCAACCTCCCAAATCCCTCCACAAATTCACAACCTCATCCCCGTACAGAGTGCAGGGGTCAGGCATGCATTACATACAGAGTGCAGGGGTCAGGAATGCATTACGTACAGAGTGCAGAGGTCAGGAATGCATTACATACAGAGTGCAGGGGTCAGGAATGCATTACGTACAGAGTGCAGGGGTCAGGAATGCATTACGTACAGAGTGCAAGAGCCAGGAATACGTTCAGGAGAATGCTAGATACAGAATGCAGGGTTCTGGAGTGCATTATGCACAGGGTTCAGGAGAGTGCTAGATAGGGAGTAGTGCCTTACTAAACTGACCAAGATTTACCATAGATGCAAATGTTAGACAAGGAGCAGTGCCATACAAAGGTGACCAAGATTCTCCATTGAGGCCAATGTTAAAAATCGGGAGTAGTGCTATGCCAAGGTGACCAAGATTCTCCATTGAGGCCAATGTTAAAAATCGGGAGTAGTGCCATACCAAGCTGTCCATGGTAGCGAATGTATGTAAATGCCTCTGTACTGCACCTCTTCCCAGCTTGGGTGAGGGTTGGGGGGGGGATGTGTACTAGGAGCGGAAATTTTAGGGGTAGAAGATTTGTGCTAGGAGGAATTCATTTTTTGGGGGGGGGGGGGGATTTGGGGAATGGGAGTGGGCAAAGATTTGTGCTGAGAGGGAGATTTCAGCAGGGGGGGGGGCAGATTTGTACTGGGAGGAGGGGAATTTATACTTAGGGGGTAAGCTTTCAGATTAGTGCTCAGTGTCTTTAGGGGGGGGGGGATTTTTGCTGACACATAATGCTTTTAAATCTTGGAGTGGCGCAGTTTGGCATGATTGCCCTGGGCTCTAGATGAACTTATCCCGACACTGCCATGAGACCGCCACCTAGTGGCAGGAAGGGGTTACTGCTTGGGACAGCTGTAAATTGAAGATCAGTGTTGCAGCAAGTGCTGCGGATTTTATGTTTACTTTTGCTGGGTTGCGTATTTTTTTTCTTTATTAATACATAAAAATGATTATTTACATTAAGCTCGCTTTAGGATTTTGAACGGAAACAAAATTTTAAAGACTATAGTTCCTTCTTTATTTAATCTGTGAAGGATTTCAGATTCACAATGAAGCGGTGATGAATAATCCTCTCATGGGTACTTGGCATTATAAATCCACAAGATAAAGAGAGAGAAGTGCAGGCTCAGCCATTCCCCCTGTAAAGCAAACTCTTTGCAGATCCGATTTGTGTACCGTTCCATACATTAAGGGCTCCCTGTAGTGCTCATGACACATTGAGTGTTATTTTAGTGCAGTCTTCATATTTGAACGTTCTTTTAATATTTTATGCTATTATTCCTCTTTTGGTATCAATAACTGTACAGCCAGGAGCCCTCTTGAACCTTTTACCTTCAGGTTACATTTTACATTTCAAAGTGCGTAACACTTTTGGAGGGATTTCATCCTGTAAGGGCTTGTCAGGTATAACAAAGCTGGCGAGGCGTTTGGCGGAATACAGATAGTGACCCCCGGAGAATTGCATGACCCCCAGATCTTTTATCAAATTCACTTTATCTCCTGATGATAAAAAAAAAAAAAATTACTGCAGCACTCGCCGTATATATCAAAATGGCCGGTTTTAAAAATTTAGGAGCTGAGGATTTAAAGTATAAAAATGACACATTGATACTTTCCAGGAATTCTAATGTCATTGGAGATGTTCACTCGCTAGGAGGACCGCACAAGCGGGAAGTCAAAGTAAACTCATTGCCAGGCTTATCATGTATAGCTGAGTTTGCTAGAGGTACCTGCTAAAGGATTGTTTGTGGTGTTCCTCTTTAATTTACTTCCTGCACTGATAATCACGGATAGGCGGCACTGATGGGCAATAATAGATGGCACTGATGGGCAGTGATAGGAGGCAGGGACAAGGCGCACAGCTCATTTGTCAATATGGCGGGCAGGAGGTGGTTAAAGTGGTTGTGACAAACACCCATTTGCTGGGAAGTTCGCCAGGGGCTACTGGAGTGTGGAGGCCAGCCTCCTGCCCATGGACTACGGGCCCTGGCTTGTAGGGGAGTGCACCTCTGTGTGGGGGTATATTCTGGAGGACCATGGGAGTAGTGTTGCTTTGGACTCAAATCCATGTCACCCCAAGATACAGACTCAGACTGGGATCAATGTTACAGGCCTAAAGCTGCCTGTTGCAGCAGAGGACTTCTCCACACATTGAGAGACTAAAGAGAGGCCAATGACGTCTACTGTGGGGATGTGTATTGACAGTTATAATAAGGTGTGTTGAAAATGGAGACGGGCAGTCTGAGAGCCTATGTCTTCTGCTTTCATCTGTTTAGAGGTGAAGTGTGTTCACACTTCTAGGAATGTGTATTCGGCTATGTTTTGGGCTTGTTGTTTGTTGAATTAATTATGATAATGTTGCAGTCTCATTCACCTATTGTCTCTTTCCAGAAGGCCAAGGTATGTTAACTATGTTCTGTATACAATTACATTTGCATATGATAATGAAATCAAACTCATGAGACTGTATATATTGGAAGTGAGTTGTTGAATAAAGTGTCTTTTGTTTTACCCTTCATCAAGCTTCGGCTGATGTTTGGGGGGAATTGAGGGGCCAGGTCACTGCATCACGTGAGATTCTGGAGACCTAAGACAGAAATAGTATTGGGGATCTGTTACAGTGGTTATAAAGCCTAAACATTTTTTTACCTTAATGCATTCCCTGCATTAAGGTAAAACATGTTTCAGTATGTGTATCGCTCCCTCACCCCTCTTATACTTACCTGAGCCTGAGGCCGATCCCAATCCAGTACTGTGCATGTCTGCAGCGGCTCCCTCCTCTTCTCACTGCTATCAAAAGCTTTGCTTAGAGCAGCCAGAACCAATGGCTGTCAGTCCTATTGTGACACACCTAAAAGAAGAGAAGCACTGGCGGAGAACCTGAGAAAAGGAGGATCGGGGCTTCTCTGTGCAAGATCATTGCACAGAGCAGGTAAGTATTATTTTAAAAGAAAAAAAATTTACTTTACAAATGCTTTAATTATTACAAAATGTATTATTAAAAAAATTACAAATGCTTTAATTATTACAAAATGTATTATTACAAAATTACAAATGCCTTAATTATTACAAAATTTATTATTACAAAATTACAAATGCTTTATTTCTATTGACTTGCGATTAACAAAGTGATCGCCAAAAAATAATTAGGTTCTTTATTTAATTTACCTATAAATATAATCTATATGTAATAATATAATCTATATGTAATAATAAAACTTTTATATGCTTACCATTTTTTCTATCGTCTTTTATATATGAATAAATAATTTTACGTTAAAAATTTTTACTGAAATGTTGTTCCTACAAACTACTTCTTTTGCATTTTTTTTATTTTTCTATTTATGGTATACGAAATTATGGAACTTTGAAGATAGATAAAAAGCAATTATCTTTTTCAGAACTTCAGGAAATTGAACTGTACTCAGGTTTATCTCAAGTGCTTTTAGAGAATATAAAAAAAAAAAACCTAAAGAAAACTGCACATTATTAAAAAAAAAAAAAAAAAAAAAAAAAAAAAAAAAAACCTATTCTGTAGCATATGTCTCATGAGGAGAGGACATCTTAATATTTTTTCTGCGCTTTTTTTTTTTTGTTACGTGCACAACCGCTACTCCCTACACTAGCTGTATCTTCTGTGCACTTCTTTTTTTTTTTTTTTCCATTAAAGATTTTTATTAAATATTGAGGCAATACAAGCATAATAACATCCAGCATTTAAAAGGGAAACACAAAGAATTCAGAGTAGCGTAACACGGACAATAATTGCATCATTATACACAGATGTACATTCACGACCTGATACGCTGCAAGCAGGAGATGAGCCAATTGACACAATCATAGTCTTCAAGGAAGGGGGGGGGGGGAAAGAAGGGGGGGGGGGGACAGGGGAGGTGGGCAGAGGAGGAGGAAAGAGGGGTAGGGGGGGAAAGGGGGGGGGAAGGAGACGGGAGAGGGGGGGGGAGAAGGGAGGAGGTGTGGAGAGGGGAGGGGAAGGGGGGAGGAGGAAGGGAGGAGGTAGATAGGGGAGGTAGAAGTGGGAGAGGGGGGGGGCTCAGAGGAGAGGACGAGACCTGGGGGAGGGTAGGGGGGGGAGCAGGGAGGAAGAAGACGTGAAGGAGGGGAAGGGGGGAAGGGAAGGAGGAGGGAGGGAGGGGGGAGGGAAGACAGGAGGGGGAGTTAGGGGGAGGGAAGAGGGGAAGGAAGGAATCCCTGAATTGGGGTAGCATGAAGGGGGGGGGGGGGGAGATAGGGCATAGTGTACGTGTTGGAGGGGGTGGGAAGCATGTCAATAGCCATCTCCAGTATTGCCAAAATGAAGGAGTAATGGAAATTGGAATAGAAGGTATAACAACTAACAACTTAACAACATAACAACAGCTGGTCAGCTGAATTATCAACACATCAATTTCAAAGTATTCAATATTGGGGTTACTCAATGTTAGATTTTACCCTTGAGCCAGGAGGACCATTTAGACCACTCCTTATCGAATCTGGCACCGCGACCGGCCTTATGGGCAATTAGGCATTCATATTCAAAGGTAGTTTTCGACTCTAGCAATAATGTCTGAGACTTGGGGCACAATATTGGATTTCCACTTCTGAGCCACCAGGCTGCGAGCAGCCAATATAAGGGTAACTATGGTGCTGCTATCGGAAGGGAACCTCTCGACCCCCACATTCAAGATCGCCAATGCTGGAGAGGGCAGGGTAGGGAGCCCAGAGATATCCGATATCATGGAGAAGAGTGCATTCCATATATTAGTAAGGTGTCGGCAAGACCAGAAGACGTGTAGGAGGTGGGCCACCTCGCCACATCCCCTCCAGCATAATGGCGAATGGTCAGGAATAAATTTGGACAATCTATAGGGAGTAAGGTACCAACGCAAATTGATCTTCTGGGACAATTCCCAGTGGTTGGTGCAGGAGGAGGACTGTTTGATGGAGCGGAAGGCTATTTTCCACTGGGCCGTTGTAAACAATTCCCCTAGATCCGCCTCCCATTTCGTGAAAGGAGCGGATGCGCTAAAATCCATTTTGGCTTGAAACAGGTTGTAGAATAGGGATGTGCCCTTGACCGAGCGTAGATTGCCCAACATGAACAACCAACCTCTCGAAGGCAAGTGGACATGCGGGGACGTTAATGATCGGAAAAGATGTGCCACTTGTATGTATCTATAATGTTCAGAGGTCGGGAGTTTAAACTCCCTCTGCAGATCCTCAAAGGATTTGAGAGTGTCGCCTGACAGGATATGGTCAACATTGTTAATACCCTTGTTTCTCCACACCCCAAAGGACGAGTGGGGTATGTCCATTTCCAGCACCCCCAGCGGCATGGGAACCCGCGCCTTCAGGGGGGCCGGAATGTCCTGCTTTACGAACGCTCTCCATGCCAACAACGAGGCCCTGACTGAAATAGGCAGTCCCTCCAGTGGCATGGGGTTCCACACATCTGCCAGGAGCAACGTCCGCAGAGGATGGGAAGGACAGACATCCGCCTCCATGGCGCTCCAAATTGCATGGGATCCGGGATCCACCCAATGGCGCATTTGGGTCAGATGAGAGGCAAGGAGATAGTCCCTGATGTCGGTCATACCCATCCCCCCCGCGGACCAGTGCTTGATAAGGAACGAGTGTGCGCTCCTAGGTCTCTTCCCCCTCCAAACCAACCCCCTTAGTGCCCCTTGCAAGGAGTCGAGAATACTGCGAGAAACTGGGACTACCAAGGACCGAAAGATGTAGAGAATTTGGGGCAGGAGAACCATCTTGAACGAGGCAAGGCGTCCGGACCATGTGAGCTCGGTTTTTGCTATCCGTTGGCATTCCTGCGAGATCTTGGTAATCAAAGGGGGGTAATTAGTTATAGCCAACTGATCCACTTTAGGGGTCAATAGGATACCCAGATAGGGTATATAGTCCCTTTTCCAGGTGTAGGGGTATTTCTGTTGCAATTTACGACAAAGCGGCTGGGGAAGGCCCAAAGGCAGGATCAGGGACTTCGTAAAGTTCACCTTGTAATAAGAAATCAGACTGAATCTCTGCAGTAGTGAGTGTGTGGCGGCCAGTGACTTCTCTGGGTCCGTCATGAAGATGATTACATCATCAGCAAAAAGATTAATTACATGGGAGCCCGAGGTGGTCATAAGGCCTTTTATGTGGGGGGAAGATCTAACTGCCGCCGCCAGTGGCTCAATAAGCAAATTAAAGATAGATGGGGATAGTGGACAGCCCTGCCTCGTTCCGTTGGTTATGTCAAATGTTGTCGATAACATGTTAGAGGTGTAAACCTTCGCTGATGGGTTAGAGTACAACGCTAGAATTGCGTTCAAAATGGGACCATGAAAGCCAAACCGCTGTAGCACTGCCGTCATGTAGGTCCAGTGAACCCGGTCGAATGCCTTCTCCGCATCCAACGAGAGCAGCAGAGAAGGCACCCGACCAGATCCCGCCCTGTCTATAAGCCCTATAACCCTTCTAGTCGCGTCAGAAGTCTGGCGACCACGTACAAAGCCGGATTGGTCCGGATCAATGAGATCAGGCAATATGGGATGAAGTCTAAGAGCCAAGACCTTGGCATACAACTTTGCATCAGTATTTAACAAGGATATCGGTCTAAAGTTTGGAGGGGATACCGGCTCTTTCCCTGGTTTGGGCAGCGTTACTGCATGTGCTTGAAGAATTTCCCTAGGTAGAGAGGCAGAGGACACCGCAGCCGCATACATCGAGGCTAAATGGGGGCTGAGTATTTGTGCGAATTTCTTATAGTACAGATTGGGTAGACCATCTGGTCCAGGGGACTTACCAGAAGGGAGTGTTTGTATAGCTCGTTCTACTTCAGCCTGTGTTATCGGGGCGTTCAAAGCTTGCAGTTGGGAAAGGGAAAGCGCAGGCAGGTCAATAGAAGCTAAGAAATCGGAGATAAGCTGTTCCGTCGGTTGGGGGGTGGACGCGTCATCTTTCAAATTGTACAAGGATTCGTAATAGCTAGCAAACGTGTTTGCTATATCTTGAGGGTTTAGAATTTTAGCCTTGGTCACAGGATCTAGTAGATAGGCTATCCTATCCTTGACCCGCCTAGCCTTAAGCCTGGAGGCCAGTAGCTTCCCGGCCTTATTACCCGCTGAGTAGTGGGAGAGTTTGAGGGCCCTAAAATATTTGTCCTGTTGCGCTATCAACATACTGCGCAGGTCAGATCTGAGTTTGGTCAATTGAAGGGACAAAGTAGGGTTTGGGGTGGTCTTATTTATAGGTTCCAATCTGCGAATCTCAGCCAAGATATGGTCCAACTGCCGCGTCCTCTGCCTCTTAAGCCGTGCACACAATTTAATAAAAATTCCACGGATAAAGGCTTTATGGGCACACCATACTACCGTTGGGTCAGAAACTGAACCAGCATTATGTGAGAAATATTCCACAAGGTGCCTCTCCAGGTGAGAGGCATATTGAGGAGTGTCCAGGACAGGGCCGGAGTGGGACTCATTTTCAGCCCTGGAGTTTCATGACTTAGACCGGCCCACTTTAGTTCATGACTGACTATATTAAAATAATGTAATTAACACCTCAAGTTTGCAAAGGTGCACTGTTCTCTATTCTCTACAGCCTTGTAATTCATTGTATTTTTCAAAAAATATTTACAATTCAGTGCAAATTCAGTAGCCTAATGCCCCGTACACACGTGCAGATTATCTGCAGACTTTTTTCTGCAGACTTACCTTTTCTATGTAGTGCAAGGGCCTGCCAGATTGCATACAAATTGAAAGTGTTTAGGTTTGACCTTATATTATATGGTTTTAGTAAGTCTGCAGACAAAAGTCTGCAGATAATCTGCACGTGTGTACGGGGCATAAGGCCTCTTTCACACGGCCGCTCCGTTTTTTTTGTCCGCTGTGGCACATTTTTTTTTTTTTTACGGACAAGGATGACACTTGTGTCATCCGGTCCGTATGTCTGCATATCATCCTATCCGTTTGCGGATGATATACGGACATAATGCATGTCTATGGGGTACAGGGGGAGATGGTTAGAGGCTGTGGGCATGGTACAGGGGGAGATGGTTAGAGGCTGTGGGCATGGTACAGGGGGAGATGGTTAGAGGCTGTGGGCATGGTACAAGGGGAGATGGTTAGAGGCTGTGGGCATGGTACAAGGGGAGATGGTTAAAGCTGTGGGCATGGTACAAGGGGAGATGGTCAGAGGCTGTGGGCATAGTACAGGGAGAGATGGTTAGAGGCTGTGGGCATGGTACAAGGGGAGATGGTTAGAGGCTGTGGGCATGGTACAAGGGGAGATGGTTAGAGGCTGTGGGCATGGTACAGGGAGAGATGGTCAGAGGCTGTGGGCATGGTACAGGGAGAGATGGTTAGAGGCTGCGGGCACGGTACAAGGGGAGATGGTTAGAGGCTGCAGGCACGGTACAAGGGGAGATGGTTAGAGGCTGCGGGCATGGTACATGAGGAGATGGTTAGAGGCTGTGGGCATGGTACAGGGGGAGATGGTTAGAGGCTGTGGGCACGGTACAAGGAGAGATGGTTAGAGGCTGTGGGCACGGTACAAGGAGAGATGGTTAGAGGCTGTGGGCACGGTACAAGGAGAGATGGTTAGAGGCTGTGGGCACGGTACAAGGAGAGATGGTTAGAGGCTGTGGGCATGGTACAAGGAGAGATGGTTAGAGGCTGTGGGCACGGTACAGGGGGAGATGGTTAGAGGCTGTGGGCACGGTACAAGGAGAGATGGTTAGAGGCAGTGGGCACGGTACAAGGAGAGATGGTTAGAGGCTGTGGGCATGGTACAGGGGGAGATAGTTAGAGGCTGTGGGCACGGTACAAGGAGAGATGGTTAGAGGCTGTGGGCATGGTACAAGGAGAGATGGTTAGAGGCTGTGGGCATGGTACAGGGGGAGATGGTTAGAGGCTGTGGGCATGGTACAAGGAGAGATGGTCAGAGGCTGTGGGCATGGTACAGGGAGAGATGGTTAGAGGCTGTGGGCATGGTACAAGGAGAGATGGTTAGAGGCTGTGGGCATGGTACAGGGGGAGATGGTTAGAGGCTGTGGGCATGGTACAAGGAGAGATGGTCAGAGGCTGTGGGCATGGTACAGGGAGAGATGGTTAGAGGCTGTGGGCATGGTACAGGGAGAGATGGTTAGAGGCTGTGGGCATGGTACAGGGAGAGATGGTTAGAGGCTGTGGGCACGGTACAGGGAGAGATGGTTAGAGGCAGTGGGCATGGTACAAGGAGAGATGGTTAGAGGCTGTGGGCATGGTACAAGGAGAGATGGTTAGAGGCCGTGGGCACGGTACAGGGGGAGATGGTTAGAGGCTGTGGGCATGGTACAGGGGGAGATGGTTAGAGGCTGTGGACATGGTACAGGGGGAGATGGTTAGAGGCTGTGGGTATGGTACAGGGGGAGATGGTTAGAGGCTGTGGGCACGGTACAGGGGGAGATGGTTAGAGGCTGTGGGCATGGTACAGGGGGAGATGGTTAGAGGCTGTGGACATGGTACAAGGAGAGATGGTTAGAGGCTGTGGGCATGGTACAGGGGGAGATGGTTAGAGGCTGTGGGGGGGTCTTACCTGACCGTGATGAGAGGCGAGCGCCACTGCTTGGCCACTGCAGTTTTTTTTCTTTCGATTTAAAAATGGCGCCCCCCCGGCGTCATTAGGTCACGGCAGAGGAGGCGGGACAGATTACTTAGCTGAGACAGGAGGCGGGGCGGAGGCGGGACGAAGTGCTTAGCTGGGAGGAGGTGGGAGGGAGAGAAGACATCCTCGGGTCAGAGAGGAGGCTGGGCGGAGGCGGGACGAAGTGCTTAGCTGGGAGGAGGTGGGAGGGAGAGAAGACATCCTCGGGTCTGAGAGGAGGCGGGGCGGAGGCGGGACGAAGTGCTTAGCTGGGAGGAGGTGGGAGGGAGAGAAGACATCCTTGGGTCTGAGAGGAGGCGGGGCGGAAACGGGACGAAGTGCTTAGCTGGGAGGAGGTGGGAGGGAGAGAAGACATCCTCGGGTCTGAGAGGAGGCGGGGCGGAGGCGGGACGAACTGCTTAGCTAGGAGGAGGCGGGACGGAGGTCGAGCATAATTGTAATAATGCAGAGCTTGCTGATTACATTTTTTCTCTACCTCCGTCCCGTCTCCTCCCAGCTAAGCAGTTTGTCCCGCCTCAGCCCCGCCTCCTCTCAGACCCGAGGATGTATTCTATCCGTGCCGCCTCCTCTCTGTCAGCTGTGTTCTAAATTTTAGAACACCTGTGTCACCGGCCCTCAACCCGACCAGCCCACCGGGAATTCTCCCGGTTCTCCCGATTGGCCAATCCGGGCCTGGTCCAGGACCTGAGTGTTTGCTCTCCAAATGTAGGCCATACCCGGAGAACGAGCCTCCTGTATCGTTATGGACACAGGGGCATGGTCCGACCAGGCAATGTCATGGATGGAAGACTTCCCAGTCACTTGCAGCAAATGTTTGTCAACCAGGATCATGTCAATACGGGAGTACATATTGTATCTGGAGGAGTGGAAAGAGTAGTCACGTTCCCCCGGGTGATGACATCTCCAGACATCAAACATCTCCACCTCGTGCAACATGGATTGAAGGGCAGGAGGTCGACGTTTAGGCGAGGAGGAGATGTCAAAGGACGGGTCAGCTGTCATATTGAAGTCCCCACACACAACCGCGGAACCATATCTATGTTTGTCCAGCAAGCGGAACATTTTCCTCCAGAACCGCGGCTGGTGTGAGTTGGGGGCATAGGCGGACAAAATTGTAAAGGGGGCATTATTGATATCACATTGCAGCAAAAGGTAGCGACCGTTGGGGTCAGGAACTTCTTTACGCAGTGAAAAGGCCACTGTGTCTTTGACGGCTATGAGGACTCCTTTGCGTTTGCAATCAGCTGAGGCCTTGAATATGTGCGGGAAACTCTTGTGAAACAGTGTAGGGGTTGCGGAACAATGAAAGTGGGTTTCCTGTATACAGAGGACATCACTTTTGAGGGTTAAGGCCTCACGCCACATTGACGCCCGCTTGGCGGGGTGATTCAGGCCATGCACGTTCAGGGATGTAACAATTACAGTCATGGTGGGAAAGTAGAAGAATAGAGAATGTTACCTGGGTCACTACATCCAAAGAGCGGTGACAGGGACTCCCATTCAAGGTTGCGGGCTCCGGCTGCAGGTAGGGTATGTTGATGTATGCAGAACCAGGCATATTTCGGCTGACCAGAAAAACAAAATAACAAGGTGAAAACAAAGAATATTAAAACGAAAGAGCTCATTGGAGTAGCTCTATTAACGGGTGAGAAACTGAAACAAGTCTCGTGAGCAGGTGTACTGCACAAAATCATGGGGGGAGAAAAGTATGCGAGCTCCGTGGCCAGACTCAGGGAGAGGGATTATGCGAAGCAGCCTGGGTGGGCTGTCCCTTGGCCTTTTTCTTCCCTTTTTTGCCCTGTGTGACCGTGTGCCATTCCTCAGACAGCGGAGATATGCGATCAGAGGGTTCCCGCGGGGCGGGGTCCTGATCAGGGAGGATACCCCATGTCCGGAGCAAATCCAGGCCCTCCTGCATGGAGGAGACATTTTGGGTTTTATTGTTGTAGGTCACTGCAAGTTTAACAGGGAACCCCCACCTGTAAACTATAGAATGATTTCTGAGGATTTTTGTCAGTGGGTGCAGGGCTCTCCTCTTTTGCAATGTATATTGTGATAGGTCCACAAACAATTGGATCCTGGAGTATGTCTCCGGGATGGGGGTCCTCCTCCGGAACACTGACATAAGATTGTCTTTCACATGGTAGAAATGCACCCTCATAATGACATCCCGGGGAATCTCATCAGGGAGAAAGGAAAGGATGGCTTAGGCAGGCTGTGGATCCTATCAATAACCAACTCAGACATAGGGGTGTGCGGGAGGACCGCCAGGATAAAGGCACGTGCATAACTATCCAGGTCACCGGGGAGCACAGACTCCGGGACCCCCCTGATTTTAACATTGTTCCGCCTGGAGCGGTAATCCATATCCGCTATTTTAGCCTGGAGCTTTTCGAGCTCATCCTCATGGGAGTAATGGGCATCTATGAGCTCGTTGTGGGATGCTGCAAATTCCCCCATCTTAGCTTCAACTCTGTCCATGCGACCCCCCAGGGCTCTGGCCTCCACTTTGAATGCGCTGACACATTCCATGACGTCTGCGTGCATGGATGCCTGCAGGGATGCCATCATGTCCTTAAGCCTAGCCTCAGAAACCGGTCTGTCACTAGCAGGAAAGGAGTCGAAGTTAGGGGGAAGCTCCCTGGTGGAGTCCATGGAGGACAGATCCCCCTGGCTTACCTCCGCCGGTGCCCCCTCCGACAGTCTAGGCTTGCTCTTGACCGGGCTCCTGGACATCGGGGTTGATGCTGCTGGTGATCGAGGCTGGTCCGCTTTCTGTGCTGAGATCTGTGGAGGACTGAGCGAGGAATGGGACGTCCCGCTAGTCGAGGCCGGAGATCCGCCACCGCCGCCATCTTGGCCGCGCGGCCTGTCCTGGGGCATGAAAAAGTGCTGGAGCTGCCTCGGGTGGCCAGTCTCCTTCTTCTTTCTGGCCATCAGGCAGGAAGGCTGGGGTGTGTAGCGGTCGATCGGGGATGGTCTGGCTGAGAAACGAAGCCTTAGGGTGCCGATGGATGCCGATATTCTCCCTGGTCCGGCGGAGCTACACACTCAGACGTCCATGCAGTCTCGCTGCGGCCACGCCCCCTCTTCTGTGCACTTCTCATGGTATACCCGGATGTTATGTATTTCCTTGAAGGTGCTGGTTGATTTCTTTCATTGTATCCAGAGCTTTGTTTTCGTGATATATATGCTTATTGTTGACTTATTCTCAATAATAAATTTTAATGGAAAAAAAAAAAAAGAGATCCACTGACGGAGGACCTGAGAAAAGAAGGATCGGGCTTCTCTGTGCAAGATCATTGCACAGAGCAGGTAAGTATAATATGTTTGTTATTTTAACCACTTGCCAACCGCCGCAAGTACATATACTGCGGCGGTCAGCCCCGGCCAGGCAAAGTGACGTATATATACATCCCTAGCCTGTCACCGGCTTGTGAGCCAATAGCGGGCGAGCGCGCGCCCGCTGAGGCGCGCACCCGCCGCGGCTCGTTCACTAAGGAGTCAGTGCAGTTGACCGGCGGACCCGATGTCCGCCGGGCACTCGGCGATCGTCGGTAGAGAGGGAGAAAGACAGGCGGCTAATGTAAACAAGCCGCCTGTCATTCTCCCCTGTGTAAAAATGGAGATCAGACGGTTCTACTATGTAGAACCGTTGATCTCTGTTTTTACAATAGTAGACATGTCCCATCACAGTTAGAAACACGCCCCTAGGACACACTTAACCCTTTCCCTGCCAGTGTTATTTTTACAGTAACAGTGCATATGTATAGCACTGATTACTGCAGTAATGTCACTGGTAACCCCAAAAGTGTCAAAAATGTCAGTCAAGGGTCTGATCTGTCCGTCGCAATGTCGAAGTCCCGCAAGAAAAATCGCAGATCGCCGCCATTACTCGTTAAAAAAAACGCCAAAAAATTACAAAAATCTTTCCCTTTGTTAGTAAACGCGTTAACTTTTGCGCAAACCAATCAAAATACGCTTTTTGCGATTTTTTTTACCAAACATATGTAGCATAAAACAAATTGGCCGAAAATGTTAAAAAATTTTGATTTTTACATTTTTTTGGGGGAATTTCATATAAAAAAATGTGAAAAATATTGTTATTTTTGCAAAATTTAAGCTCTTTTTTGTTTCTAGCGCATGATCAAAAAATCGCACAAGTGATCAAATACCACTAAAAGAAAGCTCTGTTTGTGGGAAAAAAAGGACGTCAATTGTGTTTAGGTACAGCGTCGCACGACCGCGCAATTGTCCGTTAAAGTCACGCAGTAAAAAAATCACAAAAAAACCCCTGGTCAGGAAGGGGGTAAAATCTTCTGGGGCTTAAGTGGTTAAAAGAAAAAAAAATCGACTTTACAAATGCTTTAATTATCTTCTTGTGATTAACAAAGCTATCGCCAAAAAATAATTAGGTTCTTTATTTAATGTATCTATAAATATAATCTATATGTGTAACAAAAATAACCGCGCTAAACACAGAAAATTCAATGCAAGTGAAAAATGAGTTAGATTAAAGCTGCAGCTACAGTGGGAAACACCAAGACAAATAACAAACAAATAATAAAAATAAAGCTGCGCTGAAAATGATACATCTAATAAAACAGATATACCTCAAAAATAGCAATAAGCTATCAAACAAATGTGGAAGTGATCCAATTAATAGTGCAATCAAACAAATAAAAGGGACACCCCCTTATAAATAATGACTCTCAAATAAAAATTGAATAAAGAGTCCATTGAGAAATAAAGAGTCCAGATGATGTGTATAATGTATAATCCTCCACCGCTAAATACATTTTCTTCCACCGTGGTAAAGTGAAAAAATCACGCTAATGCGCTTACCGAATGGAAGCTGTAATCAAGCATAAATATGAATTATGAGAGATATACATCCAGTCAGCTCAACCAGGACCCTTGGCAACTCCACTCCAGGTCAGCAAGATGGTATACACCGCGGTATAGAGAATTCGGGCAATCCACAATCCAGCAGTTAGCATGAAAAGATAATAGCCACCATAGTGAAGTATGTAAAAGTAGACATTTATTGTAAAAAGGTAGAAAACTCACATATATAAAAACGAACAGCGCTTGTAATCGGCGGGATCTGAAGAACACAGCTGCCCGACTTACGGGTATCATGTGGTGACGTCAGCATGCCTTCCCGACGCGTTTCATCATAGATGACGTCTTCCTGGGGACCTAATCTATATGTAATAAACCTTTTATATGCTTACCATTTTTTCCCATCGTCTTTTATATATGAATAAATTATTTTACGTTACACATTTTTACTGAAATGTTGTTCCTACAAACTATTCCTTTTGCATTTTTTTTTTATTTTTCTATTTATGGTACATGAAATTATGGAACTTTGAAGACAGATAAAAGCAATTATCCTTTTCAGGACTTCAGGATATTGAACTGTACTCAGGTTTATCTCAAGTGCTTTTAGAGAATAAAAAAAAAAACCTAAAGAAGACTGCACATTATTTAAAAAAAAAAAAAAACCTATTCTGTAGCATATGTCTCACGAGGAGAGGACATCTTAATATTTTTTCTGCGCTTTTTTTTTTTTTTTTCTTTTTTTATTCAAACCATTTAGAAATATCTCTGCAAGACATTGAACACATCACTGGCACTAATGGAACTAGACAGATTTAAATAAAAATCTACAGACGGACTTTATAACAATAGACGGAACTTAACGATGAAGACGTTTTTGTAAGTATTCTCGAAAGAAGTTCTTATATTTCCTTCAAGGTTATGGAAGGAAAAAAAAAAAAGTGGAATTACTGCGCTATAAAGCTGTCACTTGGTTCGAACATCTCTAAATGTTTCAGAGATTCAGACGGCAAAGGCAGAATGACAGTATCATTGGCAGTCTGGGAAAACTCCAGAAAAGAGATTATCGGGAGGCAGGCCTCATGAAATGCATCTCTAGATGCGTTTTGATTTAAAAATGTATTATAGATTAAAATCTATTAAATGCGAAAAAAAGTATAATTTGCCGCATCAATCACTTGGCATAAAAGAGCGTAGAAAACCAAGGGAAATAAGTTGTAATAGGATTTTATCCAATAAAGCTTTGAGGGCAGAACTGAAGCAAGCTTTTATCTTCCCTGTCCCCCCCTAACATGCTTTGCAATGAGTTTCCTTTTTGATTTAAAACAAATGTAAATCGGATTTATAAAGAGTTATGGAACGCTGCTACTTAATTCTGTGTCAGGCCTGGCAAACAACAAAGAATAAATTAATGAGCATTAAAGTCAATCTGTTGACTAGACTTAACGCCTGAACTAGCAAGTGTCATATATAGTCCTTCCACTTTTTTACATAAATTGAATCTTCAAAAGAAGTGGAGTAAATGAGGTCAATGGGTATATGCAATGCTTGGGATGTGCAAGTAGGATAAATGCAGAATACATTCATGTATATTTGATTTGGAACGCATGGCATTGGTTGGTGTGGTGGGATGAAAATGACAGAAGATTAAACACCGGGACTCCTCAAAACAGAAGACTAGTGGAACCAATGTAAATTTGAACCATGTATATTTGATTGGAGGAACTCATGGCTTTGGTTGGCGTGGAGGGGTGAAAATGAAAGAAGATTAAAAACAGAGAACCCAGTGGAACCAAAAAATCTGAGAGATTTCCAATGGTTGTGTGATGGCACACTGGTAAGAAGGAGAATCATGGTCAAAACAGAATCATACATTGTTCCTTCTTTCTCAAATTCCAAGTGAGGCCATCAGGTAGGTCTCTTCGCATCCCTGATGTTGCAATCCATTGCCTTGAGGTTGGGGTTATACTAGTTGGAAAATTCTCAGTCATCCTAGGTTGTTAAATAGACCATGTACCTGAACTAGCAAGTGTCATATATAGTCAAGATTAAAAACAGAAGACTAGTGTAACCAAAAAATCTGAGAGATTTCCAATGGTTGTGTGATGGCACTCTGGTAAGAAGGGGAATCATGGTCAAAACATAATCATACGTTGTTCCTTCTTTCTCAAATTCTAAGCGAGGCCATCAAGTAGGTCTCTTCCCATCCCTGATACTGCAATCCACTGCCATGAAGTTGTGGTCCTACTATTTTGAAAATTCTCAGTCATCCTAGGTTGTTAAATGGACCACGTACCTGAACTAACAAGTGCCATATATAGTCCTTCCAATTTTTTACATAAATTGAATCTTCAAAAGAAGTGGAGTAAATGAGGTCATTGGTGTATGCAGTGCTTGGGATGTGCAAGTAGGATAAATGCAGAATCCATTTATGTATATTTGATTGGAAGAACTCATGGAATTGGTTGGATTCATAAAAACAGAAGACTAGTGGAAGCAAAAAATCGGAGAGATTTCCAATGGTGGTGTGATAGCACACTGGTAAGAAGGGGAATAGTGGTCAAAACAGAGTCATACATCGTTCCTTTTTTCCCAAATTCCAAGCGAGGCCATCAATTAGGTCTCTTCCCATCCCTGATGTTGCAATCCATTGCCTTGAGGTTGTGGTCCTACTTGTTGGAAAATTCTCAGTCATCCTAGGTTGTTAAATAGACCACGTACCTGAACTAGCAAGTGTCATATATAGTCAAGATTAAAAACAGAAGACTAGTGGAACCAAGAAATCGGAGAGATTTCCAATAGTAGTGTGATGGCACACCGGTAAGAAGGGGAATCATGGTAAAAACAGAATCCTACATTGTTCTTTCTTTCTCAAATTCCAAGCGAGGCCATCAAGTAGGTTTCTTCTCATCCACTGCCTTGAGGTTGTGGTCCTATGAGTTAAAAAATTCTCAGTTGTTAAATAGACCACGTACCTGAACTAACAAGTGCCATATATAGTCCTTTCATTTTTTTACATAAATTGAATCTTCAAAAGAAGTGGAGTAAATTAAGTCATTGGGTGTATACAATGCCTGGGATGTGCAAGTAGGATAAATGCAGAATCCATTTATGTATATTTGATTGGAGGAACTCGTAGCATTGGTTGGACTCTTAAAAACAGAAGACTACTGGAACCAAAAAATCTGAGAGATTTCTAATGGTAGTGAGATGGCACACCGGTAAGAAGGGGAATCATGGTCAAAACAGAATCATACATTGTTCCTTTTGTCTCAAATTCCAAGCGAGGCCATCAAGTAGATTGCTTCACATCCCTGATGTTGCAATCCATTGCCTTGAGGTCGTGGTCATACTAGTTGGAAAATTCTCAGTCATCAGTTGAATGGACCGAGTACTTGAACTAGAAAGTGTCATATATAGTCCTTCCACTTTTTTACATAAATTGAATCTTCAAAAGAAGTGGAGTAAATGAGGTCAATAGGTGTATGCAATGTTTGGGATGTGCAAGTAGGATAAATGCAGAATCCATTTATGTATATTTGATAGGAGGAACTCATGGCATTGGTTGGCACGGAGGGGTGAAAATGTTAGAAGATTAAAAACAGAAGACTAGTGGAACCACAAAATCGAGAGATTTCCAACGGTAGTGTGATGGCACATCGGTAAGAAGGGGAATCATGGTCAAATCAGGATCATACATTGTTCCTTCTTTCTCAAATTCCAAGCGAGGCCATCAATTAGGTCTCTTCACATCCCTGATATTGCAATCCACTGCCATGAGGTTGTGGTCCTACTAGTTAGAAAATTCTCAATCATCCTAGGTTGTTAAATAGACCACGTACCTGAACTAGCAAGTGTCATATATAGTCCTTCCACTTTTTTACATAAATTGAATCTTCAAATGAAGTGGAGTAAATGAAGTCAATGGGTGTATGCAATGCTTGGGATGTGCAAGTAGGATTAATGCAGAATACATTCATTTATACTTGATTGAGGAACAAATGGCATTGGTTGACTTGGAGGGGTGAAAATGACAGAAGATTAAACACAGGGACTCCTAAAAACGGAAGACTAGAGGAACCAAAAAATCTGAGCAATTACCAATGGTACTGTGATGGCACACTGGTAAGAAGGGGAATCGTGGTCAAAACAGAATCATACATTGTTCCTTTTTTCTCAAATTCCAAGCGAGGCCATCAAGTAGGTCTCTTCGCATCCCTGATATTGCAATCCACTACCATGAGGTTGTGGTCGTACTATTTGGAAAATTCTCAGTCATCCTAGGTTGTTAAATAGACCACGTACCTGAACTAGCAAGTGTCATGTATAGTCCTTCCATTGTTTTACATAAATTGAATCTTCAAAAGAAGTGGAGTAAATGAGGTCAATGGTATGCAATGCTTGGGATGAGCAGGTAGGATAAATGCAGAATACATTCATTTATATTTGATTGGGGAACTCATGGCATTGGTTGGCGTGGAGGGCTGAAAATGACAGAACATTGAACACAGGGTCTTCTAAAAACACTGCCAACAAAATGGCCGCCACGTCCCCCGTCTGTATTCGCATCACACACAGTTGGCTCCTTCCAACGCGTTTCCTCTCTAAATGACATCATCAGGGGCCACAACGTCATGACTAAATGATGACATCACTTAGTGAAGAAACGCGTTGGGAGGAGTCAACGGCGTGTGACGCGAATACAGACGGGGGACGTGGCGGACATTTTTTTGGTTGGGAACCAACACTTGCGATTTGCACTGGAGGAAACATTATTATTATTATACAGGATTTATATAGTGCCAACAGTTTGCGCAGCGCTTAACAAAATGAAGGCAGACATTACAGTTACACTACAATTTGGAACAAGAGGAATCAGAGGGCCCTGCTGATTAGAGCTTACAATCTAAAAGGGAGGGTCAATTGATACAAAAGGTAATAGCTGTGGGGGATGGGCTGATGGAGAAAGTGAAACAGTGTATTAGTTAGTAGCCGGATAGGCTTCTTTAAAGAGAAGGGTTTTCAGGGATCTTCTAAAGATGGATAGATTAGGGGATAGTTGGACAGATTGGGGTAGAGAGTTCCAAAGAATGGGAGAAGCTCTGGAAAAATCCTGGAGTATGGGAAGAGGTGACAAGGGAGCTAGAGAGCAGGAGGTCTTGGGAGGACCGAAGAGAGCGGCTTGGTTGATATTTTGAGATCAGGTTAGTGATGTAGCTGGGGGCAGAGTTGTGGATGGCTTTGTAAACTATTGTTAGCACTTTGAATTTTATTCGTTGGGTGAGTGGAAGCCAGTGAAGGGATTGGCAGAGAGGGGTGGAGGACACTGAACGGTTGGTAAGGTGGATAAGTCTTGCAGCAGCACTCATTATGGATTGAAGGGGGGATAATCTATGTAAAGGTAATCCAATGAGGAGGGAGTTGCAGTAGTCGTGATGACATGCTGTTACCTGTTTATATTCATGTAAGTTGCTACATTTTTATCAATAAACCTTTTATAATCATACTGCACTATGAGAGGTGTCTTACCTTATCGCCACATGAACTGAGGATACTACTAGAAGGAAGGCAGAAGTGCCCCAGAGTGAACGCTGGGAGGATCTCCTCTGTCTTGCTTACTTGATTTGAGGTTTCCTGCTGTCTTTGACCCTTGTGATGAGAGTGACACGCCGCATCACCGATCGCCGCTCGGCACGCCCCCCAGGGCGCATTATTCTGCCGCCGTCATATGACGTCGGGTCAGGATAATGTAACCTCCTTCCCATCGTCATTTGCCTAAAGGGCGGGCGGGAAGTGGTTAAAGTATTTGTAAAGCTTCAAGGTGCTGAGAGAGAAGGGCGGTCGGCTGTTGTAAACACAGCCGACCGACCTTCTACCTGGGATTATCATAGAGCCCAGGTGATCCTGCTATACAGGATCACATGTCTCTATGGTCATTTCAGAAGCCCAACGGGGGGTTCGAATCACAGTTAGAATCAGCGGCTCTCCTGACGGGGGGGGGGGGGGGGGTCTGCACTGGTAATCAGAGCTTTGATTGCCAGTGCAGACCCTTGGGAGGGGGGGGGTGCCACTAGAACCACCAGGGATGCCCACCATGGCCACCAGGGATGGCAATCAGAGCTCAGGGAGCTCACCAGTGCCCTCCCCATCAGTGCTGCCTGCCAGTGCCCTCCCCATCAGTGCTGCCCACCAGTGCCCATCATTGCCATCTATCAGTGCTGCCCACTAGTGCCCATTATTGCCCACCAGTGCCGCCTATCAGTGCCCACCAGTGCCACCTATCAGTGCCCATTAGTGCTGCCCATCAGTGCTGCCTATCAGTGCCACCTATCAGTGCCCATCAGTGCCCATCAGTGCCGCCTATCAGTGCCGCCTACCAGTGCCCATCAGTGCTGCCAAACAGTGCCCATCAATGCCGCCTATCAGTGCCCATCAGTGCCACATATCAGTGCCCACCAATGCTACATATCAGTGCTACTTATCAGTGCCACATATCAGTGCCCATCAGTGCTGCCTATCAGTGCCGCATATTAGTGCCACCCCATCAGTGCCACCCCATCAGTGCCTCCTCATCAGTGCCTGTCGGTGCGGCCTCATCAGTGCAGGAAAAAATGTATCTATTTACAACATTTTATAACATAAACAAAAGAACTTTTTTTTTTTTTTCAAACTTTTCTGTCTTTTTTTATTTGTTTAGCAAAAAAGAAAATACCACCACAAGAAATCTCTATTTGTGGGAAAAAAATGACATATATTTGGTTTAGATACAGTGTTGCATGACCGCGCAATTGTCCTTCAAAATGCAACAGCGCTAAAAGCTATAAATTGGCCTGGGCAGGAAGGGGGAAAAGTGCCCGGTATTGAAGTGGTTAAATAATGCATCTATACCTTAAAGTGGTTGTAAACCTCAGACATGAAATATGAACAAAGAACACCCCACTATAATGTGTACTTGTCTTAATTAAGAGCACAAGTGTCACTTTTGTCTGCTGCATCGTTCCTCTGCTATCAGTATGAATCACTTCTGACAAGCTTTCCTGACACCAAGGGAATAAAGGTGACAGGGGAGGGAGCTCCAGCTGACAGCCTCAGCTCTGTTCCTGTGTGCTGTGTGAGGGGGGGGGGGGGTGTCCCTCCAATCAGCTCACAGAGCTCTCCTCAGTGAACTCTGCAGAGTCTAACTTCAGCTCTCTGCCCCCTTTTTTCAGATTTTTTTTTTAGACAAGCTTTAAAATTCAGCACTTTGAATGGATGTTGAGAAGAAAGGACTGCAGATAAACAGGTACAACTTGCGTATGCGGATTTGTTTCATCTCTGTGTATCACTGTGATTTACAACCACTTTAATGGAGCCATCAGAGAACTGCTTTCATAAAATATAGCTTTAATTTCTCAATACAGCCCTATGCTTTTACCAAAAAATTACAGAAAATATCCATTCTGCCAACATGCAACCTTCTCCACCGCTGGGCTCCAATATCAAATATCAATAATGCAAAGAGGGTGGTTTATTTCTGCAGTCAGCGGAAGAATTTTGGAAGATGGCTTAAAAAAAAAAAAAAAAATCAGCTCAATATTAATGAAATTTTTCAAATGAGGGGAAATTGTCATTCAAAACAAAGTAAGGAAAATGAAGGTTGTTTTTTTTGTTTCTTTTTGTTTTTTACCTTTAGTTGCAATCATTTTTATTGTTTTTTTTTCCTCAAATAAAGATACAAACAGTGAAATAAAAACACAAACTTTAATGTCTTCCGTTTAACTGGATAACAAGTAATGTAATGTTCTGTTTATGAGTACATTGGCTGTTAGTAGCACAGTGGAATTAACCACTTGCCGACCGCCGCACGACTATTTACTGCAGCAGTCAGCCTCTCCTGGGCAAAGTGACGTCGCTCGCCCACGAGCCTGTAGGAGGTGAGCGTGCGCCGCCGGCGGCGCGCTCCCGCCCCCGCTTGTTCCCTGCCTAGCCAGCGCGTGTGACCGGCGGCTCCGATGTCCGCCGGTCACTAGCAATCTCCCACAGGAGAGGGAGAAGACAGACAGCTGATGTAAAGACAGCTGTCTGTCATTCTCCCTAATGTAAGCACAGAGGCTATGTGATCCTGCTATATAGGATCGTATGTCTCTGTGATTACTTCACTAGCCACGCCCCCTGACAGTTAGAATCACGCCCCTAGGGACACACTTAACCCCTTGATCACCAATAAAGTTAACCCCTTCCCTGCCAGTGTCATTATTACAGTAACAGTGCAGATTTTTTAGCACAGATTACTGTAGTAATGTCACTGGTCCCCTCAAATGTGTAAAAAATGTCAGTCAAGGGTCCGATCTGTCCGCCGCAATGTCGCAGTCCCGCAAAAAAAATCGCAGATCGCCGCCATTACTAGTTAAAAAACAATAAAAATGACATAAATCTTTCCCGTAGTTAGTAAACGCAATAACTTTTGCGCAAACCAATCAAAATACTTATGCTTATTGCATTTTTTTTTTTACCAAAACTATGTAGCAGAAAACAAATTGGCCTAAAACAGGGGAGGGGAACCTATGGCCGGGGGGCCGTATGGGGCTCTCTATGTCATTTGGTCTGGCCCCCCATGCAGCTGAGTCTGTGTCTCTCAGCTGATCTGTCAGAACGGAGCCAATGCTTCCTGTATAGTTTTGACTCCGTTTTGACAGTCTGAGTGAGTCACAGGCGGAGTGATATCAAATGCACTCCACCTGTGACCAATACAGGAAACATCGCCTCTTCCTCGAGCGCGGCGCCACGCCGCTGCTAGCCAGCATTTCCCGCCAGCAGCACACACAGCAGTACCAGCCAGAGCCAGCAGTACCCACCAGCAGTACCGGCCAGCTGTACCCACCAGCAGTACCGGCCAGCTGTACCCACCAGCAGTTCTTTTCAAAACTTACCACCACAAAGAGTCGACTGCGCTCCAGACTAACCGACGCAAACCTGGAAAACCAGTTGCGAGTAGCAACATCATCAATACCAGCCAACATCACACACCTCACCAGAGAGAAGCAGTTGCAGCCATCACATTAGGGGTGAGTTAATTAAATGTTTGACCAAATATAACAGGCTAATTTTTAAGTTGATAATTTTGTACAGCCCCGAATGATTTTATAAATACCCAAATGGCCCTTGGCAGAAAGAAGGTTCCCCACCCCTGGCCTAAAATGTTAAAAAATTTTGATTTTTACATTTTTTTTTAAATTTCATATAAAAAAATGTGAAAAATATTGTTATTTTTTCAATATTGACGCTCTTTTTTTGTTTATAGGGCAAAAAATAAAAATCGCTCAGGTGATCAAATACCACCAAAAGAAAGCTCTCTTTGTGGGAAAAAAAAGACGTCAATTTCATTTGGGTACCTAGTCGCACGACCGCGCAATTGTCCGTTAAAATCACGCAGTGCCGAATCGCAAAATAGGGCCTGGTCCTTGAGCAGCCAAATCCTCCGAGGCTTAAGTGGTTAAAGCAGCAGTCGTGAGATATTGGTTAATGGCAGAAGTGTTGTTTACCCCCGGGCACCCCATCTGGGAACAAACTGTGTTGTGGGGAGGGTGACAACAAACCCAACTGTTAATTAATATTGCTTAGCTTCAGGGCTTTTTTTTCTCAGAAAATAGGTGCAGGAACCCAACCATGACCCCCCAACCCCCCCAGACACCCTCCAAATCGCAGCAAATAGCGAGGGTGGTCAAATTTCGCTAACAATGGAAGAGTCTTGAAGTGGTATTAAATACCAGGAGTGCATTACATACAGAGTGCAGAGTTGGTGGGGGTGTTACACATAGAGTACAGATTTCAGGGGTGCACTAGGTGCAAAGTTCCGGGCTGCGCTTTGTATATAGTGCAGAGTTCAGGGGTGCACTGCACATAGAGTGCAGAGTTCAGGGGTGTACTAGGTGCAAAGTTCAGGGGTGCGCTTTGTATATAGTGCAGAGTTCAGGAGTGCACTAGGTGCAAAGTTCCGGGTGCGCTTTGTATATAGTGCAGAGTTCAGGGGTGCACTGCACATAGAGTACAGATTTCAGGGGTGCACTAGGTGCAAAGTTCCAGGGTGCGCTTTGTATATAGTGCAGAGTTCAGGGGTGCACTGCACATAGAGTGCAGAGTTCAGGGGTGTACTAGGTGCAAAGTTCAGGGGTGCGCTTTGTATATAGTGCAGAGTTCAGGGGTGCACTGCACATAGAGTGCAGAGTTCAGGGGTGCGCTTTGTATATAGTGTAGAGTTCAGGGGTGCACTGCACATAGAGTGCAGAGTTTCTGGGGTGCACTAGGTGCAAAGTTCAGGGGTGCACTTTGTATATAGTGCAGAGTTCAGGGGTGCACTGCACATAGAGTGCAGAGTTCAGGGGTGCGCTTTGTATATAGTGTAGAGTTCAGGAGTGCACTGCACATAGAGTGCAGAGTTCAGCCTTCTTTCACAGCTGCTTACCTCTGCATCCCCTATCCTCATCTGACTTTCACCCCTCTTCAGCTCTGACCTCTGCATGCAATCCCCCTCTCCATTCCCCTCATCTTCTGCCTCCTTCCTTAAAAGCTCCACCATCTTCCACATATCTTACTTGTGTTGCTGTGTTACGCTGAAGCACCCAGCCGTCTCTAGTACATTCCTGCACACTGGAGGTGGCTCTGCCTGTCTCATTGCAGGGAGATCATCCAGTGGAGGTGTCGGGATTTGCACTGCACTGCAGAATCCAGATTTCTGTGTTTACAAGTGATAGTGGTGAGCAGGGAGCAGAGGGCCTGAGCCAGAGGTGGTGGAACTGAGTTCCACCAAGTTCCAGCTGAAAAAAAGCCTTGCTTAGCTTATCAAAAATGCACAATGAGAACAGTTTATATCAGCTTCAAGAGTAACAATTACACAGTAAACTATAGTAGCTGTTCAAAGGGTGTAACACATACAGTATGGATCCAGTATTTGGGATGTTGCGAGGGTTGTAGAGCAAGCATATTATCATAGTATCACCCAAGGGGGTACTAGCAGATACAGTATTCAGTATAGTTTATGAGATAGCCATACTTGCCAATTGGAACGGAAGTGTGAGAGTGTGTCATTTTTGCTAGCAAAGGTTCGTTCCAATGAGCAAGTACAGTTGAGATCCCCTATTACATCAAACAAGTTAGGTATAGAGAAGGATTTCCAATCCTGAGTGATGTTTAATTTAGCTGCCAAGAGAATATGGATTATTACAGTTCTGGATTGTATAGGTACAGTGTTCATGTTGGTATGGAGAAGACCCATCTCCACAGAGGGGGATATAGGGTTTGGAGTGAGCTCTGAGATAAGTTTAAATATTTGGTTCCAGTATGATGTCAATGGGGGACAGTACCAGAGAATATGTATTAGCGAACCCATAGAGCCACAAGAGCGCCAACAGTTAGGAGACGTAGATGAGTGCATTCTAGATAACCGGTAAGGGGTGAGGTACCATCTGTGTAGTATCTTTAGGAAAAGTTCCCAATGGTCTGCGCATCTAGTTGCTCTAGCGGCTGTTTTGGCTGCTGGTTTCCAGCAGGACTCAGGAATTTCAATACTTGGGTCTTTCTCCCAATGGAGAATAGTCATTGTTTTAGTGAATGATGCAGATAAGCTGAGTTTTTTTTAATAAAAGAGAGAGATGCCTGCCTTTGGGGTTTCGGTTGAAGTGAAATGTTGGTATAAGGGGGTGTCGAGTTGGAGGTTGATTGGTATTATTTGTAGGGGGAGGGGATGTGGGCATTCTAACTAATGAGCTCAAAACTGGAGTAAGCTTGTGTTTTGGTTTCACTTTCTCCTGCTTCCTGGTGGGGCAGGGAGACCGGTCTAACCCCCAATCAGGAGGCACTCCTGCAGGCCAGCTCGGTCTTATAACCTGTATGTCTGTATGCAATCTCCACCTCTACTGTGGAAGTCAGTGCCCAAATGGCAACGACGTAACGCATATAGGGGACGGAGCCTATACTGCTGGACGCTGTATCCTCTCAGCTGTGTGGAGCTGTTATCATATATGCACTTATCCAAGTGTTTGTTTGTGAGTACCTTATTTTAATAAACTCCCTGTTGATTCACCCATACGGAGAGCATTAGATCTGCTTTTCTTTTTCCCTCTTATGCCTGTCATCTGCTTCTGATGAGAGTGGAACTTATTTTGGGAATCTCTATGTGTGTCCTATTGAAGATCCTCTACACCATCCTGTGACCCCGGTGGGGTAAAGCTGTATCTGACCTGGGTTGATTCTTGGGTCAGTGTGTAAGGTGAGAGGCTTTTAATTTCTGGTGGTGGTGAAGTGGAGCACATCATTGATTGCTTTTGTGGGGATCACAGAAGATTGTTTTCTATGAGTCACTGTTATTATGATATCACTATCTGTGGACACTGGAAGCACCTGTATACAATATTTTTTGGACACTAAAAACACTTTTATACATTATATATCTCTAATCATATGTTATGTATACTTTTTCTGGCGCAGCACTGTATGTGGTTTAGGTGTGAAGGAGGACATGGAATTGGGGAAATGAGATGGAGGAGATAGGTTTGGAGGAGGACATGGAATTGGGGAGATGAGATGGAGGAGATAAGTTTGGAGGAGGACATGGAATTGGGGAGATGAGATGGAGGAGATAGGTTTGGAGGAGGACATGGAATTGGGGAGATGAGATGGAGGAGATAGGTTTGGAGGAGGACACCGGATTGGGGAGATGAGATGGAGGAGATAGGTTTGGAGGAGGACATGGAATTGGGGAGATGAGATGGAGGAGATAGGTTTTGAGGAGGACATCGGATTGGGGAGATGAGATGGAGGAGACAGATTTGGAGGAGGACATGGAATTGGGGAGATGGGATGGGGGAGATAGGTTTGGAGGAGGACATGGAATTGGGGAGATGAGATGGAGGAGATAGGTTTGGAGGAGGACATCGGATTGGGGAGATGTGATGGAGTAGTTAGGTTTGGAGGAGGACATCAGATTGGGGAGATGAGATGGAGGAGATAGGTTTGGAGGAGGACATGGAATTGGGGAGATGAGATGGAGGAGATAGGTTTGCAGGAGGACATGGGATTGGGGAGATGGGATGGAGAAGGAGGAGGGCATGGGATGGAAGAGGTGTGCACAGTGCAAGAGATGGAGGAGATAGGATTGGAGGAGGAGGACATGGGATGGAGGGGATGAGACTGCAGGAGGAGGACATGGAATTGGGGAGATGGGATGGAGGAGATAGGTTTGGAGGAGGACATGGAATTGGTGAGATGGGATGGAGGAGATAGGTTTGGAGGAGGACATGAGATTGGGGAGATGAGATGGAGGAGATAGGTTTGGAGTAGGACATGGGATTGGGGAGATGAGATGGAGGAGATAGGTTTGGAGGAGGACATGGAATTGGGGAGATGAGATGGAGGAGATAGGTTTGGAGGAGGATATCGGATTGGGGAGATGAGACGGAGGAGATAGGTTTGGAGGAGGACATTGAATTGGGGACATGAGATGGAGAAGATAGGTTTGGAGGAGGACATGAGATTGAAGAGATGAGATGGAGGAGATAGGTTTGGAGTAGGACATGGGATTGGGGAGATGAGATAGGGGAGATAGGTTTGGAGGAGGACATGGAATTGGGGAGATGAGATGGAGGAGATAGGTTTGGAGGAGGACACCGGATTGGGGAGATGAGATGGAGGAGATAGGTTTGGAGGAGGACATGGAATTGGGGAGATGAGATGGAGGAGATAGGTTTGGAGGAGGACACCGGATTGGGGAGATGAGATGGAGGAGACAGGTTTGGAGGAGGACATGGAATTGGGGAGATGAGATGGAGGAGATAGGTTTGGAGGAGGACATGGGATTGGGGAGATGGGATGGAGGAGACAGGTTTGGAGGAGGAGGACATGGGATTGAGGAGATGAGATGGAGGAGATAGGTTTGGAGATGGACATGGAATTAGGGAGATGAGATGGAGGAGATAGGTTTGGAGAAGGACATCGGATTGGGGAAATAAGATGAAGGAGATAGGTTTGGAGGAGGACATGGAATTGGGGAGATGAGGTGGAGGAAGTAGGTTTGGAGGAGGACATGGGGTTGGGGAGGTGAGATGGAGGCAGGGGAGGACTGGGCCAGGTGGCAGGGAGGCAATTGCCCCCCAGGCCGCTCTGATGCCCCGTTATAAGGCTGCGCCCCTTCTGCCACAGACATGCCTAAAGGATTCCTGGTGAAGAGAAGTAAAAAGTCCCTACTGCTGACCTACTATGTGCGGAATGAAGACATCCCCCAACTGGAGACTCCCCTGGTGACCCCCCCAACCAAGCTGTCCCAGCTCCCCCCCCCTCCCCCCGATAGCCAGCTCAAGAACGCATATTCTGCCAGTGTGTAGAGAGTAACTAGACCTTCAGCCTGGAATGGGGGTCAGAAGGAAGCCAGGGAGGAGGGTCGAGTCGCTGCACCATGGACCTCTGGTTTGTACTTGCCCCCTGGGCCGAAAGTTGCCAGTCAGCCCCTGGATGGAGGAGATAGGTTTGGAGGAGGACATGGTATTGGGTAGATGAGATGGAGAAGGAGGAGGGCATGGGATGGAAGAGGACATGGAATGGGACTTGGTAGGACAGCCAGTGGGGGGCTCTGGGGAATGTTGATGGTCAGGTCCTGCTAGGCCTAAAGCTGTGTAAGGGCCCCAACATTTCTGATGGCTGCCCTGGTTCTAGTTTCCCTTTAAGTATAACTTTATTTTACGAAAAAATTAAAAACGGGAAAAGAATTCTTGCTGTCTGGCTGCCCTTCAAAATGCAGTAATGCGTGACTGCTTTCCTTTTCTTTATCCTGGGCTTTTATTGTTGTTATATGTGTTCGACAAGCAACATATTAAAAATGACGCTAGTTGACTTGTACAGATGAAGTCCTCCCTCCCCTATTTGTTTGAAGAGCACAATTGCATGCCAACAGAGAAAATGGACCCGCCGCTAATGTTTTTTTTTTTTTTTTTTTTTTCTTCCTCTCGAATAAACATCACAGTCACAAAACAAAACTGATTATAAAAGAGGAGTGAAAGCTTGTCAAATGGCACCCATCCAGAGAGTACGAGGCAGATGCTGGAGCTTTTAATAAAACATTGTGTCTGGAACTTGCTGTGGGAAGAGAACTCGCTAAATATTCTTTTGTTTATTTTATTTACAATGTGTTTATTCTGTCACATGTCAATTCTTATAGAGCCGCATAGCTAGTTTGGTTTAAAATTATTGTATCTTTCCAAAACCAGCTCAGAAGCCTTTAGTAGCCTTAGTAGTAAGGCAGTTTGGAAAAAAATTCCATTCTGATCCCTACTGGCATTTACACTATATTACCAAAAGTATTGGGACGCCGGCCTTTACACACACATGAACTTAACCACTTGCCGACTGCTCACAGTATATTTACTGCGGCGGTCAGCCCCTCACAGGCAAAGCGACGTAGGTCTACGTCGCTAGCCTGTGAGGCTCTGGGGAGCGAGCGCGCGCCGCCGAATGCACGCTCCCGCTCGGTCACGGACCCCCCCGCGCGTGTGCCCGGCGGACCCAATGTCCGCCGGGCACTCGCGATCGTCCGTGACAGCGGGAGATAGGCAGACGGCTAATGTAAACAAGCCGCCTGTCATTCTGCCCTGTGTAGGAATAGTGATCATACGGTTCTACTATGTAGGACCGTTGATCACTGTTCCTACACATCAAGCCACAGCCAATCACAGTTAGAATCACGCCCCTAGGGACACACTTAACCCCTCCCTCTCAAAAAAAGTTAACCCCTTCACTGCCAGTGTAAGTTTTACAGTAACAGTGCATATGTATAGCACTGATTACTGTAGTAATGTCACTGGTAACCCCAAAAGTGTCAAAAATGTCAGTCAAGGGTCCGATCTGTCCGCCGCAATGTCACAGTCCCACAAAAAAAAAATCGCAGATCGCCGCCATTACGCGTTAAAAAAAAAAAAACAACAAAAATGACAAAAATCTTTCCCTTAGTTAGTAAACGCAATAACTTTTGCGCAAACCAATCAAACTACGCTTTTTGCGATTTTTTTTTTAGCCAAAAATATGTAGCAGAAAACAAATTGCCCGAAAATGTTAAAAAATTTTGATTTTTACATTTTTTTTGGGGGAATTTCATATAAAAAAATTTGAAAAATATTGTTATTTTTGCAAAATTGTCGCTCTTTTTTGTTTATAGAGCATGATCAAAAAATCGCACAGGTGATCAAATACCACCAAAAGAAAGCTCTGTTTGTGGGGAAAAAAAGGACGTCAAATTCGTTTAGGTACAGTGTAGCACGACCGCGCAATTGTCCATTAAAGTCACGCAGTGCCGAATCGCAAAATAGGCCCTGGTCAGGAAGGGGGTAAAATCTTCCGGGGCTTAAGTGGTTAATGGTATCCCAGTCTTAGTCCGGGGGGTTCAATGTGGAGTTGGCCCATCCTTTGCAGCTATAACAGCTTCTCCTCTTCTGGGAAGGCTGTCCACAAGGTTTAGGAGTGTGTCTATGGGAATGTTTGACCATTCTTCCAGAAGCGCATTTGTGAGGTCAGGCACTGATGTTGGAAGAGAAGGCCAGGCTCGCATTCTCTGCTCTAATTCATCCCAAAGGTGTTCTATCGGGGTGAGGTCAGGACTCTGTGCAGGCCAGTCAAGTTCCTCCACCCCAAACTCGCTCATCCATGTCTTTATGGACCTTGCTTTGTGCACTGGTGCGCAGTCATGTTGGAACAGGAAGGGGCCATCTCCAAACTGTTCCCACAAAGTTGGGAGTGTGAAATTGTGCAAAATGTCTTGGTATTCTGACGCCTTAAGAGTTCCCTTCACTGGAACTAAGGGGCCAAGCCCAACCGTCTGAAAAACAACCCTGTGCCTTTAAGGAGGGGTGGGCTCCCTCCAGTCACCTGTCCTCCATCTATCCCATTAGATGCATGTGCTCTCATTGTAGAGACTCTTTGAATTGTAGAGTTAAGGACTGCAGATATCAGGGTGCCTTGCCGGGGCCTGCAGCTTACGCATGTATTTGCAAATGTGTGCAACTAAACTCCTGTTTTTAACGCATACTGTTAGACAGGACAATTTGGTTGGTCGCTGGCTGGTTGGTAAGTTGTGACTGAAAAAATCTTAGTTTTTCTTCCTCTGAAAAGCAACCCCACATCACAATCCCCCCTCCACCAAATGATTTGGACCAGTGCACACAGCAAGGTCCATAAAGACATGGATGAGTGAGTTTGGGGTGGGGGAACTTGACTGGGCTGCGCAGAGTCCTGACCTCAACCCCATAGAACATCTTTAGGATAAATTGACCATTCTTCCAGAAGTACATTTGTGAGGTCAGGCACTGATGTTGGAAAAGAAGGCCTGGCTCACAGTCTGCACTCTAATTCATCCCAAAGGTCTTCTATGGGGTTGAGGTCAGGACTCTGTGAGGGCCAGTCAAGTTCCTCCACCCCAAACTCACTCATCCATGTCTTTATGGACCTTGCTTTGTGCACTGGTCCAAATCATTTGGTGGAGGGGGGATTATGGTGTGGGGTTGTTTTTCAGGGGTTGGGCTTGGCCCCTTAGTTCCAGTGAAAGGAACTCTTAAGGCTTCAGCATACCAAGACATTTTGAACAATTTCATGCTCCCAACTTTGTGGGAACAGTTAGGGGATGGCCCCTTCCTGTTCCAACATGACTGCATGCATTTTCCTCAGCCCACACCAGCTGCAATGGCTTGGTGTTATCTCTTCTGACCTTAAAAGGTAACTCCACTTTCATGGGGAAATAAAGTAGCAAATAATGAAAAAATAATATAGCGTATACAATTGCTACACAAGTAATTTTATGATTGAATGGTATTAAATTTTCTTTTCAATCTGTAATTTCCGGAAAATGCAATATGGCGACCTGGAGGTGTTCTGTACATAGAATGTATACTGACCACACCCCCAGAAACATCATTTATGCTTGTGTGATTGGCTCACCAATTTTTCCAGAAGTCTGCACTAAGATACAAGTTAGATTTCTGGCATCCTCTGCAACAAAAATGTCATTTTTGGTGAGATACTCCCAATAGGAACACGTCTAAAGGGATGCAGGCCCAGCAGATTTCCTCATTAGAGCCCTGCAGGTGCACAACTGATTGATAATTATGAAACCACTCCCATTAAACTCACTTTCCCACATGGATTCATAGAAACACGCAGGGATTTCTTCAGAATAACAAAAGGTAGGAATCTGCAACAAAGTTTGTTAACCACTTAATCCCCAGGCCTATTTTTGACACTTTTTGTTTACAAGTTAAAATCAGTATTTTTTGCTAGAAAATTACTTAGAACCCCCAAACGTTATATATATATTTTTAGCAAAGACTCTGGAGAATAAAATGGCGGTCATTGCAATATTTTTTATCATGCGGTATTTGTGCAGCTTTCAAACGCCATTTTATGGGAAGAATTACGAAAAATCACATTTCGCTGCATTTAAAAAAAAACTAACCAGTAAAGTTAGCCCATTTTTTTTGTATATTGTGAAAGATGATGTCACGCCGAGTAAATAGATAACCAACATGTTACGGTTTAAAATTGCGCACACCCATGGAATGGCGACAAACTACGGTCAATAGAAATCTCCATAGGCGACGCTTTAAAACATTTTTAACGGTTACCAATTTACAGTTAGCTCTTTTTTTTTTTAATTATTGCTCACGCTCTGGCGATCGCGGCGATACCTCACATGTGTGGTTTGAACAGCGATTTCATTCGCGGCTCGACTTCGGTATACGTTTTCTTTCGTGCGCGAGCTCATGGCGATGGGGGCGGCTAAAGTTTTTTTTTTTTTCCTATTTTTCTTTTTTTTAATTTATCACAGGTTTTAAAAAAAAAAATCTGATCACTTTTATTGCTGTCACAAGCAATGTAAACCTCCCTTGTGACAGCAATATGTAGTGACAGGTACTCTTTATGGAGGGATCGAGGATCTAAAAGACCCCAAACCCCTCCACTACACTTCCATGTATTCAAAACGCCGAACACGGCATTTTTGAATACATCACTTTTTGAATCTGCCGCCTTTAGCAGCCGAGTAACCCGGACGTGACGTCATGGACGCCGCCTCCGGGTTACGTCATCGCAAGCTGCATCCGGCGGCTTCGATCTGGACTCAATCCAGCCGGTGGATGCGCCAACTGGTTGCTCAGGTCTCCTGGTGGGAAGGGAGACCTGGGCAGAGCCGCAGAAGGCGGTGGGAGGGGGGGTAACGATCCAGCGGCTCCTGAGCCGCATCGGTAATTACCGACGGAAAGCCAACCGCCGGCTCTAAACAACGGTACCGGGATGATGCCTCTAGCTAGAGGCATCATCCCGGTATAACCCCGCAAAGTTACCAGACGTAGGTCTACGTCACTTTGCGGTAAGTGGTTAAAATCCCTGCAATGTACAGAGATCACCCAGAGGGGAGGGTTTTTTTCTCAACAAAAGTGGAGTTACTCTTTAAATGTAATTTCCCTTTGGGAGTATCTCACCAGAAATGGCAATTTTGTTGCAGGGGATGCCCAAAATCTGATTTGAATCTTAGTGCAGACTTCTGGGAAATTCAGTGAGCCAATCACACAAGCAGGAAATTACATTTCTGGGGGGCGTTCTGTATACCATCTGTGTACAGAACAGCTCCAGGTCGCCACACTGCATTTTACAGAAAATTACAACAGCTGCAGACTGAATGGGAAAGGTCATTTTTAACCACTTAAGCCCCGGAAGATTTTACCCCCTTCCTGACCAGGGTTTTTTTTGCGATTTTTTACTGCATGACTTTAACGGACAATTGCGCGGTCATGCGACGATGTACCTAAACGAATTTGGCGTCCTTCTTTTTCCCACAAACAGAGCTTTCTTTTGGTGGTATTTGATCACCTGTGCGATTTTTACTTTTTGCGCTATAAACAAAAAAAGAGCGTAAATTTTGCAAAAATAACAATGTTTTTAACATTTTTTTATATGAAATTTCCCCAAAAAAATGTAAAAATCAAAATTTTTTTACATTTTTGGCCAATTTGTTTTCTGCTACCTATGTTTGGTAAAAAAAAAATCACAATAAGCGTATTTTGATTGGTTTGCGCAAAAGTTATTGCATTTACTAACTAAGGGAAAGATTTCTGTCATTTTTGGTGTTTTTTTTTTTAACGAGTAATGGCGGCGATCTGCGATTTTTTTGCGGGACTGCGACATTGCGGCAGACAGATCGGACCCTTGACTGACATTTTTGACACTTTTGGGGGTACCAGTGACATTACTACAGTAATCAGTGCTATACATATGCACTGTTACTGTAAAAATGACACTGGCAGGGAAGGGGCAGAGAAGGGGAGGAGTCCAGCGACGTACGTCGCTGGACGGAATCGAGCCACTTTGCCGCAGTACAGTCAACGTGACCGGCCGGCAAGTGGTTAATGTAGCTGGTATCATTCCCATAAGACAATAATACAATGCCTACCTGATGCAGTAAGCACACCTTTCATCGAGTTAATTCTTAAAAAGATCGTCATTTAATTAAATATTCATTAAATTTCCTGCTATCAGGTGTCATGAGTACCTTGTTCAGCCAAACTGTGAATCTGCATTGTGAATGAGCGGAGGTGAAAGTGTATAATTCTTTTACACATCTGCAGGAAAAACAGGAACAAAAAAAGCTGATCAGTAAGAGAAATGACAAATGCCAAAGGTGAAATACATATATACATTTATATCTAGAATCCACTTACCGACAACGGGCTCATTTTATACGCCAGCACAGATCAAATGCGACAACAAAAGGTAAGAAGAGAGGGGTCAGCATTAGCAGTTTCCAAAAAATTATACACCGATCAGCCATAATATTATGACCACTGACAGGTAAAGTTCATAACATTGATTATCTTTTTTTTTTTATAATTGACAATTTTTGTTTGAAGTTTTTATATTTAACAATACAAAAGTATACATTTTGCGCGGTCGTGTGATGCTGTACCTAAACGAATTTGACGTCCTTTTTTTCCCACAAACAGAGCTTTCTTTTGGTGGTATTTGATCACCTGTGCGATTTTTTGATCACGCGCTATAAACAAAAAAAGAGCGACAATTTTGCAAAAATAACAATATTTTTCACATTTTTTTATATGAAATTCCCCCAAAAAAAAAGTAAAAATCAAAATTTTTTAACATTTTCGGCCAATTTGTTTTATGCTACCTATGTTTGGTAAAAAAAATTGCAAAAAGCGTATTTTGATTGGTTTGCGCAAAAGTTATCGCGTTTACTAACAAAGGGAAAGATTTTGTAATTTTTGTTGTTTTTTTTTTTTTAACGCGTAATGGCGGCGATCTCGATTTTTTTTTGCGGTACTGCGACATTGCAGCGGACAGATCGGACCCCTGACTGACATTTTTGACACTTTTGGGGGTACCAGTGACATTACTACAGTAATCAGTGCTATACATATGCACTGTTACTGAAAAATGACACTGGCAGGGAAGGGGTTAACTTTATTAGTGATCAAGGGGTTAAATGTGTCCCTAGGGGCGTGATTCTAACTGTAAAGGCGTGTGGCTTGTGATGTAACCACAGAGACATACGATCCTACATAGCAGGATCGTATGATCTCTGCTGTTACACCAGGGAGAACGACAGGCGACTTTGTTTACATCAGCCGCCTGCCTTTCTCCCTCTCCAGCGGGAGATCGCGAGTGGCTGGCGGACATCGGAGCCGCCGGTCACTCGCGCGGGGATGTCAGGGAACGAGCGGGGGCGGGAGTGCGCCTCCGGTGGAGCACGCTCGCCCCCTGCAGGCTCCTGGGTGAGCGACTACGTTGCTTTGCCCAGGCGGGGCTGACTGCCGCAGTAAATATACTGTGGGTGGTCGGCAAGTGGTTAATTATCTTTTTTTTTTTTTTTATAATTGACAATTTTTGTTTGAAGTTTTTATATTTTACAATACAAAAGTATAAAAAAAAAAAAGGAGTCATTGGAAACCACAAAGAGTTCCGTAAGTAAACCAACTTGGGATGTACAAAAGAAATTGCACTTAAACGTGCGTGAAAACCGATAAAGTTGCTGTACATTACCATAACCAAATATTGTGTGCGACACATGTTATGTTGAGTGAACCAATAGCATAAAAGCAACATGATGAGTACACATTGTGGTTTAGCTAGAGATTCTGACCCCCAAGGGGACTTGACGAGTGCCCGTTGGGTTTAGGAGAATAACACCTCTCAGGTGGGTCTATGTCCACAATCCATGGTGGGTGCTGAGCCCCGGCTCGCCACCGCAAATAGAGTGAATGAAGGAATTGGTAGTGAACAAGCACGTGAATTCGTGTGAAACGCGTCTACCATATCCATTCTGCTGTACCTTGTACCTGCATATGCAAGAATAAAGAACTTCTTCTCTATCAAATTCCTGGGGGAGTGCGACCAATTCCTTCATCCACCCATTGGGTTTATACGTAGATGGAGAGAGAAGAAGGATAAGAACAAAGAAAAAAGAAAGAAAGGGAAAAAAGAGTAGAGATAGATAAGTAAACAAGGCTCATCATTCCTGGGCCCAAAGGGTTCCAACATTTCTAGCAGAGAAAGGGCTCAAGACCTCATGGAGGGTCTTCCCTGAGACGCCAGGGTTCCCAGATTGCATGATGGCGGTCGACTCCATCATTAAGTCTGGCTGTCAGGGACTCCATTATCTCCACAACTTTGATCCTAGCAAAGAGGTCTGTTGATGTTGGTGGTGTTTGTCTCTTCCAATGGAGGGCTATTAGGCATCTGGCTGCCATTAAAATATGGGTAGCCAATTTTTTTGGCCAAGCCTGGTAATTTAGGGGGAGGGGGGAGATGTCCTACTAAATATAGTTTTGGATGGAATGGGAAGTTAACCTCCAATAATTGATGTAGGGTGTCCTGGACCAAGCGCCAGTATGTCTGCAAGGATGGACATTGCCAATAGATGTGTAATAGAGTGCCTCAATCTTTACGACACCTCCAGCAATGATCTGAAGCCGATGGGTATATGGCATGCAGTCGGGTAGGGGTCATGTACCAAAAAAATAGCACTTTATAAGTATTTTCCTTGTAGAGGGTGCAAATAGTACTTTTAGCCGCTCGGGACCAAATGGATTGCCATTGCTCAAGGGGAAGCTCTTCCCCAACGGCTTACTCCCACTTAAGCATATAGCCGTGTTTGCCATTGGAATCTAGTTTACTGGAGCTTAAGAGTTTTTACTAGGGATGCACCGAAATGAAAATTTTGGGCCGAAACCGAAACCGAAAATGCAGGATGCCCTTGGCCGAAAACCGAAACCAAAAATGACTTTTTCCCCCCAAATTTTTTAAAATGGATAGAACAGGGGCATACACCAAAAACAGGTAGTGACGTACACCTGTCGCTGCCACCCTGTCACAGTATATGTACTGTTGATGGGTTGGCAAGAGGTTAATTTAATTACCAATGGTATTTGTATTATGAAGCATGAGGGGTTAATGTATTGCCACTGCTGGTCACTCATCTATTAGTGACCAACCAGTGGCAGTTAATTAACCCCTTTGTGCTGCATTAGTGCAACCAGTATCAGTGCAACCAGTGTTAATTAACACTGATACTGGTTGCACTAATGCAGCACAAAAGGGTTAATTACCTGCCACTAATTGATGAGTGACCAGCAGTGACAATACATTAACCCCTCATGCTTCATAATACAATTACCATTGGTAAGCTGCCCCAGCTCCCCCCCATCCCCCCCCCCCACTGCCTCAGCGTCCCCCTCCTCGGGTGTCCTTCATTCAAAAGTCCCACCTCTGGCCGGCGGCACCGCCTCTCAATAACGTCCCTACTACAATCTGTGCATTAATGAATGGACATACCAGGCGGGAGGGCGGGGCGAGCGGCCGCTATAGATAGAACTATGTGATCCTTCCTGTCAGCTCAGCACGACTATGTGTGAATGAGAACAGAACTGACCTGACACCGGGCGGGGGGAGCGGCCGCTATTAGCTGTAACTATGTGAGAGCTTCACTTCCCTGTCAGCGGAGATACATGCCTGTCAGGGAAGTGAAGCTCTCACATAGTTACAGCTAATAGCGGCCGCTCCCCCCGCCCCCCCCCGCCCGGTGTCAGGTCAGTTCTGTTCTCATTCACACATAGTCGCGCTGAGCTGACAGGAAGGATCACATAGTTCTATCTATAGTGGCCGCTCGCCCCGCCCCCCCCGCCTGGTATGTCCATTCATTAATGCACAGATCGTAGTAGGGATGTCATTGAGAGGCGGACGGCCGGCCAGAGGCGGGACTTTTAAAACCTGCCCTGCGCTGTGCTGCGCCCTCCTCCTTCCCCACAGCGGCCATATTTATTTTCGGCAATGTTAACCCATTATCGGCCGAAATTTCGGTGCATCCCTAGTTTTTACTGTATATATCTGAGGTTAAACCTTTTTGAGATGGGCCAGAGACAATTAAGCGTTCAAATGGGATAGTTTGAAGAATTGGAGATTAAGTGCAAAGGTTAGGGCAAAGTGACAAATATGGAGATAGCCAAAAAAGGCACTACGGGGCTAATCATGCCTTTCCCTGAGTTCCTCAAATGGAATTCATACTCTCGTTATTGGGTTTACTAAATGACCATAGTGAAAGTGGTTTCTCTGTAGCCAAGGAAAGATCATTTGGTGAGTTAGGGTATCTGGGAGTTAAGGGTTATATAGAAATGCTGTCAGTAAGGAAGCCTCAGATTGAAGGGAGCGAGTGTGCCGTAGATGTCGCCAGATGTTGCACAATAGAGCCATAGTATGTAATAAAGAGGCAGAGGGTTTGTCAGTTTCAGTATTCCACAGAAGGTTATTTGGGTGGATTGGAGCCAACCATAGTTTATCTATATGTGTCCAGCGGTTATATGCTGGGAGGGCAGTCCATGACGCCACAGCCCGAAGTTGAGCAGCGTGATAAATAATGTAAAAGGTAAGGGAAGGCCAGTCCTCTCTCTGAGCGTGAGGCAAAAAGTGTAGAGCGAGCAATTGTATGTTGTTTATGATTCCGTATAAAATTTAGGAGGTCTGTTTGAAGTTTCTGGATTTGGACCCGAGGGACAGGTACTGGTAATGTCAGAAAGCAGTATAGGAGCTTGGGTAGAATCGTCATTTTACCTGAAGCTGTACATCCTAGCCACGAGATTTGGTAATGTCTCCACGTAGCCAGTAGATTTAAAGAAAACTTATTGACTGATGAGGCTCATATGCCTAAGAAAACCAACTTTAACATATGAAACTCCCTTGCCCTCTCCCCAGTACCAAAACACCACACAATTGAGTTGGAAAGGGCAAGGCCACAGCTTTATTTAATTTCCAACTGTAACAGAATCTGGACACCCCGACTGGGTATCTCCGTCAAGAAGCTGCTTTCTAAGCTCTGGAACATGAGATCTGTGAATCTGTCTATAGTTACCCCAAGAACTCGACAGTACAAGTTTTGGAGTCAACCAGAATAAAACTGTTTATTCAAACACAGGTACAAAGAGATATATACTCTAGGACAACCCCCCTCCCCCTTAAAGCGGTTGTAAACCCTAGAAACAAAAAACAAAAAAAAACCTGCAAGACAAAGGCATAATGGGCTAGTATGCATCGCATACTAGCCCATTATGTGTAACTTACCTTAGAACGAAGCCCCGACACGGACCCCCGGACATCGCTGCGGGCGCTGCCATGATCCCTCGCCGTCTCTTCCGGGTTCGGCGGCTCCGGCGCGGTGATTGGCCGGAAGAGACGGCTCCGGCGCGATGATTGGCCGGAGCCGCGATGACGTCACTCCCGCGCATGCGCGCGGGAGTGATTTTCCGGCAAGCTCCCGGCAAATTAATTGAAGGTCCCCCCGGACCTTCAGAGCGCATGCGCCGCTCGCGAGAGCGGCTGCATGCACTGTAAATATCTCCTAAACCATGCCGGTTTAGGAGATATTATTTGTACCTACAGGTAAGCCTTATTATAGGCTTACCTGTAGGTAAAAGTGTCAAAAAGCAGGATACTACCGCTTTAACAGCCAATCCACATACACATATACATCCCATAATAAGTTGATCTTAAGGCAGACATAAACAATAAAACAATGGAATACAGGTACTTAACAATAACAAACCCCACCCACCTCACTATCTAGCAAGGGTCTATGAGACACTCCTGCAATATTCTAGCAATCTGAAAAGTCAAACACTGTTCAGAAATATTATTGTCCCAAGTGAAAGAGCCCCTCACTCTTTCAACACAAACCACACATATAGAACCCAGGATAACCGGGGTGTGGTTGTACAGTGAGTCTGATTAGTGCAGACCCAACTGGGGTTCTTGGTCACCCTATGCCCCTAATAGACACAGGGTGACTTACACATAAGAGGGGCTGGGGAAGCTGGACAAGGAGTCTCCCAACCTCCCTAAAGCAATCTGGGTTCCACAAGCCCCCCAACCAAAGTGACTCACGTCACACCAACACAGAACATGCTAACACTTTAACCCAGTGCCGTTCACAAGTGTACTGTGAGCATGTGTAACAATACAACTCCAAATGGGGCCCGTCCTTACCATAAGTGCTGGACAGACTAACTCCAACTTCCAGTCAAGGGCATAGCCCATTACCAAGTTTTAATGCTGGCAAAGTATAAAAACCGCCGCTAAAGCTGCGACAGACCATCAAAAAACGAGGTGGGAGGGTGGGCAGCTGTTTCATCCATGTGTTGCATCCAAAAGACCCAGCATTCCATGGGGGAATAACTTTAGTGAGCTCAGACCCGACTCCCGTCCCGCTGATCCAATCGACTGCGACCACCTCATGCACTGACTCCCCCCCCAAGAGCTGATCTTTCCTGGTCATGCCCCATCAGTCAAGGTTCTCTTTCCTAAGAGGATAAAGAGGTCCTCATTCATGGTGTCATTATGGGAAATTGTTTGTAGAATTTTGAGGAAAATAATGAATTTAATCAATTTTGGAATGAGGCTGTAACATAACCAAAGTGGAAAAAGTGAAGCGCTGTGAATACTTTCCGGATGCCCTGTAACTCTTCTCTGGGGGGGGGGGGTTCAGACACCCCAAACCCCCTCCTTATTTCCATCCATGCTGTACATGAAGGATAAAAGTGTTACAATGTAATAAAAATGAGCTTCCAGCTGGCCTGACACTTAGCAATTTTTAGTCGATTCAACTACTTTCAATCCAGAGGGAATCACACACACAAACACAAGGAATGGCCAGAAACAAAGCAATCCACCATTCCCAGGTTTAATCCGCCAGCAGATTTCTGTTGATTGTGAAGTTAAAAATGAGCAAAAAATTGACAGCTTTCATTCAGATTGCTTTAAGATCGAATCAAAATGGTAGAAGAATACAGAAATTACATCAAAAGTGTTTCCATTTTCCTGTAGAGTTCTCTCCCAGCAATTTCCATCCCATCTCGTTGCGGTTGATCAAAACCAGCATTTTTTTTAATTCATGTCTTCACTCGTTTTGCAATTCTCCTATCTAATTGACCACTTCTGGGCCGGAAGATTTTCCCCCTTAATGACCAGGCCATATTTTGTGATTCGGCACTGCATTATTTTAATGGACAATTGCGCGGTCGTGCGACGCTGTACCTATATAAAATTGATGTCCTTTTTTTCCCACAAATAGAGATTTCTTTTGGTGGTATTTGATCACCTGTGCGATTTTTATTTTTTGTGCTATAAACAAAAAAAGAGCGACAATTCTGAAAAAAAAAAAAACATTTTTCACTTTCTGATATATAACATTCCCAATAAAAAAATGTAAAAATCTAAATTATTTAACATTTTAGACCAATTTGTTTTCTGCTACATATTTTTGGTGAAAAAAATTGCAATAAGCGTATTTTGATTGGTTTGCACAAAAGTTATCGCATTTACTACTACGGGAAAGATTTGTTTTTTTTTTAGTGTTTTTTTTTTTCACTAGTAATGGCAGCGATCTGCGATTTTTAGCGGGACTACGACATTGCGGCGGACAGAATGGACCCGACTGATATTTTTGACACTTTTGGGTGGTACCAGTGACATTACTACAGTAATCAGTGCTAAAAATATGCACTGTTACTGTAATAATGACATTGGCAGGGAAGGGGTTAACACTGTGGGTGATCAAGGGGTTAAATGTGAGCCTAGGGAAGTGATTCTAACGGTATGGGGGCGGGGCTTGTGAAATGATCACAGAGACCTGTGTTCCTATATAGAAGGATCACAGGCACTCTGTGATCATTCCAGAGAGAAGAACGGCTGGCTGTGTTTACAACAGCCGACCGTCCTTCTCTCGCAGCGGGGAGTGATCGCGGGTATCAGGCGGCAATCAGAGCCACCTGCCCCGCGCGTCGGAGTCCCTGCTGCCCAGTGGGGGCAGGAGCACACCGGCGGCGGCGCACGCTCGCTCCTAGCTGCAGGCGCGTGACCGGCGTAGGTCTACGTAGTTTCGCGCAGGAGGGCCGTCCTGCTGCAGTAAATCGGCGGTGGGCGGTCCAGAACTGGTTATAGTGTAACTCCACTTTCATGGGAAATAAAAAATAGCAAATAAAGAAAAAACAATATAGCGTATACAATTGCAACACAAATCATAGTGTAATTGAATGTCATTAAAAATTACCTTTCCTTTACAATCTGCAGCTGTTGTATTTTCTGAAATTGCAATACAATATGGCTGCCTGGAGTTGTTCTGTACACAGAATGTATACTGACCACACCCCCAGAAGCATCATTTCCTGCTTGTGTGATTGGCTCACCAATTTTCCCAGAAGTCTGCACTAAGATACAAGTCAGATTTCTGGCATCCCCTGCAACACAAATGTACTTTTTGGTGAGATCCTCCCAATAGGAACACGTCTAAAGGGATGCAGGCCCAGCAGATTTCCTCATTAGAGCCCTGCAGCTGCACAGCTGATAGATAATTAAGAAACCACTCCCATTTTATTTGCACAGAGGCAAAAAGGAACAAACAGGGATTTCTTCAGAATAACAAAAGGTAGGAATCTGCAATAAAGTTTTTTATAATCCTTGCAATGTACAGAGATCACCCAGGGGGGAATGTTTTTTTTTCTCAACAAAAGTGGAGTTACAAAAAAATCATTACAGAGCTTTAAGTGGTCCAAAAGAGGTGCCGGTACTCTATTATAGCCTATAAATTTTTTCGCCCCCCCACCCCACATCAGGGTCCCCACAGAGCACCCCCCTGGCCTGGGACTCACTGGTGGTTACTGGTCTGGCTCTGGAGTGGGAAATATTCTTGGGGGGGGGGGCAATTGAGGGCACAGATGTCCAAAATGAGAGTACTGGTACGCTAAGGCGCACGGAGAGGTGGCGGTATGCTCAAGAGCCATATTTGGAAGTGGCGGTACTGAGTACCAGTGCATACCGGCCCACTTAAAGCTCTGCGTATGACGAACGATCAGCAGATTATCTGATCGTTGATATAGTGCTTTCGACAGCCGATTCCGACCTTTCAGACTTCAAAACCTGAAGGTGCAGGCTAGAAATATTTTATCGTAAACACAGCGTCCGATTTTCAGCTCTGGACGATTTACCCCCCTTCATGATCAGGCCATATTTTTGCGATATGTTACTGTGTTACTTTAACAGAAAATTGCGTGGTCGTGCGATGCTGTACCCAAATAAAATTGATGTCCTTTTTTTCCCACAGTGGAATTTAGTGGTATTTGATCACCTGTGCGATTTTTTTTTTTTTTTTTTTTTGAGCTATAAACAAAAAAAGATCGACAATTCTAAAAAAAATTCTGCTATATAACATTTCCAATAAAAAAATACATAAAAATCAAATTTTTTCATCCTTCTAGGCCAATTTGTATTCTGCTTTTACATATTTTTGGTTAAAAAAATCCCAATAAGCGTTTTTTTGATTGGTTTGCGCAAAAATGATCACGTCTACAAACTAGGGGAAAGAGTTATGTCATTTTTATTTATTTATTTTTTTTTTTACTAGTGATGGCGGTGATGCAGAAGGTTCCAGGAGACAGGCAGTTACTCTAGGAGAGATGGACAGGGCTGTAGAAGGTTCTTAACCCATCAGCAGGACCGGTATCTGCTCCTTTGTGTAAGGAGGAACAGGCATTAAGTTAAAAACCCTTCTGTGTGCAGCAGCTCCTCTCAGCCCCCCTAATACTTTACCTGAGCCCCATCTTGATCCAGCAATTTGCACAAGAGTCTTGGCTGTCTGTCTCCCTCCTCATTGGTTGAGACAGTAGCAGGGCGCCATTGGCTCCCGCCGCTGCCAATCAAAGTCAGTGAGCCAATGAGGAGAGAGAGAGGGTGGGTTTGGCTGCTGCTTGCTGTGGAGGGACTTGGCAGGAGGGAGGGGCCAGGAGCACCGGCAAGAAACCCGAGAAGAGGAGGATCCGGGCTGCTCTGTGCAAAACCAACTGCACAGAGGAGGGAAGTATACAGTAACATGTTTGTTATTTTTAAACAAAAAAAAAGAGACTTTTGTATCACTTTAAGACCCTGGCCCCTGGGTTTGGCGCTCATTTGCATGTGGGTAGGGTAGGAACAGGTAACCCGTCTCTCAGGGACAGTATTAGCCCTTTGATCGCCCTAGATGTTTAACCCCTTCCCAGCCAGTGTCATTAGTACAGTGACAGTGCATATATTTATCACTGATCACTGTATTAGCCCCCGTTCACACTAAGGTCGCCTCACAGGTCGCCGTAGGTCGCCTTCCATAGGGAAGCTGCGGACCCGTTCTAATAGGAGCGACACAAGTCGCTCCGACTTAGAAAAAGGGTCCGGAGCCTCTTTGGGGCGAACCGGAGGCGACCGCCATAGACTTCAATGTTATGAAGTCCGTGGCGGCCGCTCCGAGGTCGCGGCGCGCTGCTCGCACCGCGACCTCGGAGGTCGCCCCACGAAGTCGGATCGCCCCTATGTGAAGTGTCACTGGTTCCCACAAAAAGTGCCAAAAGAGTCAGATATTGTCCGAATGTCCGCTTCAATATCGCAGTCCCGCTATAAGTCATTGATCGCCGCCATTACTAGTATAAAAAAAATAAATACAAATTCCAGTATATATCACATAGTTTGTAGACAATGTAACTTTTGCGCAAACCAATCAATATACGCTTATTGGGTTTTTTTTTTTTACCAAAAATATGTAGCAGAATATGTATTGGCCTTAATTTATGAACAAATTTGATTTCCTTCAATCTTTTGATTGGATGTGTGTAGCACTGCCCCCTTGAGGACTGCTGAATTTGTCACCTTCGGGTCCCCCTGAGTTATCATTAGCAACTGCAGCATGCACAATTCCACACTTTACTCTAGGGCAGTGATGGCAAACCTTGGCACCCCAGATGTTTGGGAACTACATTACCCATGATGCCCATGCACTCTGCAGTGTGGTTGAGCATCATGGGAAATGTAGTTCCAAAACATCTGAGGTGCCAAGGTTCACCATCACTGGTCTAGGGGATGTAGTTGTTTTTTTTTTTTTGTTTGTTTTATTTAATTAGGGATGGGAGAAGGGAAGAGTGGGATACTCCAAATCAAACTATTCACAATGGTTGAGGACTTCTTACTTGTGATGCAGCCAGGCTGCTGATTCACCCTGCCACTAGGTGGAAGGATGAATGTTGTCCCATTCTTGTCTAATACAGGCTTCTAGTTGCTCAACTGTCTTAGGTCTTCTTTGCCGTATCTTCCTCTTTATGATGCGCCAAATGTTTTCTATGGGTGAAAGATCTGGACTGCAGGCTGGCCATTTCAGTACCCGGATCCTTCTTCTACGCAGCCATGATGTTGTAATTGATGCAGTTTGTGGTCTGGCATTGTCATGTTGAAAAATGCAAGGTCTTCCCTGAAAGAGACGACGTTTGGATGGGAGCATATGTTGTTCTAGAACTTGGATATACCTTTCAGCATTGATGGTGCCTTTCCAGATGTGTAAGCTGCCCATGCCACACGCACTCATGCAACCCCATACCATCAGAGATGCAGGCTTCTGAACTGAGCACTGATAACAACTTGGGTTGTCCTTGTCCTCTTTAGTCCGGATGACACGGCGTCCCAGTTTTCCAAAAAGCACTTCAAATTTTGATTCGTCTGACCACAGAACAGTTTTCCACTTTGCCACAGACCATTTTAAATGAGCCTTGGCCCAGAGACAACGCCTGTGCTTCTGGATCATGTTTAGATATGGCTTCTTTTTTGACCTATCAAGTTTTAGACAGCAACGGCGAATGGCACGGTGGATTGTGTTCACCAACAATGTTTTCTGGAAGTATTCCTGAGCCCATGTTGTGATTTCCATTACAGTAGCATTCCTGTATGTGATGCAGTGCTGTCTAAGGGCCCGAAGATCACCGCCATCCAGTATGGTTTTCCGGCCTAGACCCTTACACACAGAGATTGTTCCAGATTCTCTGAATCTTTGGATGATTTTATGCACCGTCGATGATGATAACTTCAAACTCTTTGCAATTTTTCTCTGAGAAACTCCTTTCTGATATTGCTCCACTATTTTTCACCACAGCATTGGGGGAATTGGTGATCCTCTGTAGGGATGATCGAACGGTTCGGGTCGACCATCGGTTCGGCCCGAACATTGGGTGTTCGAGGTTCGGCCGAATTTAGAACTTTTTGCCCAAAAAGTTCGGAATTTGGCAACCAGAACCGCCCAAAATGCAATGCTTCAGGAAATGGGCTTTAAAAGCCCGTGATTGGACCAGAACCATTAGCAAAAGCCAACTGAGGGGGCAGGAGAATGCTAGGAATGTGATTGGAGTGACTAGGGGGTCCCTAGACCAATCATTAGTGAATACGCCCCCCAGTATATAAAATCGCCCCCTGTCACGGAACCATGAACCAGACGTACAACAACAGATAAGTGAAAATAAGAAGGCTTTATTGAAAATCAAGCTGTAAAGCAAAAGTCCAAACGGATGGCGAAACCGAGGCAGAGTCCTTGCGAAGCCAGAGGTCAGGAACCAGGAGGGTAGTCAGACGAAGCCAGGATCAGGAACCAGCAGGGTAGTCAGACGAAGCCAGGATCAGGAACCAGCAGGGTAGTCAGACGAAGCCAGGATCAGGAACCAGCAGGGTAGTCAGACGAAGCCAGGATCAGGAACCAGCAGGGTAGTCAGACGAAGCCAGGATCAGGGACCAGAAGCAGCAGCAGTCTTAGAAGCATGTGAACACAGGCGGACCAAGCAAGGAACTGAAGCCACAGACCTCCTATATATATGAGCTAGGCATCCAGCTCCTCCCAGTGGGAAGGAGGAGCCGCAGGGTGGGAGGCTACAAGAAACCCAGAAACCAAGATGGCCGCCAGCACATGTCAAACGAAGGAGAACAGCAAGAAGGTAAGACCATGACAGTACCTCCCCCTCAAGGGCCCCTCCTCCGCGGAGTAAAGAACGGTTTCTGAGGGAAGCGTGCGTGGAAGGCTCGGAGCAAGGCAGGAGCATGGACATCTGCAGAGGGAACCCAGGAACGCTCCTCTGGACCATAACTACGCCAATGAACCAAAAACTGCACCCGACCGCGGACCAGGCGTGAGTCCAGGATATTGCTCACTTCATACTCCTCACGATTGCCCACTTGGACCGGACGGGGCCGAGGAACCGAGGAAGTGAAACGATTACACACCAGTGGCTTCAACAGGGAGACATGAAACACGTTGGAGATCCGCATGCCAGGAGGAAGCGCAAGGGCATAGGCTACCGGGTTTACCCTGCGAAGCACTCGGAAGGGACCAACAAAGCGAGGCGCCAGCTTGGGAGTGGGCACTCGAAGGTTGAGGTTGCGGGTGGACAACCATACACGGTCTCCGGCCTGGTAGGAAGGAGCAGGGGCTCGTCTGCGATCAGCCTGGAGTCTCTGGCGCTGCGCAGAGACCTCAAGGGACTTCTGGATCTGTACCCAAGAAGCACGTAGGACAGAAAGATGATCCTCCACAGCCGGAATATCCTGGGGAGAGAATACCTCCGGTAACACGGCAGGTTGGAACCCATAATTGGCCATGAAGGGAGACGTCCCAGAGGAAGAGTTCACCGCCGTGTTCCTGGCAAACTCAGCCCAAGGCAGGAGGTCAACCCAATTGTCTTGGTGATCGGAGACATAGCAACGAAGGAATTGTTCCAAGGCCTGATTGAATCGTTCTGCGGCCCCATTGGACTGAGGGTGGTAGGCCGAGGAGAAGGAGAGATGAATCCCCAACTGGGAGCAAAAGGCGCGCCATAACCTGGACACAAACTGACTCCCCCGATCCGACACAATCTCCTTGGGCAAACCGTGCAACCGGAAGACCTCCCTGGCAAAAATCGTGGCCAACTCCTGTGCAGAGGGTAACTTCTTGAGAGGAACACAGTGGCACATTTTGGAAAATCGATCCACAATCATGAGAATGACCGTATGGCCTCGGGATGCAGGGAGGTCCACAATGAAATCCATCCCCAGGTGTGACCATGGGCGCTCCCCGGTGGCTATGGGTTGCAGAAGGCCCAACGGAAGGTGCCGAGGGGACTTACTCTGGGCACAAACGGAGCATGCCGCTACATATGCGGCGATGTCGGAACGTAGGGAAGGCCACCAGAACAGACGTGAAACAGCCCAGGACAGCTGATTCTTTCCAGGATGCCCCACGGTCTTGGAGTTATGGTAGGTTCGCAACAACCGAGTGCGCAACTCCTCAGGCACAAAACATCTGCCGTTGGGTCTCTCAGAGGGAGCACCAGATTGAGCCGCCAAAATCTGCTCACCCAGGGGAGAGGTCAGGCTGGTGCGAATGGCGGCCAGGATCTGATTCGGAGGTATGACCGAAGTCGGAATCGACTCCTCCCTGGACAGGTCGGAGTACTGCCGTGATAAGGCATCCGCCCTGATGTTCTTGGAACCGGGTAGGTAGGAGACCACGTAATTAAAACGTGACAAGAACAGAGCCCATCTGGCCTGACGTGGTGTCAACCTCTTGGCCTCAGAAAGGTAGGTCAGATTCTTGTGGTCCGTCAGGATGAGGACCGGAACCACCGAACCCTCGAGCAAGTGCCTCCATTCTTTAAGGGCCTGCACGATGGCCAATAACTCCCTGTCACCAATCTGATAGTTGCACTCCGCGGAAGACAGTTTCCGGGAGTAAAACCCACAAGGAAGCAGAGGACCCTCTGGTGTTCTACGCTGAGACAGAAGGGCGCCTACTCCCGTCTCAGACGCGTCCACCTCGAGGACAAAGGGCAACCCAGGGTTGGGATGCGACAGAATCGGGGCCGACACAAAGGCGGACTTTAGAGCCTCAAAAGCTTGGATGGCCTCGAGCGGCCAGACCTGGGAATTACTGCCCTTCCTGGTCAGATCCGTGAGAGGCTTGGCTAGCATGGAAAAGTCCCTGATGAACTTCCGATAATAATTGGCGAAGCCCAAAAAGCGCTGCAGGGAGCGAAGACCACTGGGCTGAGGCCACTGTAAGACAGCCGAAACCTTCTCAGGATCCATGGAGAACCCCTCAGCGGAAATGATGTAACCTAAGAAGGTTACCTGGGATCGGTGAAATTCGCATTTCTCAAGCTTACCGAACAGCTTGTTCTCTCGTAACCGTTGCAACACTCGTCTGACATCCAGAATGTGGGTCTCCATGGATTCAGAATATACCAAGATGTCATCCAAATAGACCACCACACACTGCTGCAACAGGTCACGGAAAACATCGTTAATGAATTCCTGAAAGACTGCGGGCGCATTGCACAACCCAAAGGGCATAACCAAGGATTCATAATGACCGGTCCTGGTGTTAAACGCGGTCTTCCACTCATCGCCCACCTTGATCCTTACGAGGTTATATGCCGCCCTCAGGTCGAGTTTGGTAAAGACAGTGGCCCCTTTAAGGCGTTCGAACAGCTCGGAAATCAAGGGTATCGGGTAAGCGTTCTTGATCGTGATGCGATTGAGACCCCTGTAATCGATGCAAGGCCTCAACTCACCGCCCTTCTTTTTCACAAAGAAAAATCCAGCCCCAGCCGGGGACGAGGATTTGCGAATGTGTCCGCGTGAAAGCGCCTCCTTCACGTACTCCTCCATGGCCTCATTCTCCACTACCGACAGTGGATAGACCTTGCCACGAGGAGGAACGGCGCCAGGTTGTAACTCGATGGCACAATCGTATGGACGGTGCGGAGGTAGGGCAACCGCGCGCACCTTATCGAATACATCCCGGTACTCCTCGTATTCAGGAGGCAACAGAGAGTCCGAGGAAGTACACAGCAACTTGACAGGCCCATGGATGCAACTAGCCCCACACTGCGGTGACCACGAGAGGATCTCGGCCGATCTCCAATCGAAAGTCGGATTATGCTTCTGGAGCCAGGGGTACCCCAAGACCACCGAGTAGTGTGGAGACGAAATAACCTGGAAGCAGACCGACTCTCTGTGAACGGCACCAATGGCTATCCCCACTGGAAGGGTCTCATGAGTCACGTGTGGCGGCAGAAGGGGTCTGCCGTCTATCGCCTCAAGAGCCAGTGGAGAACCTCGGGCCTGCAGAGGAATGGAATTGGCGGCAGCGAACACACTATCAAAGAACAAACCACCAGCACCAGAGTCCACCAACGCCTGGGTCGTCACTGAGCCCCCGACCCAGGAGAGGACAACAGTGATCAGTGGTTTGTCAACACGGGAAACCGGGGACGAGGAGACTCCACCCAAGATCTGCCCCCGACAGGATCTCAGGTGCGAGCGTTTCCCGGACGGTTCGGACATGCCAACCGAAAATGCCCACCGAGACCACAGTACATGCATCGACCCTCGCGTCTTCGGAGTACCCTCTCCCCCTCGGACAGGCGGGCAAAGCCCAGCTGCATGGGTTCACCCCCAGCCAAGTCATCCCCAGGAGGCGTGGGAGGAGAGGGAGGCACGGGTGGGACAGCAAAGGTAGGCGCCAATCTGTTAGGAGGCCTCCGCAGACTCTCCTTAAAGGAAGGTCTCTCCCTGAGTCTGGTGTCAATCAAAATCGAGAAAGAAATAAGAGACTCGAGCTCCACTGGTAGGTCCTTAGCTGCAACCTCATCCTTCAAGGCATCCGAGAGACCATGAGAGAAAGCAGCGACCAGAGCCTCATTATTCCAGCCCACCTCTGCTGCCAGAGTACGAAACTCAATGGCGTATTCAGCTACGGATCGTGAACCCTGTCTGATGGACATAAGGAGCTTCGCAGCAGAGGCAGCACGAGCCGGCACATCGAATACCCTCCGAAGAGAAGCAACAAAACCGGAAAACTCGGCAACCACCGGATTGTTGTTCTCCCATAAAGGGCTGGCCCAGGCCAAGGCCTTGTCCGAGAGCAGCGAAATTAAGAAGCCCACCTTTGATCTCTCAGTAGGAAAGGCATGTGGCAGCAACTCGAAATAAATGCCCACCTGGTTAAGGAAACCTCGGCACTGAGTTGGCTCTCCCCCAAAGCGCTGTGGAAGGGGGGCAGAACTGGTCATACCCCGAAACACCGCAGGCGCAACAACAGGTGTCGGGGTAGACTCTGGCGCAACAACCGGAGCGGCAGTAGGAGCGGGCCCAGGAGCGACAACCGACCCATCGGCAACGGGAGCGAAATGAGCCGTGCGTTCAAGCAGGGTTTGCAACGCCACGGCGAACTGACCCAACAGGTGATCCTGCTGATCAAGTCTGGCAACCAGCGTGGGTAGCGAGGATGGCCCTGTACCGTCAGAATTCATGGCTTGGTCCTAATGTCACGGAACCATGAACCAGACGTACAACAACAGATAAGTGAAAATAAGAAGGCTTTATTGAAAATCAAGCTGTAAAGCAAAAGTCCAAACGGATGGCGAAACCGAGGCAGAGTCCTTGCGAAGCCAGAGGTCAAGAACCAGGAGGGTAGTCAGACGAAGCCAGGATCAGGAACCAGCAGGGTAGTCAGACGAAGCCAGGATCAGGAACCAGCAGGGTAGTCAGACGAAGCCAGGATCAGGAACCAGCAGGGTAGTCAGACGAAGCCAGGATCAGGAACCAGCAGGGTAGTCAGACGAAGCCAGGATCAGGGACCAGAAGCAGCAGCAGTCTTAGAAGCATGTGAACACAGGCGGACCAAGCAAGGAACTGAAGCCACAGACCTCCTATATATATGAGCTAGGCATCCAGCTCCTCCCAGTGGGAAGGAGGAGCCGCAGGGTGGGAGGCTACAAGAAACCCAGAAACCAAGATGGCCGCCAGCACATGTCAAACGAAGGAGAACAGCAAGAAGGTAAGACCATGACACCCCCGCCATATTCCTAGCATTATTATACTGGACATGGAAGAGAGTGGAAGCAGTTCTGTTCATTTTACTTTAAAAGTGTAATTTAGCTATTTATTAGTGTGAGGAAAGGGATATCTAGTGTAGTTAGAGTGCTCCTTTACACTTAAGTTAGCTTCAAAAATGTAGTTTCTGTAGGGAAAGTGTTAAGTGTAAGGGGACCGTAGTGTAGTGTAGGGTTAACTGGCAGTGACTGCTATGGCAGGGTGACAAAACCCTTCCATAGCAGGGTGACCGCTATAGAGAAATGATCATTTCTCTGAATTGCTTCGGCACACCCATATGGCTTCTCACCAGCCAAGCATTTTTTATGCTGCAGGGGCTGCCACTGCCAGTGCTTTTTTGAGGACATGTTTGATGTCAGACATGACATCTGAACATGTGTATAGGGGGTATATATACACATATATGTCTGTAAACATATATAGGTGTGATAGTAGCAGAAATAAATGCTTGCGCTAATGAAATCATTTACAGTAATATATTTCTGCTACTATCACACCTATATATGTCTAGGGGAATATATTCAGACATATATGTGTATATATACCCCCTATACACATGTTCAGATGTTTTGCCTGCCTCAAAAGAACCCAAAAAATGCCAAAAAAACGCTAGCGTCAAAAAAAAAAAAATGCCCAGGTCTGTTTTTGCTGGCATTTTTTTTTTTAATTTTTCAATAATTGGCTTTTTTATCAAAAATGACAATTTTTAAGAACTTTTTTTGTGTGATTTTGTGTCTGGGGGGTCTAAAAGGTGTACCTGTGAAGTTTCAGCTCTGTAGCATGTCCAGAACCAGAAAAAAAAGATCATATAGGTGTTAAAGGAGGGTCCCACATCCCTGTTCTACTGAAAAATTATCTTTTTTTTTTTTCATGGTTCTGGACATGCTACAGAGCTGAAACTTCACATGTACACCTTTTAGACCCCCCAGATACTAAATCCAAAGTCAAAATCAAAAAAACTCTTTTTTTTTTTTTTTTTCAATAACTGGCTTTTTTATCAAAAATGACAATTTTTAAGAACTTTTTTTTTGTGTGATTAATAGTTAATGGGGCATGACCCAGAACCCTAGGCACTTTTTAGGGGCATTTATTGGGTTTTAGGGCTTAAAAATTGTGTTTTTTGATTACCGAAGTTCGGGTCCCATTGATTTCAATGGGGTTCTGAAATCCGGGCCGAACTTTCGGGAAGTTCGGATGTTCTGGCCGAACCGAACTTTTCAAAAGTTCGATCATCCTTAATCCTCTGCCCATCCTGACTTCTGAGAGACACTGCCACTCTGAGAGGCTCTTTTTATACCCAATCATGTTGCCAATTGACCTAATAAGTTGCAAATTGGTCCTCCAGCTGTTCCTTATATGTACATTTAACTTTTCTGACCTCTTATAGCTACCTGTCCCCACTTTTTTGGAATGTGTAGCTCTCATGAAATCCAAAATGAGCCAATATTTGGCTTGGCTTCAAAATGTCTCACTTTCAACATTTGATATGTTATCTATAATATATTGTGAATAAAATATAAGTTTATGAGATTTGCAAATTAGTCCTTTCCTTTTTTACTCACAATTTGTACAGTGTCCCGACTTTTTTGGAATTGGGTTTATACTTGATAGGTCTTGTCACTATGCCCTATGAAATGGCCATGTGTATGGACAGCTGAAGGTGTGGGAGTAGTTGATTACTAGGAGTCTATTTTAGACAAGCCGGTGACAGAAAGGCCGGTCAGTAGTGTGTTATCTATTCACAGATGACATAATCTCTGTTTTCTTTGTGTTTGGCTTTACTGCAGTACAGTAATTTAGTTATTTAGTAGAGCATAAGTAACGTTTTTTCCCTGCATTCCTTCTAGTACTGACACCGACTGTAAAATAAAGTCACAAGATATACGGTGATAGTGTATTCTGCCTAAACAGCTATTTTAGTGCCTTTTGTTTCAGTTAAGCCAATTTTGATCCCATATGTCTGGTTTATGATACACTATATTGTCAAAAGTATTGGGACGCCTGCCTTTACACACGCATGAATTTTAATGGCATCCCAGTCTTAGTCTGTAGGGTTCAATATTGAGTTGGCCCACCCTTTGCAGCTATAACAGCTTCAACTCTTCTGGGAAGGCTGTCCACAAGGTTTAGGGGTGTCTATGGGAATGTTTGACCATTCTTCCAGAAGCGCATTTGTGAGGTCAGGCATTAATGTTGGAGAGAAGGTCTGGCTTACAGTCTCCACACTAATTCATACCAAAGGTGTTCTGCCAGGTTGAGGTCAGGACTCTGTGCAGGCCAGTCAAGTTCCTCCACCCCAAACTCGCTCATCCATGTCTTTATTGATCTTGCTTTGTGCACTGGTGCTCAGTCATGTTAGAACAGGAAGAGGCCATCCCCAAACTGTTCCCACAAAGTTGAGAGCATGAAAATTGTCCAAAAAAAAAAAAGAAACAATAAAAATGACATAAATCTTTCCCGTAGTTAGTAGATGCGATAACTTTTGCGCAAACCAATCAAAATACGCTTATTGCAATTTTTTTTTACCAAAAATGTGTAGCAGAAAAAAAATTGGCCTAAAATGTTAAAATAGTTTGTTTTTTAAGATTTTTTTTTGAGAATGTTATATAGCAGAACGTGAAAAATATTGTTTTTTTTTTTTTTTTTCAGAATTGTTGCTTTTTTTTGTTTATAGCGTAAAAAATAAAAATTGCACAGGTGATCAAATACCAATAAAATCAAAATTCAAAAAATCAATATTATTTGGGGACAGCAAACCACTGTGCCCAGGGCAAACGCCTCTCTTGCCCACCCCCTGTCCCAGCCTTGCACATAGGTTTCCAATGGAGACTACACATTGCTGCTTCAACGCACACTACACAGGCATGGTCCATTGTTGTTACTATCAGGAACCCTGCCCAGAGAAATGGCATAAAGCCATCACTGGAGTGCCTTTATACAAGAAGTAGATGAAGTATATTTGCATCTCCACAGGGTGGTACTGTGGATGCAAGTACTAGTATCAAAGTGCCAGGTCCCAAAATCTATAGCAAAATTGGACCAACACTATCTGCAATATTGCTGAATGCATATTGTTACCATATATTGTGATATTTATTATATATCCTTATCCATTTACAATACTTACCTAAATCTCCTGAAGAAGCTCAACCGTGAGAAACATGTAGAGCCTGAACAAGCCTGAACTTACACCAAGCCTGCCTAGATACTGGCAGCCGTACTTTATTGACACATAAACCATGGACTAGGATGGGGTCTTTTTGGTGTTGTAGTTGGTGTTATTAGTACAATTTGGGTAGCAGGCTACTATGGAGATTTTAATATGTACTACTCTGTTTTAGATGAATTGTAATAAAATTAATTTTTTAACAAATCGGTGTACTCTGGTGCCTATAAAGTCCAAAGGGGTCCAAAAACAAACTTTACAATTTATACAAGAAGTGGTGGCAAGTAGGCTGCCACCACCATATTTAACCACTTGCCATCCAGGCCAATTCTGACACTTCACTCCTACATTTAAAAAACAAATTTTTTTGCTAGTAAATTACTTAGGATCCCCAAACATTATATATATATACTGTATATGTTTTAGCAGAGGCGCTATAGAATAAAATGGTGGGTGTTGAAATTTTTAAAGTCACACGGAATATGCGCAGTGGTTTTTCAAACGCAATGTTTTTGCACAGAAGCAAGTGAAATAAGTTAGAGAAATTAAGTGGTAATGAACCAACTAACCCGCGCAAAAGGATGTGAGAAACAAATAAACAAATGACGTCAGATTACGAGCTGACGAAACGCTTCGGTGTGTAGGACTGTTACTGCGCTACCGCATCATTTCCGGCTCCCGGTGGAACGCAGATGGAATGCGGAAGGCGTTCTTAACCTGGAGACCGTGATTGATATCCTGAAATGGCCTGATTTTGTTATTTACCATGTAAGTGTATCAATGAATATACGAATAGGAATGGTACGAGCAATTGATACCTAGATACACCAGAAAGCAAGGACACCCAATGTGTATGCAAGCTTACCAGATGAAGTGGACCCCTTCAGTTATAGGGGGGTCAATATAAGCGGATAGAAGACATCATGCACCCGGTTGCCGGATAAGCACCAACTTCAATACACTTCAAACGACTTTAGTGCCACTAGAACTGGGGGTGGGCTCCCACACAACATCCCCAGAAAGGAATGAAGGGTCTCAAATGGTGAAGTACGCTTAAATAAATTAAATTTATTAACGACGGATGCACTTACATGGTAAATAACAATATCAGGGCATTTCAGGATATCAATCACGGTCTCCAGGTTAAGAACTTCTTCCGCATTCCATCTGCGTACCACCGGGAGCTGGAAATGGCGCGGTAGCGCAGTAACAGGCCTACATCCCGACGCGTTTCGTCAGCTCGTAATCTGACGTCATCAGGGACATGGACTTTCACCTATGATATTTTGAACAATGGACTTTTTGGATTCATTTTGTCCCACTATAATCACATATTTATTCATTTATCCTTGCACATACTTATTTGCATAGGATATATTTATTTTTGATATATATTGAATTTTGCACATTACTTTGATATTCACACTAGTGTTTTAGTTGAGCGCTATCTTCTATTTAGTAATAATTATTTAACTTTTCCATGTGAAATAAGTTACCTTATTTAACCACTTTACCGCCGCTCACTGAGCTGCCACTGCAGCAAAGTGGTTCGTTATCGTCTGGCGACGTAGACCTACGTCGCCAGACACTCCCCTTTCTCGCTAGCGGGAGTCGGACCAGGGGAGGAGCAACGGCGATCGCCGCTGCTCTTCCCCGATCGTCGGGGAATCGAGTGTAAACAAAGCGGGCGGATCTCCTAAGTGACAGACAGGGTCAGATTGCAGGGTTCAGCATAGCTGAACATGCGATCTGTCCCTGTGTCACTCAGTCACCTCCCCCCACACACGTTAGTAAGCACCAGGCATACATTAACCCCTCCCTCTCCAATAAAATTAACCCCTTCCCTGCCAGTGTAATTTTTACAGTAACAGTGCATATTTATAGCACTGATTACTGTAGTAATGTCACTGGTACCCCCAAAAGTGTCAAAAATGCCAGTCAAGGGTCCGATCTGTCCGCCGCAATGCCGCAGTCCCGCAAAAAAAATCACAGTTCGCCGCCATTACTCGTTAAAAAAAACCACCAAAAATGACAGAAATCTTTCCCTTAGTTAGTAAACGCAATAACTTTTGCGCAAACAAATCAAAATACGCTTATTGTGATTTTTTTTTTCCAAACATAGGTAGCAGAAAACTAATTGGCCAAAAATTTAAAAAAAATTAGATTTTTACATTTTTTGGGGGGAATTTCATATTAAAAAATTTGAAAAATATTGTTATTTTTTCAAAATGTACGCTCTTTAAAATCGCACAGGTGATCAAATACTACCAAAAGAAAGCTCTGTTTGTGGGAAAAAAAGGACGTAAATTTCGTTTGGGTACAGTGTCGCACGACCGCGCAATTGTCCATTAAAGTCGCACAGTGCCGAATCGCAAAAAGTGGCCCAGACGTAAGACAGCAAAATCCTCCGGTGGTAAAGTGGTTAAAAGATGACCTCAACCAAAATGGCCGCCAAAGTCTCTCAAGAGTTCAGTGTCCAATCAAGAACACTTCTCCTATTGGGACACTGTATGGAATCCCAAAGGGTTCAATTCCCTTATGCGACTCCCCTTCCCAGTGGCACAGCACCACCTGCAGATGGGAAGGCTAACTGCACCTGCAAAGTTGTTGAGTGTGTCTGTGGGAATGTGTGTCTGTTTGTCAGGTAGCCAGTTATTCTAAATCCTGTAAACATAAGGCCAATATGTGACAAAGAAGTATTTATTTATATCTTACTGTCTAACTTTATCTTTGTCACTGAAACCCCTCCATGAATCTTCCACCGGAAAAGTCTCACCTCTGCTTCACCTCCATGTGCCATCACACCGGTTGGCGATAAATCTGAACGTTTCCCCTCCTCGCTTCCCATGGAGCCTGATGTGATCTGACAGTCTTCAGAGCAGAACATTTGCAGTGTTTAATGAATGTGAAATGACCGACAGCCTCTCCTTAATTACAGAATATCAAAGGGATTTTCATGGATTATATATTATAAGGCAGGGAGATGAGTGGTCGGGGCTTAAACACCATGAAGAGATCGTCAGGGTGGATTTCATCGACTTTATCACTGTCTGACAATAGAAAAGTCTGATCTTTTTGTCGTCTGGAAGGGGCTTGTGTCATAGCTGCAGTTTATATAATGCAAACATTTGGCATTTACTTTATATTTAAAATAATAATGGAAGTTCTGAGTGTATGTGTTCATAATAAAAAGGAAAGATGGGATTTTTGACTTACCGTAAAATCCATTTCTCTGATGTTCATTGACGAGCACAGCTCCTGATCTTCATAACGATTGGGTTATACTGCCTCCTACAGGAGCAGGACACTAGGCAGAAAAAGAATCTGGCTACGCCTATGGGCAGTCCCAGGAGGTATACTCCCTCTCTCTGCTATAGGTACTCAGTTGTGTTACAAGCAGTGTAAGAAGAACTACTACTCCACTGAGGGGTGGGTGCTGTGTCCATCAATGAACATCAGAGAAATTGATTTTATGGAAAGTCAAAATCCCATTTGCTCTTTCGTTCATTGATGGACACAGCCCCTGATCTTCATAACAATTGGGACGTCCCAAAGCAGTGTTAACCACTTAAGCCCTGGAAGATTTTACCCCCTTCCTGACCAGGGCCTATTTTGCGATTTGGCACTGCGTGACTTTAACGGACAATTGCGCGGTCGTGCAACGCTGTACCTAAACAAATTTGGCGTCCTTTTTTTCCCACAAACAGAGCTTTCTTTTGGTGGTATTTGATCACCTGTGCGATTTTTTGATCATGCGCTATAAACCAAAAAATAGCGTCAATTTTTCAAAAATAACAATATTTTTCAAATTTTTTTATATGAAATTCCCCCCCAAAAAATGTAAAAATCTAAATTTTTTAACATTTTTGGCCAATTTTTTTTCTGCTACATATGTTTGGTAAAAAAAAATTGCAATAAGCGTATTTTGATTGGTTTGCGCAAAAAGTTATTGCGTTTACTAACTAAGGGAAAGATTTTTGTAATTTTTGTTGTTTTTTTTTAACGCGTAATGGCGGCGAGCTGCGATTTTTTTTTGAGGGACTGCGACATTGCGGCGGACAGATCGGACCCTTGACTGACATTTTTGACACTTTTGGGGTTACCAGTGACATTTCTACAGTAATCAGTGCTGTACATATGCACTGTAACTGCAAAAATGACACTGGCAGGGAAGGGGTTAACTGTATTGGAGAGGGAGGGGTTAAGTGTGTCCTAGGGGCGTGCTTCTAACTGTGATTGGACATGGCTACTACTGTAAAAACAGAGATCAACGGTCCTACATAGTAGAACCGTCTGATCTCCATTTTTACACAGGGGAGAATGACAGGCGGCTTGTTTACATTAGCCGCCTGCCTTTCTCCCTTCCCGGCGAACGATCGCGAGTGACCGGTGGACATGGGGTCCGCCGGTCACACGCACTGATTTGTTAGGGAACGAGCCGGGGCGGGCGCGTGCTCGCCTGCTATTGGCTCACAAGGCAGTGACAGGCTAGTGACGTACCGGTACGTCACTTTGCCTGGCCGGGGCTGACCGCCGCAGTATATGTACTTGCGGCAGTCGGCAACCGGTTATACATGAGGGTTGGGAACAGCAAAGAAATTCCCAAGGCTAAACAGTAACCAACCAGGCAACAGGAGCTCAACCAAAACAACAGGAGCCCACCTGAAAAAAACAATACACCCTCAAAGAGGATCAGGTCCTCTAAACAGCAGCCTGCAAAACCTTGCGGCCAAAAGAAGCATCCGCAGATGCCAACACATCCACTTTATAAAACTTTGTGAAAGTGTGTACCAACGACCAGGTGGCCGCCTTGCAAACCTGCGTCACTGGCGTCTGATAACGGAAGGCCCAGGAGGCACTAAGTGCCCGAGTAGAGTGCGCCTTGACTGGGGAAGGAGGAACCTCACCCCTGGTGGAAAAGACCTGAATAACCCTCTGTCTGATCCAAGTGGAAATGGTCACAGAGGAAGCGGACATCCCTTTCAGAGGCCCATCCATGAGCACAAATAGTGAGTCTGACTTCCTAAAAGACTTCTTAGCTGCCAAGCACACCCTAATTGCCTGGACCACATCCAAGGCATGCAAGGCAATTTCCTTTGGATGTTTAGGCCTGGGACACAGGGAAGGCAACACAATGTCTTCATTCTAATGAAAATCAGAGACAACCTTTGGGAGGGACAACGGACAGAGGCAAAGAACCACCTTATCTCTGTGAATCACCTGGTAAGGTGAATGACAGGATAACGCCACCAGTTCCGAAAGGGGGGGGGCACATGGGGGGGGGCACAGTGAAAGGGGGGCACACAGGGGGGGGATCCGCAGAAGCAGGCAGAACAGGGAGGGTGATCGGTGTCAGAGAAGTAATTACAGGAATGAAGCCCTGTTTCTGTGTCTCTCCCTGCAGCAGCCGAGGGCTGGCAGGAGGGGGTGAAACTGGCTTTCAGCTACTGCAGAGAGCTGCACAGGGCTTCCTCCTGTAATTGCCCCTCTGCCCGACCGCTCTGATTCCCCATGCTGTTGGGGCCCCCCTGTGTGCCCTGGCCCCCTACAGGAGGACTGGTGGTCCACCCTATCAGCGGCCCTGGCTGCAAAGGGTGGGCCAACTCAATATTGAACCCTACGGACTAAGACTGGGATAGAAGCAGGCAGAACAGGGAGGGGGATCGGTGTCAGAGAAGTAATTACAGGAATGATGCCCTGTGTCTGTGTCTCTCCCTGCAGCAGCTGAAAGCTGGAAGGAGGAGGTGAAACTGGCTTCCAGCTACTGCAGAGAGCCGCACAGGGCTTCCTTCTGTAATTGCCCCTCTGCCCGACCGCTTTTATTCCCCGTGCTGTTGGGGCCCCCCTACAGAAGAACTGGTTGACTGGTGGTCCCCGCTATCAGCGGCCCTGGCTGCAAAGGGTGGGCCAACTCAATATTGAACCCTACGGACTAAGACTGGGATGCCATTAACCACTTTATCCCCGGAGGATTTGGCTGCTCAAAGACCAGGCCCTATTTTGCGATTCGGCACTGCGTGACTAACTGACAATTGCGCGGTCGCACGACGCTGTATTTAAATAAAATTAACATACTTTTTTTCCCACAAACAGAGCTTTCTTTTGGTGGTATTTGATCACCTGTGCGATTTTTATTTTTTGCTCTATAAACAAAAAAAGAGCGGCGATTTTGAAAAAAATAACAATATTTTTCACATTTTTTTATATTAAATTCTGAAAATATGTTTTCTGCTATATATTTTTGATAAAAAAAAAAATCGCAATAAGCATATTTTTGATTGGTTTGTGCAAAAGTTATTGTGTTTACTAACTACAGGAAAGATTTATGTCATTTTTATTGTTTTGGCGGCGATCTGCGATTTTTTTCTTGCGGGACTGCGACATTGCGGAGGACAGATCGGACCCCTGACTGACATTTTTGACACTTTTGGGGGTACCAGTGACATTACTACAGTAATTAGTGCTATAAATATGCACTGTTACTGTAAAAATGACACCGACAGGGAAGTGGTTAACTTTATTGGTGATTAAGGAGTTAAGTGTGTCCCTAGGGGCGTGATTCTAACTGTTAGGGGGTGTGGCTAGGGGTGTAACCACAGAGACATGCGATCCTATACAGCAGGATCGCATAACCTCTGTCATTACTTTAGGGAGAATGACAGACGGCTGTGTTTACATCAGCCGTCTGTCTTTCTCCCTCTCCTGCGGGAGATTGCGAGTGGCCGGCGGCCATCGGAGTCGCCGGTCACTCTCGCTAGCTTCCCAGGGAACGAGCGGGGGCGGGAGTGCGCCGGCGGTGGCGCGCGCTCGCCCCCTACAGGCTCGTGGGGGCGAGCGGCATTGGTCTACGTCGCTTTGGCCAGCAGCGGCTGACTGCCGCAGTAAATCCTCGTTGAGTGGTTGGCAAGTGGATAAAGTTCATGTGCGTGTAAAGGCAGGCGTCCCAATACTTTTGACAATATAGTGTATATAAGATGCTAGGTAGTTTTATGCCTGCCCCCTGTACTCCCAGTCATGAAAGTCTTCCTCCTCTGCATGCAGCCTTTTCTTCTCCTTTGATGGACACAGTCAGACTTCCGAGAAGCATACTTGTTCCATGTCCATTCATCTGCTGAAGAAATAATAGACAGCGGAAGACCTTACCACCCAGCAGAAATATGTCTGTCATTTGCACAAAAGTAAGCCACCCAGGCTTGCAATTTATTCGGATTCAAAATAAACTAAAAATTGCCGGGTAATTTTCTTATTTGGCGTCGCGCAAAATAAAGACGTATCTGAAACCAAGAAATAAGGTAAGAGACAGAAAGTGAGCGATATCCTCGTATTATCCGGTGAAATGACACGGTGTGCACAGAGAGCGAGGAATAAAGACTGAGCGCCTCCGATGGACTGTGTTTAGCGGATACAAATTATAGAACAGAAGCCGGAGCTGGACTGTAATGGGAGGTCACTCGGCAAGACAGAAACAGCGAGCGTTTCCAGACGAATCTAGCTCTGCCGCCCAATGACAGGCTATTACAGGCCTATCTACCGGACAAAGGGGGTAACATTTATTATTAGAAAAAAAAAGTGCGTGTCTAAGACAACCAGAACTTTCCGAGATAGGGAAAAAAATTACACTTCTAAGTTCCCTTATACAAAGGGGTTACAGACTGATGTTATGGATGAGATCAGGGGTCTCCAATCCTTCTAAACAAAGGGTCAGTTTACTGTTCTTCAGATATAAGGGAGGCAGACTATGGCTAGTGGGGATATAACATGTAGAATAGTTCCCCATAATTGGTGTCAGTGGGAGGAATAGTTCCCCATCATTGGTGTCAGTAGGAGGAATAGTGCTGCATCATTGGTGTCAGTGGAAGGAATAGTTCCCCATCATTGGTATCAGTGGGAGGAATAGTGCCCCATCATTGGTGTCAGTGGGAGGAATAGTTCCCCATCATTGGTGTCAGTGGGAGGAATAGTGGGCCATCATTGGTGTCAGTGGGAAGAATAGTGCCCCATCATTGGTGTCAGTGGGAGGAATAGTGCCCCATCATTGGTGTCAGTGGGAGGAATAGTGCCCCATCATTGGTGTCAGTGGGAGGAATAGTGCCCCATCATTGGTGTCAGTGGGAGGAATAGTGCCCCATCATTGGTGTCAGTGGGAGGAATAGTGCCCCATCATTGGTGTCAGTGGGAGGAATAGTGCCCCATCATTGGTGTCAGTGGAAGTAATAGTGCCCCATCATTGGTGTCAGTGGAAGTAATAGTGCCCCACCATTGGTGTCAGTGGGAGGAATAGTGCCCTCTCATTTGTGTCAGTAGGAGGAATAGTGCTGCATCATTGGTGTCAGTGGAAGGAATAGTTCCCCATCATTGGTATCAGTGGGAGGAATAGTGCCCCATCATTGGTGTCAGTGGGAGGAATAGTTCCCCATCATTGGTGTCAGTGGGAGGAATAGTGGCCCATCATTGGTGTCAGTGGGAAGAATAGTGCCCCATCATTGGTGTCAGTGGGAGGAATGATGCCCCATCATTAGTATCAGTGGAAGGAATAGTGGCCCATCATTGGTGTCAGTGGGAGGTATAGTGCCCCATCATTTAGGTGAATGAGGCCATTTTGCAGCAGCCCCACAACTGCATGCAATGCAGACAGATGCTGCACGGTGGTTAGGTTAAAAACAAATAATGGGGAGGCGATACGCCTGTCAAATGCCCTAGAAAAGCTATCTGACTGTAGATTGCGTTTCAGGGCCAGTTCACACTAGTGTGATGCCAGTCATCACGTGTGATCCGCACCGCATTGCTGTGCAGAGTACGTGCGATGTCTGTGTGATGTGATTTCAGCCTTAGGGTTAGGCTAAAATCGTATTGAATTTGCACCAAAATGGTACAGGACCCTTTATTTGGTCTGCATCAGAATCGGATCACATGGGTGTTCACAGTTTGCATTGTGATATGCGAACCGATTTGGGAAGTCATTAACTTTATATGGACAACCCCCAGCGGTTCGCAGAGCTCAGTGAGAACCACTGTGCAATTCTGGTGCGATGCGGGAACCGGCACTGAATCGCAGGGTTTCCCGCATCGCACCAGTGTGAACCCGGGACGCAGAGGTGCAGCAATGAAAGCTCTACAAGTAAACTCGACCTTAGGCTCTATTCGCATGGGCATTTACACATGCTGCGAATCCAGCTTTGTATAATCACGCGTGCGTGCCCCCTACCCGGAACAGTTGGATCATGTAATAGGTGCATGTTCCGGCGCAGCAGTGCCACCTTGCCGCCATATATTATATAAGTTATATGGTCAGCATGTGGTTAACACTGGTTCTCATTTAAATTGTGTTTTATGGATATATGAACATATTTATATGCATCCGTTTTTTTTTAGTTTGTCGTCAGTGATTGTTGATGTTTGTTTTGCAACACTCAAACTTTGATTTGATAATATTGATACTTTGTGTATTTGTGAATTTTTAATCAAACTTTTACATTGTGAGGTAAAATCTCAAAAAATATTTGAGGTTTACTATAGCGCTTGCTAAAATAAACCCAGGGATGGACAATGGCTTGTCAATACCTAGGTTTAGATGATTGTAGGCATAAATGTGCACGATTAAATGATTCTAAATAAATATGAATTCAATAAATATATAAATGAATATAAATACAATATATTATGTCCAATGGGTGTAAGAGGTGGTAAAATAGCGTGTATAAAATCACAATAAATATGAATCACAATTAAATAGAATATTTTGACATATATGTGCCTTTAGTGCAAAATAGTGCAATAATAAAGTGCAAGTAAAAAGTTCATATGTGACTTGGGTGAATATACAAAAAAGGCTTCAGTGCCAATAAAGGAAAGTGCAAGTGCTCTGTGCTGGGTCCTCCAATAATCCAAATGCTGGTACTTGTGGTATCAACCGTGGGGAATAATAGGAGGGTGCACTGACCAGAAGTAGTGGGTCTTAGGTACCGTATGGTATTAAGACCTAGTGAGCCTTGTGACCCCCTGGGCCAGGTAGGTTACTGCTGGGCTTTGTAGTCCCGTAGCGATCCGGAATCCCTCTCCAGGATGGCCTGGATCCTCAGGGTCCGATCAGGGCAGAGAATAAAAAAAAGCTCCAAATAGTGCAGTACCATTAAATTAATTCTTTAATAGAGTTTGCCGGTTCACAGTACATAAAAAATCATAAAAATCGGGAGAAACGTCAGCCAAAATGGTGCCTACGAGTGGAGAGCGGTGAGTACCTGCTTGCGTTCCACCCAGGCTCCCGTGACGTGTGCAGCCTGCGTTCCACCTTACTCGCGTTTCGTCAGTGCGTATGACGTCTTACGCAGCTGAACTTGCACAATATTAAACCAGCATTTCAGTCCGACTTCGGGGGTGATTTGAGAGACATCTGTGCAAGTTCATGTACAGATGTCTAATGAAATCACCCCAAAGTCACCAAAAGTAGTGCAGGAACTACATTTGGTGCGTTGCGGCAAAGTCGGTGTCGGAACGGTGCTGTTGCCGGCAATAGGCTCCGATTTGGCATGCAATTTGACAGGCTCTAGATTTTTTTGTCAAAGGGTATTTGAACAAGCTGAAGTTATGGAGGCCATACATGGATCAAATCCTGGGAAAAATGTCTTTCAAAAATCAGAAATTTCTTGCGCTTTGTGATCTGATGATGCTACCATTGATTTTGAAATTCAATCAACCAAACCTTCAGTTTCACCTCATGTTGCTACAGAAAAGAATTTTTGTGGAAGAATCTTCTTTTTTTTCTGGGTTTTCTCTTTTCTTGTGCTCCTGAGTATTTCTTTTTTATTACACACAATTCTCCCATTATTGATTAGAAAATCGTTAATTTTTCAAAAATTTTCCAACATGCCTGATCACTCAAATTTCGATGGCCACACAAAAATCATCCATTGCCATGGCCCACTAATGGTGCAAAATTCAAACGTAAATTCTTAGATAAGAATTTTGAAAGAAAACTATTTCCAAATTTGTCCCATGTATGGCGGGCCTTAAGCCTCGTACACACAATCAGATTATCGGACAAATATTCGTCCATTTTTTGTTGCATGCTGGTCTTATATGGAAAGTGAAGAGGTTACTTTCATACGAAAATTCCTGTACGACAGAATTCTACTTCAGAAGTGATGTCACGTGTTGAATTGTTTTGCATGTGTTCTTTCATTTCCGAGTATGTGTAGTCTTGCTCCTACGATTTTTTTCGGATGAAAACTGTACTAATTATACAAAAATCGGACGTTGTGTTGACGTACGATAAAAAATGTATAGCCTGAACATCCAGTTTTGTCGTCTGAAAATTCGTAATCGGCTGTCGAAAGCACCATACTAACGATCCGAAAATCGGCAGGTCGCTCGTCTGACAAAATTTTACTTCCAATTTTCGTACTGCGTGCACAGCCTTTAGAAACTGTTTGGTTACTCTGCACAGCTACACCAGATTCTGTGTGCTCTGGTTTTAGTAAATCTCATTAAATATATATTAATAAAATGTGTATTTTATATTATTGACATTCGGATTTGTCATACTAGGCGCAGCACCTTTATATAAAATTTTGCGCCATTTGTGCTAGCAGCTACCGTATTTTCCGGCGTATAAGACGACCCCCCTAATTTTCAAGTTAAAACATAGGTTTTTGGCTATACTCGCCGTATAAGACTACCCCCCTTCCGAAGCAAGGCAACACTATTGAAAAGCATCAGATTTCTCATAGATCTCCAAGGTACCCCAAGTACTGTAATACATGTAATCTCTCATAATATCTCCAGGGTAGATCACAGTGAGCGATGTATTCTATTATTGAATGCAAAGCCTGCTCGGATTGGCAGAGTCAGAGAGGCGGGCTGATGTTACTCCGACAATCCCAGCAGGCTTTGCATTCAATAATAGAATACATCGCTCTCCCTGATTGGCTCAGCTCGGTACACTGTATGTAGCCGAAGCTACGGTTCATACGGTATACCGGTACAGGATTCCCACACAGCCAGCGTCTTGAGAGATTACATCTACCGGTAATACTTATACTTAGGTTACCTTGGAGATATTATACTCAGCGTATAAGACGACCCCCCATTTTTGGGGGATTTTTTTTGAGGTTCAAAAGTAGTCTTATACGCCAGAAAATACAGTAATTTTATTGTTACTGTAGCCAGGGGCAGACTGGCAACTTTCAGCCCAGGGGGCAAGTACAAACCAGAGGCCCATGGTGCAGTGACTTGGCCCCCCTCCCATTCTCCCTCTTCCCGGCCTCCTCCTAACCCCCTTGCCAGGCTGAATTTCTGCTCCCGGTACTCTCTACTCACCGGCTGAATTCGGGTTCCTGACCTGGCCAGCAGCGGGCAGTTGGGGGGAACTGGGACAGCTTACAGCTTGGTTGGGGCTGGCCAGGGGAGGAGAGTCTCCAGTGGGGCATTAAACCGGCCTCTGCTCAGACACATGTTACACCATCCATGCTGGGGGGGGGCTGTGCTCTGTCCTGGTCTTCAACCCCCACTCAGTAGGTCAGTGGCAAGGACTTTTTACTTCTCTTTACCAGGAATCCTTTAGGCATGTCTGTGGCAGAAGAAGTGCAGCATTTTTACGGGGCATCGGAGCGGCCCAGGGGGCAATTGCCCCCTTTCCCCTGACCCAGTCCACCCCTGACTGTAGCACAAGTCACATCTATATATTTATTCACTGTGAGGGTTTTTGCTTTTCTTTTTTTGCCTTAATTTATTTATTTTTGCCTTCTGGCTGGACATGATGGAGGCGTGTCTTTTTTCATCCTGACTACGTAACGATGTAAGAAATAAAGTGTAAGGCATGTGGCCAGCCAGCTTCAGTTTAGTCACTGACAATATGACAGCTTTATTTGCACTCAGCTATTTTACAGAGGAGAAATAGGAAAGCCAGCGTGAGGTCGAGTAAGCCTCTTTCCCGGGAGAGCTGAAGCGCTAACACGCTGCTTTACAGAACGGTGAACTGTAGACACCTCCACCCGTAGCGCAGGGCTGAATGTCGTCCTTTCATGTTCTCTCACAAGCTGATATGCTTGCAGCATGGGGCTCCCGGCATGCTGAGAGACAGGCAGAGCAGACAGGGCTCACATTATACTGTGCTCTGCACATCACCATACAGCGTTCAGGGATATTCCATTAAAAAAAGAAAAAAAAAAAAGTCACAAATGAACTGCAAAGGGCAGCAGCCAGGGATGAGCACATCCATTGCATTGCCGAAGATAAAAATACAGTATAGGATTTTGCAGGGGCTTCCACCTGTCCTGTCCTCCCAGGAACAAGGCTGGATTTCTATCACTGGGTCCTGCAGCCGCAGAACATCCTGCAGTAGGATCACCAGTAGGTGCATTCTGTGATAGGTACTGGTACAGTATCTCACAAAAATGAGTACACCCCTCACATTTTTGTAAATATTTTATTCTATCTTTTCATGTGACAACACTGAAGAAATGACACTTTGCTACAATGTAAAGTAGTGAGTGTACAGCTTGTATAACAGTGTAAATTTGCTGTCCCCTCAAAATAACTCAACACACAGCCATTAATGTCTAAACCGCTGGCAACAAAAGTGAGTACACCCCTAAGTGACAATGTTCAAATTGGGCCCAATTAGCCATTTTCCCTCCCCGGTGTCATGTGACTCGTTAGTGTTACGACGTCTCAGGTGTGAATGGGGAGCGGGTGTGTTAAATTTGGTGTTATCGCTCTCACTCTCTCATACTGGTCACTGGAAGTTACATAGTTTGTGAGGTTGAAAAAAGACATCAGTCCATCCAGTTCAACCTATGATGTGTGTGTGTTTGCTGTTAACCATACATTGTATACCCCTGTATGTTGTACATTGTATACCCCTGAATGTTGTACATTGTATACCCCTGTATGTTGTACATTGTATACCCCTGTATCTTGTGCTCTTTAAGGTGCCCATCTAATAGTTTTTTTAAACTATCAATGCTCCCTGCTGATACCACTGTTAGTGCAAGAGAATTCCACATCCTTACCGCTCTTACAGTGAAGAAGCCCCTACGTATTTTAAGGTTAAACAGTTTTTCCTCTAGTTTTAGTGAGTGGCCACGTGTCTTATTGTATTCCCTTTCTCTAAAAAGTTTGTTCCTTATGCTAGGGTCATCACCAGTACAATATTTGTACATTGATATCATATCCCCCCTCAATCGTCTCTTCTCCAGAGAGAATAAGTTCAGTGCTTGTAGTCTTTCCTCATAGCTGATGTCCTCCATTCCCCCAATTATTTTTGTTGCCCTTCTCTGGACTCTCTCCAGTTCCAGCACATCCTTCCTGAGGACCGGTGCCCAGAACTGGACAGCATACTCCAGAGTCTTGTAGAGAGGGAGAATAATCTCAAGTTCAACATGGCACCTCATGGCAAAGAACTCTCTGAGGAGCTAAAAAAAAAAAAAAGAAGAATTGTTTCTCTACATAAAGATGGCCTAGGCCAAGGGTCTTCAAACTATGGCCCTCCAGTTGTTCAGGAACTACAATTCCCATCATGCCTAGTCATGTGTGTGAATGTCAGAGTTTTACAATGCCCCATGGGATGTGTAATTCTGCAACAGCTGGAGGCCCGTAATTTGAGGATCCCTGGCCTAGGCTATTAGAAGATTTGCCAGGTAGGTATGTACTGATGCAGGCCCAGGACAAGGGGTGGGTAGGAGCGGTGGCTGCCCTGGACCCTATGATATCATGTGAGGTGTAGGGGGTGCCACAAAGAGATTGGAGGAAGGAGATTTGTATTGGGAGGGGGAATTTGAAGATGGCAGGAGGTAAGAATTGGTCTAGGAGGGGTAATTTTAAGGAGGTGTGCAAGTGGTTGTGATTTGTGGGGACTTGTGTTGAGATGGGGGAAGAGGATTTGTGATAGGAGTGCAGATTTTTGGGGTTTTTGCTAGGAGAGCCAATATGATAGAGGGGGAATTAATTTTTTGCTAGGGGGTGATTTTTATTTATTTTTTTTTAGGGGGGGGGGGGGGTTGTACTGCGATACTGAGAGGAGGGGGAATTTGAAGGGAAGCAGGAGGTAAGAATTGTTCTAGGAGGGGTAATTTGAAGGAGGTGTAGACACTATACACATACACACTCTGGTACACAATATAATGAGTGGACATTGTTAGTCCACCAGCTAGTAACCAACAACATGGCCGCCTCCAAGGCAGCAACAACTTTTTTCCTCCTTACCCGGTGTTCTGTCAAAACAGCCAACTCGTCGTTTCCCGTAGGGTATATGCAGCTGGTGGTCTGTGAAAATAGCCAACTCGTCGAAATCTCCAATTATTGCTGCTGGAGAGTCACCGGAAATTATGTAGTTGAAGATTTTGGCGAGTTGGAGTTTTCAGGAGACAAGGCACAAACAAATGTGAGTGGACATCTATACGTTTTTTGTGGATATAGGATATAAAATAAAAACAGGTTTCACTATGATCTTGCTGTTTTTGGTTTACTCCTGTTTATGAGGATACATAGAGTAAGATAGTTGATACTTTGGCTTTACCGCTACCTACCTTCCAGACCCCCTAAACAAGCGTTACTAGACCCACGTAATCCTGGGTCTAGGGATCTGGTGAGTTGGGGAATGCGATAGAGCCCTTTCACATGGGTGATCTGATCAGGTCCATCTGTCGGTTCTCCAGGTGGTCCTGATCAGAAAGTCTATGCATTCCTATGGACTGGTAGATTTAAGGCTTGTGTCCATTACACCCACCTACCTCTGGGTCTGATCAGGCCCAGTTAAAAAAAAAATGGAGGATGACTGCATCCTTTTCCGATTGGGCAGACCAGATCGGAGTTTGTTGGGTGTAAAGGAACAGCGGAGTCATCCAAAGGGTGGAGTCTGTCTGTGTCCGCTCTGCATAAACTGAGCGGACATGGACCTATTATCCACCCCCCATTGCTCTGATCAGCAGGGGATCAGCTCCCTGATGTATGGGAAACAGCTCATCCCCCAAAAGCCATTCAAGAGGCTGAAAACCCAGAAGCTGGAAGGAATCCATAGAGAAGTTGTCAGCGCTCATCAAGGGATCCAATGGTCGCATTGATGGAATATTCTGCAGACTCTAGTTACACTTTAACCACTTTACCACCGGAGGATTTTGCTGTCTTACGTCTGGGCCACTTTTTGCGATTCAGCACTGTGCGACTTTAACTGACAATTGCGCGGTCGTACGACGCCGTACCCAAACGAAATGTACGTCCTTTTTTTCCCCACAAACAGAGCTTTCTTTTGGTGGTATTTGATCAGCTGTGCGATTTTTACTTTTTGCGCTATAAACAAAAAAAGAGCGACAATTTTGAAAAAATAATATTTTTCACATTTTTTTATATGAAATTCCCCCCCAAAAGAAATGTAAAAATCTAATTTTTTTTTTAAATTTTTGGCCAATTTGTTTTCTGCTACCTATGTTTGGTTAAAAAAAAATCACAATAAGCGTATTTTGATTGGTTTGCGCAAAAGTTATTGCGTTTACTAACTAAGGGAAAGATTTCTGTCATTTTTGGTGTTTTTTTTTTTTAATGAGTAATGGCGGCGATCTGCGATTTTTTTTGTGGGACCGTGACATTGCGGTGGACAGATCGGACCCTTGACTGACATTTTTGACACTTTTGGGGGTACCAGTGACATTACTACAGTAATCAGTGCTATACATATGCACTGTTACTGTAAAAATGACACTGGCAGGGAAGGGGTTAATTTTATCAGAGAGGGAGGGGTTAATGTATGCCTGGTGCTTACTGACGTGTGTGTGGGGGGGGGGGGTGACTGAGTGACACAGGGACAGATCTCAGGTTGAGCTATGCTGAACCCTGCAATCTGACCCTGCTTGTCACTTAGGAAATCCACCCACTTTGTTTACACAAGCAGGCGGATCTCCACACTCGATTCCTAGACGATCGGGGAAGAGCGGTAGTGATCACCGCCTCTCCTCCCCTGGCCGGACTCCCGCTGTGACTGAATACAGAGGGAGCGAGGCTCCGGCGGCGCGCGTGTGATGCCCACAAGGGGAGGAGTCCAGTGACATAGGTCTACGTCGCTGGACGGGAACGAGCCACTGTGTCCAGTGAGCGGTCGGCAAGTGGTTAATGAACATGCTTGCTGTGCTGGATTTGTCTCAGAATGGATCATGCTTTGCTGGGGGGTTTTTATCTTCCTCTGGATCAACTGTGGGTATAGGATTGTGTATATGGGATTGTATGGTTGGGTTTTCTTTACTGTTTTTTATTGGCTGACCCAGATGGACTTGTGTCTTTTTTCAACCTGACTAACTATGTATGTAATACTTGGTCGGGGCTCCTTTTGCATGAATTACTGCATCAATGCGGCGTGGCATGGAGGCGATCAGCCTGTGGCACTACTGAGGTGTTATGGAAGCCCAGGTTGCTTTGCTAGCGGCCTTCAGCTCATCAGCATTGTTGGGATCTTCCTCTTGACAATACCCCACAGATTCTCTATGAGGTTTAGGTCAGGCGAGTTTGCTGGCCAATCAAGCACAGCGATGCCATGATCATGTGACCAGGTATTGGTACTTTTGGCAGTGTGGGCGGTGCCAAGTCCTGCTGGAAAATGAAATCAGCATCTCCATAAAGCTGGTCAGCAGCGGGAAGCATGAAGTGCTCTAGAATTTCCTGCTAGAGGGCTGCACTGACTTTGGACTTGATAAAACACAGTGGACCAACACCAGCAGATGACACGGCTCCCCAAATCATCACTGACTGTGGAAACCTCACACTGGACCTCATGCCACTTGGATTCTGTGCCTCCCCACTTCCTCCAGACTCTGGGACCTTCATTTCCAAATGAAATGCAACATTTTCCCCAGTCTGTGATGATTTGGGGAGCCATGTACTCTGTTGCAGTGCACCACAACTCACAGGATGTCTTGTGGTGTGCTACATAAAAAAAAATGAATTTTTTGGTCAATTCTATGTGTTGGCAGCTTGTTTAACCACTTCTGGACCAGAAGATTTTCCCCCTTAATGACCAGGCCATATTTTGCGATTCGGCACTGCGTTACTTTAACGGACAATTGCGCGGTTGTGCGAAATAAAAATGTTTCCCCACAAACAGAGCTTTCTTTTGGTGGTATTTGATCACCTGTGCGATTTTTGTTTTTTGCGCTTTAAACAAAAAAAAAAGCGACAATTCGGAAAAAAAAAAAAAACAATAATTTTCATTTTCTGCTATATAACATTCCCCAAAAAAATGTAAATTTTTTTTTTTTAACATTTTAGGCCAATTTGTTTTCTGCTACATATTTTTGGTAAAAAAAAGAATTGCAATAAGCGTATTTTGATTGATTTGCGCAAAAGTTATCGCGTCTAATTAGGGAAAGATTTATGTCATTTTTATAGTTTTTTTTTAAATTTTTATATAGTAATGGCGGCGATCTGCGATTTTTAGCGGGACTGCGACATTGCGGTGGACAGATCGGACCCCTAACTGACATTTTTGACACTTTTGAGGGGACCAGTGACAATACTACAGTAATCAGTGCTAAAAAATATGCACTGTCACTGTAATAATGACACTGGCAGGGAAGGGGTTAGCACTGTGGGTGATCAAGGGGTTAAATGTGAGCCTAGGGGAGTGATTCTAACTGTATGGGGGAGGGGCTTGTGAAATGATCATAGAGACATGTGATCCTATAATGAAAGATCACAGGGGCTCTGTGATCATTCCAGAGAGAAGAACGGTCAGCTGTGTTTACAACAGCCGACCGTTCTTCTCTCTCAGAGGGGAGCGATCACGGGTGCCCAGCGGCAATTGGAGCCACCTGCCCCGTGCATCGGAGTCCCCGCTGTCGAGTGGGGGCGGGAGCGCCCCCTAGCTGCAGGCAGGAGGGCCGTCCTGCCGCAGTAAATCGCCGGTGGGCGGTCCGGAAGTGGTTAAACAGATTGGGCTGACTTATTGCCATGCACGTTAATACATGACACGATGGTCATTAACACAACTCTCGGGATTGTGGAAGTATGAATGGGCCCTTAAAAAAAAAAAAATCTGATCACTTTTATTGCTGTCACAAGGAATGTAAACATCCCTTGTGTCAGTAATAGGCAGTGACAGGTATTCTTTATGGAGGGATCGGGGGTCTAAAAGACCCCAAACCTCTCAACTGCAGTTCAAAGTATTCAAAACACCGAAATTTGCATTTTTTTTTCTAGAATTATTGCTTTCACTCTGGTGATCGCGGCGATACCACACATTTGTGATTTGAACACCGTTTACGTTTGGGGGCGTGACTTACGTATGCATTTTTTTTTTTGGTGAGCAAGCTCACGGTGACAGAGGCGCTTTGAACATTTTTTTCATCTATTTATTTAATTTTATTTTTTAAAACTGTTTAAAAAAAAAAAATCTGACCACTTTTATTGCTGTCACAAGGAATGTAAACATCCCCTGTGACAGTAATAGGCAGTGACCGGTACTCTTTATGGAGGGATCGGGGGTCTAAAAGACCCCAAATCTCTCCTCTGCACTTCAAAGCATTAAAAACGCCGAAATCTGCATTTTTGAATACTGACACTTTTTTAAATTGGTGCCGTTGGCAGCCAAGTAAGCAGGAAGTGACGTTGTGGCGTCGCTTCCGGGGTTACATCATCTGAGACCCGATCAAAGCCAAATCTGGCTTCGTTTGGGACTCTAACCAGACAGCGGACGTGCTGGCTGGTTGTTCGGGTCTTCAGGTGGGACAGGAGACCCGGGCAGAGTGGCAGAAGGTGGCGGAAAGTAACGGGAGGGGCCTGTTATCCCAGCCCCTCTCTGGGATAATGGGCGAGCAGCTGCTGAGCCGCATCAGTTGCTATCTCCAGAAAGCCAACCGCCAGCTCTAAAAAAATGGTACCAGGGTGATGCCTCTGGTTGCAGGCATCACCCTGGTACAACCACCTCTCCGAGCCGACGTACAGGTATGACGGTTTGCGGGAAGTGGTTAAGGTAACGCAGGGCCATATCAAATAAAATGGCCTGGACATGAACGGGAGTAAATCTTTCGGAGGCCAAGTGGTTAGCTGCAGCAGAGAAAACTCGGGTCCCCTGCACTGCCAGACAGAGCTGTGTATACAATAAAATACACATGGAAAAGTTAGACGTGTGACGTCATCGCGCAGCCAGGCGTAGCGGCCATCTTTTGGGTTGGAAACAATCGGTTTCCTGGGAACAAACACGCTTTTATCTCCTCTGCAATTTGAGTATATTATGAGAGTATTTCTAATAAATCTTACCTGGTTTGAACGTACTACCCCGTGAGTGTTCCCTCTTTGTATTTATGAGCCACAAGAGCCTCTGGAGTAGAACGAAGAGGATTCACAGCTAATTAACCGCTTAACAACTGCCTGCTGCAGTTATACAGCGGCAGGCAGCCGCTCCGGCACAAACCGGCGTAAGTATATGTCAGTCGCGCGCCTGCAGCTAGGGGGCAAATGCGCACCGCCGGCGCCGTGCTCCCGCCCCCACTCTGCAGCGGGGACTCCGATGCACGGGGCATGCGGCTCAGATTGCCGCCTGACACCCGCGATCGCTCCCCGCTGAGAGAGAAGAACGGTCGGCTGTTGAAAACACAGCTGACCGTTCTTCTCCCTGGAATAATCACAGAGCGCCTGTGATCCTTCTATATAGGATAACAGGTCTCTGTGATAATTTCACAAGCCACGCCCCCCAACAGTTAGAATCACTCCCCTAGGTACACATTTAACCCCTTGATCACCCACAGGGTTAACCCCTTCCCTGCCAGTGTCATTATTACAGTAACAGTGCATATTTTTAGCACTGATTACTGTAGTAATGTCACTGGTAACCCCAAAAGTGTCAAAAATGTCAGTTAGGGGTCCGATCTGTCCTCCGCAATGTCTCAGTCCCGCAAAAAAAAAAAATCGCAGATCGCCGCCATTACTAGTAAAAAAAAACAATAAAAATGACATAAATCTTTCCCGTAGTTAGTAGGCGCGATAACTTTTGCGCAAACCAATCAAAATACACTTATTGCGATTTTTTTTTTTTTACCAAAAATATGTAGCAGAAAAAAATTGGCCTAAAATGTTAAAAAATTTAGATTTTAAATTTTTTTTTTTTTGGGGGGAATTAACGTTATATAGCAGAATGTGAAAAATATTGTTTTTCTTTTCACAATTATCGCTCTTTTTTGTTCATAGCAAAAACTAAAAATCACACAGATGATCAAATACCACAAAAAGAAAGCTCCATTTGTGGGGGAAAAAAAAAAGACATAAATTTAATTTGGATACAATGTTGCATGACCGCGCAATTGTCCGTTAAAATAACGCAGTGCCGAATCGCAAAATATGGCCTGGTCAGGAATGGGGTAAAATCTTCCGGTCTTAAAGTGGTTAAAAATACGATCATTGAGAATTTTTTTGTCAAAGACATGTAGCTAAATACATTTTGGCCTAAATATATGAAAAAAATTGAATGTATTGGATATTTATTAAATGTCAAAGTAGAAAATGTAAATTTTTCGTGAAATTTTCGCTCTTTTTTTATTAATATCGCAAAAAAATGAAAAGCGCAGAGGTGATGAATAGTGATGTCGCGAACTTAAAATTCGCCGTTCGCGAACGGCGAACGCGAACATCGGCAAATGTTCGCGAACCGGCGAACCGGGCGAACCGCCATAGACTTTAATAGGCAGGCGAATTTTAAAACCCACAGGGACTCTTTCTGGCCACAATAGTAATGGAAAAGTTGTTTCAAGGGGACAAACACCTGGACTGTGGCATGCCGGAGAGGGATCACACAAAAAAAAGTTCTTCAAAATTGTAATTTTTTGATAGAGAGCCAATTATTGGAAAAATTAAAAAAAATAAATAAATAAAAAATTTCTTTGGATTTAGCATCTGGGGGGTCTAAAAAGTGTACCTGTGAAGTTTCAGCTCTGTAGCATGTCCAGAACCAGAAAGAAAAATAGAATTAGGGTTAGGGTTAGGGTTAGGGTTAGGGCTAGGGTTAGGGTTAGGGCTAGGGCTAGGGTTAGGTTTAGGGTTTGGGTTATTTTTATGGCTAAGCTTAGAGGGTTAGGGTTATGGTTAGAGGGTTAGGGTTAGGTTTAGTGTTAGGGGCTATGGTTAGGGTTACGGTGAGATACTTAGGGTTAGAGTTAGTAGCCCTACCCCTACCCCTCTAACTCTAACCCTAAGCACTAAAAATAACCCTAACCTTAGCCCTGACCCTAACCCTAGCCCTAACCTTAGCCCTGACCCTAACCCTAGCCCTAACCCTAACCCTAACCCTAGCCCTAACCCTAATTCTATTTTTTTTCTGGTTCTGGACAGAGCTGAAACTTCACAGGTACACTTTTTAGACCCCCTAGACAATAAATCCAAAGAAATTTTTTTTTTTTTATTTTTTTTTTTTTTTCAATAATTGGCTCTCTATCAAAAATGACAATTTTTAAGAACTTTTTTTGTGTGAAGTTTCAGCTCTGTAGCATGTCCAGAACCAGAAACAAAAGATAATTTTTCAGTAGAGCAGGGACACCTGGACTGTGGCATGCCGGAGGGGGATCCGTGGCAAAACGCCCATGGAAAATTACGTAGTTGACGCAGAGTCGGGTTTTGATCCATAAAGAGCATAAATCACCTAACATTCCTAAATTGTTTGGAATAACGTGCTTTAAAACATCCAGTGTGTGAATACGATCAGGTATGATGTTTTATCGGTCAAGTAGTGTAAGGGTTACGCCCGCTTCACAGTGACAGACCAAACTCTGACAGACCAAACTCCCCGTTTAACAACAGTCAGTCAGTCCATTTGCACAACCGCAAACTCCCCATTTGCACAAGGTTGGATACCAAGCTAGCCATGTCCCGTTCCTTGTCCTCACTGACATCATTGAAGGTCTCTTCCTCCACCCAGCCACGTACAACACCAAGGGTCCCCGAAAGGTGAGAACAAGCCCCCTGGGACGCCTGCTGTGGCTGGTATTCCACCTCCTCAAAGCCACCTTCCTCCTCTGACTTCTCTTCTTCAGACTCCTCTCTCTGCGTTGCCACAGGTCCAGCAATTGACAACGACAAGGCTGCTTCTGGTGGTGATGGGGACCACAACTCTTCCTCTTCATGCTCATCTACAGCCTGATCCAGTACTCTTCGCAGGGCACGCTCCAGAAAAAACGCATATGGGATGAGGTCGATGATGTTGCCTTGGGTTCGACTGACCACCAGGGTTGTCATCTCCGCAAAAGGACGCATGAGCCTACAGCCATTGTTCATGAGCATTCAGTAACGCGGCCAAAAAATACCCAGCTCCGCAGAAAGAATGAAAGAAAATGAATGTTTTTTCTATGAAAAATTATCCTGCGGATCACTTTTGGTCTGTACACAATGAAGCAACGACCTTATCATCTGGGGTGTGCCAACACAATCCTAGAGGTGATCGCTTCATTGTGATACACAAGCCCCTTCACCACGACAAGGTAACGATCACGAAGGGGAATTGACACATGTATGTGCCTTTTTTTTTGTTTTTTGTTTTTTTGCAGCCACAGTGTAGCACCAGAGGCCAGAAAAATAAGGCATGTACACATGCATGAAAAAGCAGGTATTGTTGCAGCCGCTGCTGTAGCAGCGGCCTGAAAAATTTAGGTTTTAAGGCAGAAAGTGCACTAAAACATTGCGGCTTGAACCGTAGTTGGTGGCGGAGACGTCACGTAAGTCATCCGGCATGCAGAGAATGATTATATACAGCAGCGTGTGGACCATTTTTAGGCCAAGGCATCTCAGTCATCACCAGGCCTTTTTTAGTCAAATGCATCCCCCACTGTCAGTCCCTTCGGGATCCATGCCTCATTCATCTTAATAAACGTGAGGTAATCAAGACTTTTTTGACCTAGGCGACTTCTCTTCTCAGTGACAATACCTCCTGCTGCGCTGAAGGTCCTTTCTGACAGCACACTTGAAGCGGGGCAGGCCAGAAGTTCAATGGCAAATTGGGATAGCTCAGGCCACAGGTCAAGCCTGCACACCCAGTAGTCAAGGGGTTCATCGCTCCTCAGAGTGTCGATATCTGCAGTTAAGGCAAGGTAGTCTGCTACCTGTCGGTCGAGTCGTTCTCTGAGGGTGGACCCCGAAGGGCTGTGGCGATGCATAGGACTAAAAAAGCTCCGCATGTCCTCCATCAACAAGACGTCTGTAAAGCGTCCTGTCCTTGCTGGCGTGGTTGTGGTGGTAGGAGGAGGATTACTTTCACCTCTTCCCCTGTTGGATTCCCGTTGTGCTGTGACATCACCCTTATATGCTGTGTAAAGCATACTTTTTAACTTATTTTGTAGCTGCTGCATCCTTTGCGACTGCCGGTAATTGGGTAACATATCACAGACTTTCTGCTTATACCGGGGGTCTAGTAGCATGGCCACCCAGTACAGGTCGTTCTCCTTCAGCCTTTTTATACGAGGGTCTCTCAACAGGCATGACAGCATGAAAGACCCCATTTGCACAAGGTTGGATGCCGAGCTACTCATGTCCAATTCCTCGTCCTCACTGATGTCATTGAAGGTGTGTTCTTCCCCCCAGCCACGTACAACACCACGGGTACCAGATAGGTGACAACGAGCACCCTGGGATGCCTGCTGTGGTTGGTGTTCCTCCTCCTCAAAGCCACATTCCTCCTCTGACTCCTCTTCCTCACACTCCTCTTCCAGTGTTGCCGCAGGTCCAGCAATCGATGGTAAGGCTGTTTCTGGTGGTGGTGATGGTGACCACAACTCTTCCTCTTCACGCTCATCTACGGCCTGATCCAGCACTCTTCGCAGGGCACGCTCCAGGAAAAAAAACATATGGGATGATGTCGCTGATGGTGCCTTCGGTGCGACTCACTAGGTTTGTCACCTCCTCAAAAGGACGCATGAGCCTACAGGCATTGCGCATGAGCGTCCAGTAACGTGGCAAAAAAATACCCAGCTCCGCAGAGGCTGTCCTAGCACCCCGGTCATACAAATACTCTTTGACCGCTTTTTCTTGTTGGAGCAGGCGGTCGAACATTAGCAGTGTTGAATTCCAACGTGTCGGGCTGTCGCAAATCAAGCGCCTCACTGGCATGTTGTTTCACCGCTGAATATCTGCAAAGTGCGCCATGGCCGTGTAGGAACGCCTGAAATGGCCACACACCTTCCTGGCCTGCTTGAGGACGTCCTGTAAGCCTGGGTACTTCTGCACAAAACGTTGCACAATCAGATTCAACACATGTGCCATGCACGGCACATGTGTCAACTTGCCCAAATTCAATGCCGCCAACAAATTGCTGCCGTTGTCACACACCACTTTGCCGATCTCCAGTTGGTGCGGGGTCAGCCACTGATCCACCTGTGCGTTCAGGGCGGACAGTAGTGCTGGTCCGGTGTGACTCTCTGCTTTCAGGCAAGTCAACCCCAAGACAGCGTGACACTGTCATATCCGGCATGTGGAATAGCCCCTGGGGAGCTGGGGGGGGTGCAGTTGGTGTGGAGCAAGACGCAACAGCAGAAGAGGACTCAGCCGAGGAGGTTAGCAAAGAGGATGGAGTAGGAGGAGTAGAGGAGGTGGCAGCAGGCCTGCCTGCAAGTCGTGGCGGTGTCACCAACTCCTCTGCAGCAGAGCCACGCATTCCATGCTTGGCAGCCGCCAGCAGGTTTACCCAATGCGCAGTGTAAGTTATATACCTGCCCTGACCGTGCTTTGCAGACCAGCTATCAGTGGTCAGATGGACCCTTGCCCCAACACTGTGTGCCAGACGGGACATGATTTCCTTTTCCACAATAGAGTACAGGTTGGGGATTGCCTTTTGTGAAAAATAATTTCGGCCGGGTACCTTCCACTGCGGTGTCCCAATAGCGACAAATTTTTTGAAGGCCTCAGACTCCACCAGCTTGTATGGTAAAAGCTGGCGGGCTAAGAGTTCCGACAAGCCAGCTGTCAGACGCCGGGCAAGGGGGTGACTCTGTGAGATTGGCTTCTTACACTCAAACATTTCCTTGACAGACACCTGACTGTGGGCAGGTGAGCAGGAACTGCTGAAGGTGAGAGGCGGAGGGGCGGGTTGTTGATAGGGGGCATGGAGGACAGCAGTGGTTGACGTGGCTGAAGATGCTGGACCAGGAGGAGGATGGTGGCTTTCAGTTTGTGTGCTGCTTTTACTCATGTGTTGATCCCATAGGCGTTTGTGATGTGAGATCATGTGCCTTCGCAAAGCAGTTGTACCTAGGTGGGTGTTGGACTTCCCACGACTCAGTTTCTTTTGGCACAGGTTACAAATGGCATCGCTGATATCAGAGGCAGACACACAAAAAAAATGCCACATTGCTGAGCTTTGCAAGGACGGCATTCTGGTGGTGGTAACAGCTTGCGTTGATTGGCGTGCTGTCTGGCTGACCCCGGGTGCCGAATCTACATGCTGTCTGACTGCGCCACTAGCTCCTTGCGATGACCTCCTCCCCCTGCTTCCAACTCGTCTCCTCCTCCTCTCTGTCTCCCCTTCTGAACTTTCCCCCTCTTCTTCTGCTCTTCGAGCAGGCACCCAGGTGACATCCACAGACATATCGTCATCATCAGCCGCTTCACTTGACAACTCAGCAAAGGCAGCAGCAGCAACTACAACATCATCATCATCACAATGTACGTCCATGTGTATAATGCTGCCTGACTGAGACATATCCCCGTTATCTACATCCTCTGGCACTAATAGTTGCGCATCACTTATTTCTTCCAACTGATGTGAAAATAACTCCTCTGACAGATCAAGTGAAGCGGCTGTGGTGCTAGTGTTGGTGGTGGTGCCGGCGGGCTGGCGAGTGGTAAATTGACAGGTGCCCGAAGCTGAGCTGGAGGAGGATGGTGCATTAAGGTTCCGAGCGGAAGCTGTAGACGATTGGGTGTCCTGTGTAAGCCAGTCAACTATGGCCTCAGAATTTTTTGAGTTCAGGGTCTGTGGTGGCCTCTGAACACTGGGCATTATTCTAGGGCCTAAGGAAATCACAGCACCACGACCACGACGGCCCTTGCGGGGTGGCCTGCCTCTGCCTGTCATTTTTTTTTAATGTGTTGTTACTGTTGTACTATGAGTGCAAGCTGCTGTGCCACCTTATATATCAGTGGTGGATGGGCAGTGGCACAGTACACTCTCTGTGGACCTGACAGCAGTCACTGGCACCCAGGCAACTGCAATTTAAAAAAATATATATTTTTTTTTACTTTGCTAGCTGCTGTGCCACCTTATATATCAGTGGTGGGTGGGCAGTGGCACAGTACACTCTCTGTGGACCTGACAGCAGTCACTGGCACCCAGGCAACTGCAATTTAAAAAAAAATATATTTTTTTTTACTTTGCAAGCTGCTGTGCCACCTTATATATCAGTGGTGGGTGGGCACACAGTGGCACTGCAGTGGGCACAGTACACTCTGTGGACCTGACAGTCACTGGCAGCCCAGGCAACTGCAATAATAAAAAATATTTTTTTTTTCAATTTATTGCAACAAGATGCTGTGCCACCGAATCAGTGGTGGGCAGTGCACTGCAGTGGGTACAGTGCACTCTGTGGACCTGTCACTGCAATTATGACAGAGGAAAAAAAAATATATTTTTTAAAATGCCAGGTACTGTGCCTGTGCCACCCGAAATGAGTGTGGTGTGCACACAGTACAGTCTGTGGTAGGTCTGTGGCCTCTCACACACAGCGGGCAGGCAACTGCAGTCACAGTATACAATATATATATATATATATAGAAAAAACTCTATTACCTTACCAGCCCTTAAAAGGGCTTTTGGGGAAGCTAAATATATATATATGTATATATATAAATAAATAAAAAAACCTCAATTACCAGCCCTTAAAAGGGCTTTTGGGGACGCTAGATATATATATATATATATATATATATATATTATAAAAAAAAATTACACAAATACCAGCCCTTAGAAGGGCTTTTTGGGGTGCTGTCCTTACAGCAGTAGTGGACCAAGAACACTGCAAGACCAGGAACACTGACTAACTGTCCCTAGCTTAACAGCAGCAGCAGCAGCAGCAGCTCTCCCTACTCTCACTACACACACTGCTTCAGAATGATCTAAGATGGATGCTGCCTTTGCTTATTTATAGGAGGTGGGAGGGTGTGGGAGGGAGGTACGCTGATTGGCTGGAAATGTGTCTGCTGACTGAGGTTCAGGGTCAAAGTTTGCCTCAATGATGTATTATGGGGGCGGACCGAACATCGCATATGTTCGCCCGCAGCGGCGAACGCGAACATGCGAAGTTCGCCGGGAACTGTTCGCCGGCGAACAGTTCTATACATCTCTAGTGATGAAATACCACCAAAAGAAAGCTCTGTTTGTGGGGAAAAAAGGACGTAAATTTTGTTTGAGTACAGGGTTCCATGACCGCGCAATTGTCAGTAAAAGTCGCGCAGTGCCAAGTTGAAAAAAGTGGCCTGGACGTTAAGCAGGAAAATCCTCCGGTCTTAAAGAAGGTTCCTTGAGAAGTGATTGGAGTTTTGGGTCCTTTAATCCCTGAGGATATCATTATGCTCATTTGACCTTCCTTACAGGAGGTCCACTATCTGGGGTAAGAGGCAGTGCGTTCGGTGTTGGTGGTGGCTCTTTTTGGATCTCTACCCGATTAACCCTCGCATTGGCTTCTAAATTTGAATTTCTTTATTTCATTCAATTTTGGACTTTTATTCATTTATTTATTCATAGCGCTGCACTTTTCTCTGTTACATATGGAAAAGTGCTTATGATACGGGGAGCCTGCTTGTCCGCCAACAACCTCCATTGCAAATTCTTAATGAGTCACTTAACGAAATAGCTCAATGAAAACTCTCAAGAAAGAGCCGCTACAAAGAAACAAACAAACAAACTGCAGAATGTTATCCAGCTCGTCAATATGAGATCCGATCAATCAATGTTAAAATCTCGCTACCTTCTCCGCTCTGGAGGACTCTGAGGTTGGGTTAAAAAGGGCCATAGCGACGATCGATAAATGAAATATTTTCTTTATGAACCAGCGACCGGTTTGTCGGCAATGTCATTAATGCGTCTGATGGGCCCTCGGAGAATTAGTTTTTCGGTAAAACAATTATTGAAGAAAATCAATGTATAGTTTTCATGGAGTCAACCAAAGGCATTTATCAAAGTTCTATTCCGTTCAGCTTTGATGCCAAGAAAACCCGAAGTGAATAAGACAATTCCATTGATTTCTTTTTGATGCATTTTTTTTAAGTGATGAATTTTATTTGCACTGTTGTTCTCTGGAAAAGAATACATTGGAGCCTACTTAACAGCAAATGGTTTTATTTGTGTGTGTGTCCCCAGTTCAGCTTTACCGCACCACCCCTAGTATTTGTGGATGGGCAATCCTATATACCAGGGGTCTTCAAACTATGGTCCTCCAGATGTTCAGGAACTACAATTCCCATCATGCCTAGTCATGTCTGTGAATGTCAGAGTTTTCCAATGCCTCATGGGATGTGTAGTTCTGCAACAGCTGGAGGGCCGTAGTTTGAGGATCCCTGCTATATACACTATATTGTCAAAAGTATTGGGACACCTACCTTTACACGCACATGAACTTTAATGGCATTTCAGTCTTAGTCTGTAGGGTTCAATATTGAGTTGGCCCACCCTTTGCAGCTATAACAGCTTCAACTTTTCTAGGAAGGCTGTCCACAAGGTTTAGGAGTGCGTCTATGGGAATGTTTGACCATTCTTCCAGAAGAGCATTTGTGAGGTCAGGCACTGATGTTGAATGAGAAGCCTATCATTCTGGAGGAACAAGCTCAAACAACCTTTATGTGTGGGAAACTTCTGTAAGGCATACCTATATTCTATTTTTAATGTATGTGGTATTTATGCAGTTTTTGGCACTTTGTTAATTTGCTTTTTGATTTGGTTTGATACTGCTCAGCACTATACCCAAGAGAGTCACACCTCACCATTTAGCGCACTGGACTTTATTTTTCATGTTGGAGAGAAGGCCTGGCTTGCAGTCTCCACTCTAATTCATCTCAAAGGTGTTCTGTCGGGTTGAGGTCAGGACTCTGTGCAGGCCAGTCAAGTTCCTCCACCCCAAGCTCACTCATCCATGTCTTTATGGACCTTGCTTTGTGTACTGGTCCAAATCATTTGGTGGAGGGGGGATTATGGTGTGGGTTTGTTTTTCAGGGGTTGGGCTTGGCCCCTTAGTTCCAGGGAAGGGAACTCCTGGTGTCAGCATACCAAGACATTTTGGACAATTTTATGCTCCCATCTTTGTGGGAACAGTTTGGAGATGTCCCCTTCCTGTTCCAACATGACTGCGCACCAGTGCACAAAGCAAGGTCCATAAAGACATGGATGAGCGAGTTTGGGGTGGAGGAACTTGACTGGCCTGCCCTCAACCCTTTGGGATAATTTATAGGGGAGACTGCAAGCAAGGCCTTCAGGTCCAACATCAGTGCCTGACCTCACAAATGCGCTTCTGGAAGAATGGTCAAACATTCCCATAGACACACTCCTAAACCTTGTGGACAGCCTTCCCAGAAGAGTTGAAGATGCAAAGGGTGGACCAACTCAATATTGAACCCCTTGGACTAAGACTGGGATGTCATTAAAGCTCATGTGCGTGTAAAGGCAGGTGTCCCAATACTTTTGACAATATAGTGTACATTATATACAAACAACCTGTTGCTCTGTTTGCAGTTACAACCTTGACTATCAGTGTGAACCAAATAATTAAATAATTAAAAAGTCCCAAAAGTATTCATGCTAAAAAGTCCAGTGTGATGAAGTACACTTTTGAGATCTTTTCACCACATCCAGTGCTCACAACACCACTCTTAAGGGAGAAGTACAGCCGAATCAAGTTTGGATGAACTGCTGTGGATCCCAGGGGTCGCAGAACGTTCTGCACTCCTGTGAGTTGTTTTTAGCAGACAGTGGGCTGATGTCACAGAGACGGTTCAGGCTGGGGCAAGATCGCGACAATACGGTGAGGATCTGCCCACAACCCTGGACCTGCACCAGGCTCGCCTCTCAGCAAGCCACTGAGAACCTGAGTGAGCCTCTCCCACCCCCTCCACAGCCCAGCACTCCAATGAGGGGAAGGCAGAGCAGACAGTGGTGACTGACAGTCACCAGCTCTCTGCTCACGAAGCTCTAGGAACTGAGTGATCAGCAGTATTTGATCGCTCAGTTCTCAGTCCTAGAGCCGGCGGGCTACTTGGGTAAGTAGGATTCTTAAAAAACAAAAATAACTTTAACTTCTCTTTTAACAGAAAATAAGACCTCATTATAAAATAGGTCATGCACAGCTTTGAACTGATCACAGGCAGGATGGCTGAATCTCTCCCCTGTAATCGTGGTTTCCACAAACCATACCAAACCTCCTAGTACTGGTCTCTGGCAGGATGGATGACTCTTTCCTCAGTATGCAGTGATAATTCTCACAAGTCACAATACAAGATCTCAAATGCTGAGGGGAAACAGAAGAAGCCACACACATAGTGTAGTATTTCTTGCTCCAATGTTTATTAAAAGTTCAAATGTATACTCACAAATGTGGAAAATAATGGACAACTCACTACAACACCGCAACTTATCTGAGCTAGCGTGATGACGTCACCACTTAGCTCCACTCTTACACATTTTGTCCCGCAAGGTGTCTTCTGCGTATTGCATTACCGCAGTCTATTTCAATGAATGGGCTGCCAGAACGAACAAAATATCAAACATGAAACATTTTTCCTAGTGCAGCACAGAGCAGGGTAGCGCTACAATGCATGTGGGTCCAATGATTATTGCCCTAGTGCGTTGTGGTGTCATTGCAAATGAATGGCATGTAATGTAATGCATTAACAAGTGCATAGTGCGTGTCACATACCTTGTGGCAGAGCCTAATGTGTAGAGGTAGACCTCTTGTACAGCCATGGCTCAAGGGCCACTGGGGTTGCGACAGTGGCTGCAAGAGCATGGTAGGGTAAGAGTGCCTGCAAGATCTTCCATTGGTCACAGAGGTGTGTGGCAGGAGCGTCAGCAGAGCTGGGCTGGATAGCTGAAGCAGCGTATGGCAGCAGGAACAATAGAGGCAGACACACAGCGGATGGAGGACCAGCGTCACCGGGCACCATGCAGAGCAGGAGAGACAGATAACTGGGTGCAGGGTCAGACAAGCCAGGTCAGCAATGGATGATCAGATGCAAGCATAAACGGCAGGCAGAGAATGGTTAAGGTGCAGGCAGAGGCTGGCAACAGGATATCAGGCAGATGAGAGATATAACAAAGTCTTTAAGGCAAACCGAGGTCAGGATAGGTGAAAAGCAAGCGTGGTCAGGATAAGCCGGGTCAAATACAGGATTCAAGCAGAGATCACAGGAACAGGTATACGGTAAAGCATGCATATCGGAACCAAAACACAGCTGGATCACCTCCCACCCAACATTGTTTGGCATCTAATGCGGGTGCTGGAGCAGGTATGGTGTATCGCAGACAGTTATCATAAAGGAGCACAGGTAATCAGGAGATTGTAAAGACAGGATAAGCCGAGCTCGCTCCTATTTAACACTGTGCCTTCACATCAAGGAGACTGTTATGCCAAGCACGTAGATTAATTTATTTGGAGATTTGGATGAGGAGATTAATATATTTCCATCACATCGTCCATCCAGGACCCAATATTAGGACTATCCTCATGCCAATAATTAACTAGGTGAAAAATTATTAATAGGCACGAACATGGTTTCATACAGAGGCATATCCTAATAGTCCCTGGTCCCAGTTATTATTGCCATGATATTAATAGGGAGAGTTCCTAATATACTGAGCAGATACTGCCCAGATCAAGGTAAGATAACATGGGTAGTGCGACCGGTTGCTATATATGACACTCTTATAGTTTTTATGGTGGGTGTTTTTAGGGATAATCTTTTTGCAGTGTACCACCTGAGTGGGTTTTGAGTGACTAATTTTTTATGTCCTAAATAAAATATTTGAATTATCAACCCTTTTGTCCAATTTTCTTGCCTAAATAACCACTTGGTTTCTAACTTTACTCATTCCAGTATTAACCATCCTAGTTTGTACCCTGTATGCTGGTTAGAGGGCAAGATGCCTGATTGGTGAGTTAGGCCTAAGGAGGTGAGTGTCTACACATTACACCCCAATCCCCTCCCTTTTTTATTTATACAGGCAGTGCTTTAAGTGGGCCGGTATGCACTGGTACTTAGTACTGCCACTTCCAAATATTGCTCTTGAGCATACCGCCACCTCTCCGTGCGCCTTAGCGTACCAGTATGCTCATTTTGGACATCTGCGCCCTCAATTGCCCCCCCCCAAGAATATTTCCCACTCCAGAGCCTGAGCAGTCACCAACAGTGAGTCCCCCTGCTCCGCAGTCCCAGGCTATAATAGAGTACCGGCACCTCTTTTGGGCCACTTAAAGCACTGTATACAGGTAAACCTGCAGATCAGACGGCAATGAACTAGTGCAGCTGCTGCAGTTATATAGGCCATTTGGCACCATTGTTAATGGCTAACAAATGCGCACATGCGCATAGGCGTTCGCCTATGCCCGGCAAAACGGGCACCTGCATGAACGCGCCTGCGCATGTGCATTGACCTTTGCTTTGGAGCTTCGGCCGTGCTATGGCCGGCATGTCCCTAAGTGTGTTGTGGTAGCCTGCATTTTACTGCAACACACCATAATGGAAAAATGAAATACACTCTAATAGTGTCATGGTCAGGGGTCAGGCTCGGAGACCAGTAGCTATAACAGTAGAAAGGCTCCCATCAACTAGCTAGATAAGTACAGAAGCAAATCAATGCACGGGTGCTCAACCTGTGGCCCTCCAGCTGGTATGGAACTACAAGTCCCATCATGCCTCTGCCTTTGGGAGTCATGCAACTGTCAGCGGCTTTCAATGCCTCATGGGACTTGTAGTTACACAACAGCTGGAGGGCCACAGGTTGAGCACACATGCCCTAGCGGATGACACAGGCTCGCCCAAGTCCAAGTGCTAAACAGTGTTCACCAGAGCTCCCGATGTTGGAGATGGGTTTTGCTGCCTGTTAGTACCAGGTTAGTACCAGGTCGTAGTCCTCAGGATCACCTCACCAGCAGGTGAGCATTCCAGGGTCAAGTTTCAGATATACCAGATATACTAGGAATAAGCAGAAGCGTAGTCAGTAAACAAGCCAAGGGTCAGTAACGAGTGGTTGCAAGTTTAGATCAAGCAGAAGCATCGTCAAGAAACAAGCCAAAATTCAGTAATGAGTGGTAGCCGAGATATGGATGGCAGCAGGAGTGACAAAGGCAAGATATTGGCTGGAGAGAGGAGAATAGCCTGGCAAACAGGAAATGCAAAAGCATGGTTTTAATAGGAAGTTCATGGGAGGAGCAAAGAGTTCAAAGTTCTACACAAACAAGGTTCAAGGCAGGATCATTCAAGGAATTGTCCAGGGTGCTGTCCAGCATTCCAGATGGCTCAGCAAAAAGAGACATTACCAGATATGGCAGGTTCAGATCCAGGCCCTCACAAATAGATTCACCCACACCGTTTTCTTCTGTGTACTAGAGTATCCTCTTTTATTCAGGGATCTATTTTCATTTTCAGAATTAACTTCAGATACATTTTGTACTTTATATATATATATATATATATATATATATATATATATATATATATATAAAGGTATATATATAAAAAAGTGATAATTGTTAGGTTTCGTTATATATATAAAAAGAAAGGCCTTCAAAAAAATGCAAGGCTGAGGGGTCATTGTCAGCATTCCAACAATACAAATAATGCAATAAGGAATGTAAGAGCACAATCAGGGCAGCTAAAATAAACCATGAAAGGTACATAGTGGAGGAGAGTAAAAAAAAAAAAAGTGAGGTCAGAACATATTGGCCCCATAAAGGATGATGAAGGAAATTTTATTACAAAAGACAAGGAGAAAGGAAAGGTTTTAAATTATAGCCAGGGCTGTAATGGTAATAAAACGCCACAAAATGCCCCCTCATGAAGACAGAATCAGAAATAGACTTGAAAAATGTAACATAAATAAGTCACCGGGACCCAGTGTTGGGGGTAACGAGTTACAAAGTAATGGATTACAGTAACTACATTACTTTTTTTGGTAACGAAGTAACGTAACTAGTTACAATACTAATATTGGTAACTACACTACTAGGCTATAGGAACGCGCTTTCCTGCGTTACCCAAGCCATGCGATACAATCGTTATTTCGAAGAATAGAGAGGGATGAAGTTTATGACTTTTTGTTGCACTTTATGTTTTATTCTGTTTTTTCAGGTTTTGTTCTCATGTTTCCCAAAGCCTGTGTTTATACAATAAACTCTATGCAGAAAGAGTGTCATGTATCTTCTTCTATACGGTCAATTAAGAAAGAGGAAGGTAAAGTAATAAGTAGTGAAGTAACTTTTCAACTGCAGTAACTAGTAAAGTAATCTCGTTACAATTTACAGAAGTTGTAAAGAAGGAAAGACCCCCAAAAATGGTGGGACTTTAAGGGTAACTAGTAAGGATCTCTCTTGAGAGGGATAGAATTAAGTAAAATATGCAGTTTATTGAAACAAGTGTGATTGTAAAAGGATCAAACAGATTAATTGTGATACATCCTGAATATTGGTACAATACAGTTACATATACAGAGCAGAATCCAACGCGTTTCGAAATTGTGTAGTACAAGGATCTTCCTCAGGGAATCTGCATGTCTTCCTGGAAAGCACAATCATATGCCACAAATAAATCCAAGAGAACAAAACAAAACAAAATATAATAACATACATTTTGTATATCAAATCATCCATATCAAAATTTCTTGCAATTGCGACAACATATTATTTCACCTTATAAGAATATGCCACTTAATTGGTTGGATGTAAATATACCAAAAATAACATTTTCCACCTCATGGAGAGTGCTGAAATCAGGAAGAAAAGAAGAAGAAAAAGAAAAAGAAAAATAAATCAAATTAAAATAAAATAAATTAAACAGATAAATAAATAAATAAATAATTAGAAGTGAATAAAAAGAGAGAAAACACAGGATACCACTCGGTAAGGGTTCACATACCCGCAGATATTCGGAGCCACTCATATTGTCCAAAGGGGGGATATACTGAAATCCCGCACGGTAGGAGCTAGAGTCAGGTATTTTTATTAGTTACGTATCTTCTTTACCTGCAAATAACAATTCAATATCAGGGAGACCCGTTCAATGGATTAAATTCCCTATATATCTGAGATTTCAGATCACTTCACCTGTTGTGATGATCCAAATAAGGATAAATTGTGTGTAGGGACGGGGAGGAAAAAAGTCCTCAAATGGGGGAAAGGATTCCAAACACCTTTCCAATAATCGTCCTCAAGTGGGGGTGCCAATTGGAACTTAGTAAGTAGTGACCCCTAAAAACGAATGAAAGAACAAAAATAGAAAAGTACTAAAGAAAAGAGGGGCTCAGGAGATAGATTGTCCTCAAATGGGATATGTAATAAAACCTTGTCATTTGGGATATCTTACCTCCGTATTGGAGTGGGACATCCATGATGCTTCAGGCGATTTAGATGGATAAAATGTCCACCAGGGTGTACATAACAAAGACTATATATAATATATTCCAAAGCTTCAGATTGATGTCATTTGTCTGGAATACATATATAGAGATATTACATATATATATATCTGTACTCCATGTGTATATTCATGGAGTAAAGGCATATCCCCACTAAGTAGTGAGTATTTCTATTTAATTGCCTTACCTCCGTATTAAGGTGAATTAGCTACCATATCCAGACCAATCCAGAAGATGCAATGTCCACCAGGGAATGCACTTCTATTCCAGAGTGGTTCAAATGTCAATAATTTGCTTTGCCTAAAACATAAAGAAATATAATGTATCCATCTAATTGCCCATCCATGATATTATATCAGCAAAGGGTGTCCCCAATATAGCAAAGTATATATATAGGTACCGTTTGATGGAAGAAAGGCGACAGACCTCCAGTAGCACTATCCGCCAGCATGAGCAGTTTAAGGTCCTAAGACTGATAGTACATCCAATAGTGTCCACCCTCTATCTTGAAAATATGTAAGGAAAAGAGACAAAGTTCTCCTTAGTTAAGATGCAATAGGCGTTTTGGCAATTAGAGTCCCCCGAGAAGTACTTACTGGATTGTAGAAAGGGCTTAGAGGAACATCAGTCCCATCCTGTCATGGAGAGATCACTCACCGGACTGGCTCTCGGCGTTCCCTTAAATATCAAAGCACGGCCCGTGATTTCCCATTAAGTATCGCGAGATTTCATGGAATTAGATGATCGGCCTTAGGTGATGTCGTCATTTCCGTCTGTTTCATATCGCGGGAAATGCTGCGAGTTTTGACGGTGACATCACATCCGGTTAAGGTATATCATACAGCGCTCCACGGAGCAAGACATCGGTGATGGACTTCCGCCCTGACTCACCGATGGGCGTGATAGCTTATCCGCCCATAGTTCTAGTAGTCCGTGGGTATCATAGAGAAGAAGCGTAAAGTAATGGGGCTATTAAGCATTTCTAAATAAACAGTCAAATCCAGCTATATATATATAGGCTGAAGGTTCAGAAATGTAAGAGTTTAGAAAAAAATCTAAAGAATATGCTAATTCCCTATTGTAGGGGAAATACTGATGCCGGTTGACAGAAAGGGGAAATCCTATCAGATATCGCCCCGGCACGGGTGGTAGCGTTTGACCCCCTAAATATTCAGGGGTTCAGACATGGAAATCCCTCAATTTGAGTATGGGATTTATCCAGCTGTACAACGCATATTTCTCCAGATGAAACATGGGACATCCAAAAATAAATCTGGGGTCCCAGGGAGAAATGTCTCACCCGTGCCGGGCTCCTAACCTGCGGGTGATCTCCCCATGAAAAAATATTGTGCATTCATGCAGACTTGCATGATTGTGACTTCAGGACTGCTGGCTGGTGGACCCACTAAGTGGAGAGAAAAAAAAAAAAGGGGGGGGGGGAGGGGGGGGAAAGAGAGTGGGAGAGGGGGGGGTGGTTTTTTAAATATTGCATATAAGAATCATTACCTGATTTGATGTGTTTGGAGAAACAAATGTTAGTCGCATCATGCAATCACATAGTTTATGCTACAAAAGTAATTATAATGTATTATTTGTGTTACAAATGAATCAATGTGAAAAAACCCACTTAGAGAATTGTATTTTCCCAAATAAGGTTAAATGCTAGTATTGTGTATCCACAGAATACCTAAAAGAAAACCCTCCAGAGAGATAGGGGGTGGGAGAAAGAGATGTTTGATGTAAACCCTGAAAATACCAGAGGAGACATCCAAAGCATGTAGAACAGACAACAGGAAAAGGGGGAATAAAAGGGATAGAGGAAAATCAACATTTGAACATGGAAGCAAAAAAAAAAAAAAAAGGGGGGGGGTTTTGTTTTTTTGTTTTCTGGGGGGACTTTAATCTGTCTTCCCTGAGAAAAATCCCTCCAAGAAGGGTCTGTAACTCTGTTTCATTCAGGCCAGGGGGGGGTCGTTGCCCCAAGTCTAGCAATCCAGCGCATTTCGCGCTGGAGAAGCTGCTTGTTCCAATCGCCCCCCCTGGCCGGAATGTGCACCCTTTCTAGGGCATAGAAAGTAACTTTGGGGGTCCTGTATCTGTGGGTGATGGCCATATGTCGGCCAAGTGGTAGATATAAATTACCGATGTTCAGGCTTTGCATATATTTACTGATGCGTTTACCAAGTTCTTGTTTGGTCTTCCCCACATAGAAAGCCTTGCATTAACACCGCATCAGATACACGACCCCCTTTGTTTTACAGTTGACAAAATGTCTTGGGTGAAATAATTCACTATTAGGGAGCTTTGTACTTTTACACCTGACTATCACCTTGCATTGGTCACAATTGCCACAGGTATTTGTCCCTTTGTCCCGGCAGGGATCTCCTCTGTCTGCGCCCTTATATTCACTTTGGACCAAATCGTCCTTCATAGAAGTAGCTCTTCTATAGGTAATAGCAGGGGAAGATGTTACTATCTGTTGGAGAATAGGATCCTCCCTAAGTATTGCCCAATGCTTTTTAAGAATCCCATAGATTTTATCATGTTCATTCGAGTAGTTGAGAATTATTCTTGGTGGGTTCTTTAAAGGTGCCTCACTTTTTTTAGGAGTTTTAAAGAGTAGATCCTGTCTCTTCATGGTTTGTACTCTGTTAAAGTTTTTCCTAAGACAGGTCTTAGAGTATCCTTTTTCGAGGAGTCTCTGTGTTAGTTCCCCTGCCTTTTCCTTGAAGTCCCCTTCTGAGGAACAATTCCTCTTAATTCGTAGATATTGCGAATATGGAATTGATCTCTTGATCAATTTTTTTTTTTTTTTTTGCTTCCATGTTCGAATGTTGATTTTCCTCTATCCCTTTTATTCCCCCTTTTCCTGTTGTCTGTTCTACATGCTTTGGATGTCTCCTCTGGTATTTTCAGGGTTTACATCAAACATCTCTTCCTCCCACCCCCTATCTTTCTGGAGGGTTTTCTTTTAGGTATTCTGTGGATACACAATACTAGCATTTAACCTTATTTGGGAAAATACAATTCTCTAAGTGGGTTTTTTTCACATTGATTCATTTGTAACACAAATAATACATTATAATTACTTTTGTAGCATAAACTATGTGATTGCATGATGCGACTAACATTTGTTTCTCCAAACACATCAAATCAGGTAATGATTCTTATATGCAATATTCTTCTCTATGATATGCTTCTTCTCTATGATACCCACGGACTACTAGAACTATGGGCGGATAAGCTATCACGCCCATCGGTGAGTCAGGGCGGAAGTCCATCACCGATGTCTTGCTCCGTGGAGCGCTGTATGATATACCTTAACCGGATGTGATGTCACCGTCAAAACTCGCGGCATTTCCCGCGATATGAAACAGACGGAAATGACGACATCACCTAAGGCCGATCATCTAATTCCATGAAATCTCGCGATACTTAATGGGAAATCACGGGCCGTGCTTTGATATTTAAGGGAACGCCAAGAGCCAGTCCGGTGAGTGATCTCTCCGTGACAGGATGGGACTGATGTTCCTCTAAGCCCTTTCTACAATCCAGTAAGTACTTCTCGGGGGACTCTAATTGCCAAAACGCCTATTGCATCTTAACTAAGGAGAACTTTGTCTCTTTTCCTTACATATTTTCAAGATAGAGGGTGGACACTATTGGATGTACTATCAGTCTTAGGACCTTAAACTGCTCATGCCGGCGGATAGTGCTACTGGAGGTCTGTCGCCTTTCTTCCATCAAACGGTACCTATATATATACTTTGCTATATTGGGACACCCTTTGCTGATATAATATCATGGATGGGCAATTAGATGGATACATTATATTTCTTTATGTTTTAGGCAAAGCAAATTATTGACATTTGAACCACTCTGGAATAGAAGTGCATTCCCTGGTGGACATTGCATCTTCTGGATTGGTCTGGATATGGTAGCTAATTCACCTTAATACGGAGGTAAGGCAATTAAATAGAAATACTCACTACTTAGTGGGGATATGCCTTTACTCCATGAATATACACATGGAGTACAGATATATATATATATGTAATATCTCTATATATGTATTCCAGACAAATGACATCAATCTGAAGCTTTGGAATATATTATATATAGTCTTTGTTATGTACACCCTGGTGGACATTTTATCCATCTAAATCGCCTGAAGCATCATGGATGTCCCACTCCAATACGGAGGTAAGATATCCCAAATGACAAGGTTTTATTACATATCCCATTTGAGGACAATCTATCTCCTGAGCCCCTCTTTTCTTTAGTACTTTTCTATTTTTGTTCTTTCATTCGTTTTTAGGGGTCACTACTTACTAAGTTCCAATTGGTACCCCCACTTGAGGACGATTATTGGAAAGGTGTTTGGAATCCTTTCCCCCATTTGAGGACTTTTTTCCTCTCTGTCCCTACACACAATTTATCCTTATTTGCATCATCACAACAGGTGAAGTGAACTGAAATCTCAGATATATAGGGAATTTAATCCATTGAACGGGTCTCCCTGATATTGAATTGTTATTTGCAGGTAAAGAAGATACGTAACTAATAAAAATACCTGACTCTAGCTCCTACCGTGCGGGATTTCAGTATATCCCCCCTTTGGACAATATGAGTGGCTCCGAATATCTGCGGGTATGTGAACCCTTACCGAGTGGTATCCTGTGTTTTCTCTCTTTTTATTCACTTCTAATTATTTATTTATTTATTTATCTGTTTAATTTATTTTATTTTAATTTAATTTATTTTTATTTTTATTTTTATTTTGCCTTTTTCTTTTTCTTCTTCTTTTCTTCCTGATTTCAGCACTCTCCATGGGGTGGAAAATGTTATTTTTGGTATATTTACATCCAACCAATTAAGTGGCATATTCTTATAAGGTGAAATAATATGTTGTTATTGCAAGAAATTTTGATATGGATGATTTGATATACAAAATGTATGTTATTATATTTTGTTTTGTTTTGTTTTCTTGGATTTATTTGTGGCATATGATTGTGCTTTCCAGGAAGACATGCAGATTCCCTGAGGAAGATCCTTGTACTACACAATTTCGAAACACGTTGGATTCTGCTCTGTATATGTAACTGTATTGTACCAATATTCAGGATGTATCACAATTAATCTGTTTGATCTTTTTACAATCACACTTGTTTCAATAAACTGCATATTTTACTTAATTCTATCCCTCTCAAAAGAGATCCTTACTAGTTACCCTTAAAGTCCCACCCTTTTTGGGGGTCTTTCCTTCTTTACAATTTATCAAGGGATTATGGTAACACTCTATCTGGGAATTACCTACATACTTGCTTAGTACAATTTACAGAAGTAACTAGTAACTAGTTAAATTTTTTGAGTAACTACCCCAACACTGCCGGGACCAAATGGCTTACACTCGAGGGTCCTTAAAGGGTAACTCCACTTTTGAGGGGGAAAAAAAATAGCAAATAAAGAAAAAAAACAATATAGCGTATACAATTGTGACACAAATCATATTGCAATTGAATGTTATTAAAAATGACCTTTCCCTTTCAATCTGCAGCTGTTGTAATTTTCTGCAAATCCAATGCAATATGGCCACCTGGAGCTGTTCTGTACACAGAATATATACTGACCACACCCCCAGAAACATCATTTCCTGCTTGTGTGATTGGCTCACCAATTTTGCCAGAAGTCTGCCTAAGATACAAGTCAGATTTCTGGCATGAAAAAATGGTAAAATAAAGTCAGCAACTCTGAAATGAATTTGTCCTATGTTTCTTCACTTTATTTAGAGAAGCAGACAAGCAGGAAAAGAGATAGGCCCCTCCCTAACTACAGCTCACAGGGTTGAGAGGGGATTGGCTGTCACTGTTACTAAGCAGAGAGAGTGTTTATGATTTCAGTTTTGGCACTTATTAGTGTCCTAAAATCCTATATTATAACTGGGTCAGAATTGACCCTAACACCATGAACGTCTTAATTTTCACCACAGTATTTTATAATTTAGTGAAAAGGATTATTTTTCTATTACATTGTTTAAATAGAGGTTCCTGACAAAGTAAAAAAATCTTGATGCAATAAACAAATTTATGTGATACTTATAGACGTTCAAAACCTGAAAACGGGTCAGTTCTGACCCTAACATAAGAGGAGGGTTAAAAAGGGCCGAGACATTTTCCTGGGAACTACAGGCCAGTTAGCCCAACATCAATAGTATGCAAACTATTGGAGGGGATGATAAAGGATTATATCCAGGATCTCAGTAATGAAAACAATATCATCAGTAGTAATCAGCATGGATTCAAGAAGAATTGTTCCTGACAGACCAATCTATAAACCTTCTATGTGAGTTGCCATCTCGATAAAGGACTGTAGATGTGGTGTATCGGGATTTTGCAAAGGCATTTGATTACAGTTCCCCATAAACATCTACTGTACAAACTAAGGTCTGTCAGTATGGACCATAGGATGAGTAGATGGATTGAAAGCTGGCTACAGCGGCGGGTCCAAAGGGTGGTGATATATAGCGAGTACTCGGAATGGTCAGCTGTGGTAAGCGGGGTTCCCCAAGGATCTGTCCTGGGACCAAATCTGTTTAATTTATTTATTATTGGTATAGAGGATGGGATAAATATCTCCTCAATCTTAGTATTTGCAGATGATACAAAGTTAATCAAAGCCAAAACTTCTATACAGGATGTGGAAACCATACAAGAAGACCTCAATAAAATAATGGGGTGGGCATCTACATGGCAAATGAGGTTTAATGTTGAAAAATGTAAAGTAATGCATTTGGGTGCAAAAAATTTGAACGCAAGTTACTCACTAGGAGAACCTCTGGGGGAATGTAAGATGGAAAAGGACCTGGAGGTCCTAGTAGACGACAAGCTCAGCAATGGCATCCAATGTCAAGCTGCTGCAAGCAAAGCCAACAGAATACTGGCATTAATTAAAAAGGGGCTTCACTCCAGAAATAAAATGATAATCCTCCCACTCTACAAGACTCTGGTCTGGCCGCATCTGGAGTATGCCATCCAGTTCTGGGCACCGGTCCTCCGAAAGGATGTGCTGGAACTGGAGAGAGTCCAGAGAAGGGCAACAAAGCTAATAAAGGGACTGGAGGATCTCAGCTATGGGGAAAGACTAAAAGCATTGAACTTATTCTCTCTGGAGAAGAGACACACTTCCACAAACAGTGGTATCAGCAGGGAGCATCGATAATTTAAAAAAACTATTAGATGGGCACCTTTACGATCACAAAGGATATATAATGTACTGTTAAGTAACTATCTCAAGTGTACTAAAAAAACATAATATTATTATATCCTCTTATAGTCTATCCCAGTGTTTCTCAACTCCTGTCCTCAGGGCACACTAACAGGCCAGATTTTAAGTATTACCTTGGGGAGATGCAGACTAGAATACTGCAATTACTGAGCAGAAAATGATATCACCTGTGAAGTATTTCAGTTTTCTTGCAAACCTGGCCTGTTAGTGTGTCCTGAGGACCAGAGTTAAGAAACACTGGTCCATGGGAATGTTTGACCATTCTTCCAGAAGCACATTTGTGAGGTCAGGCACGGATGTTGGACGAGAAGGCCTGGCTCTCAGCCTGCGCGAGTGAGGTCAGGACTCTGTGCAGGGCAGTCAAGTTCCTCCACCCCAAACTCACTCATCCATGTCTTTATGGACCTTGCTTTGTGCACTGGTGTGCAGTCATGTTGGAACAGGAAGGGGCCATCCCCAAACTGTTCCCACAAAGATTGGAGCATGAAATTTTCCAAAATGTCTTGGTATGCTGACACCATCCCACAGCAGAGTGGTAAGGCCAGTGTTCAAACGATGGGTCCTGGGAAGAAGAGAGCGCGGGCCTGCTGGAAGGTTCCTCTTATAGTCTATCCCAGTGTTTCTCAACTCCGGTCCTCAGGGCACACTAACAGGCCAGATTTTAAGTATTAACTTGGGGAGATGTAGACAAGAATATTGCAATCACTGAGCAGCAAAGGATATCACCTGTGATGTATTTCAGTTTTCATGCAAACCTGGCCTGTTAGTGTGCCCTGAGGACCGGTGTAACATTAGAAAACCCTACCTCGCGAAAATTCCCTACCCTCGTCACTTCCAGTGCACCTACGTCGCGCCTACGTCATGGAACAGCTGAGCAGGTTACCATTGTGCATGCTCAGAGGTCCGGAGGGTAGGGAATTTTGATGGGGTAGTGTGTTGTAAAGTTACACCGCATCAGCTGTTGCCGCGATAACATTAAAACATCTCGGCTGCAACATGAAATCATCTCCGCTCCTACCCCTGTCTCTTCCCTGATCTCTGCTACTAAATCTAAAAGCGGCGGCGGGTGTATGAAAATATAAATCACGGAGATCTCGGCTCCATGATTAATATTTTTATAGACCCGCCTCCGCTTTTACATTTAGTAGCAGAGATCAGGGAAGAGACAGGGGTAGGAGCGGAGATGATTTCATGTTGCAGCCGAGATGTTTTAATGTTACCGCGGCAACAGCTGATGCGGTGTAACTTTACAACACACTACCCCATCAAAATTCCCTACCCTCCGGACCTCTGAGCATGCGCAATGGTAACCTGCTCAGCTGTTCCATGACGTAGGTGCGACGTAGGTGCGACGTAGGTGCGTCGTAGGTGCGACGTAGGTACACCGGAAGTGCACCGGAAGTGACGAGGGTAGGGAATTTTCACGGGTATGGTTTTTTCACGGAACACCGGAGTTGAGAAACACAATTCTCCCCTCGAGAGGGTGGAATGCTGGGGGATGTGGTCTGCTAGGGATTCAGCAGTACAGTGATGGCTGCATAAAGGACTACAATTCCCACAATGCTCCTCTCACTGGCTCAGGAGTATGATGCAATCTGATCCGAGTCCAGCACTAGGGGGAATATGCACAGTCTAAAGAAGTGGAGATTAGGTCTGCTGAATCGGGTTGTCGTAGTCTGCTCCTGGCTACACATATTTCACACCTATGGACCGCTGGGGAAGCTGCAATTCATTGTACTGGTCAGCACTACTACAGTGATAGGGATAGCCATGATATTCTCTGTCCTGTGGCGAGCAGCTTCCTTCTGCCTCAGGGGCACAGGACCTGGGAGATCGCTGCTATCAATGTAGCAGCACCAACTACTATAGTGATTTTTAGCTTCCACAGAGCTGCTTCCAATATGTTCTACATTTATTTATTGCTGAATCTGCTCAGATATTTACTGCCTTTGGCTTAAAAGAGCATTAGGCTTTGTGAATTATGAGCTCTTATCTGAAAACAGATATGCCAAGATGGAACGTTGTTAGGGTAGGTACTGTCATATACTGTATATCTATTCATTTCAATGGCACCATCTCCTCGTATGTTACAGCTAGGGAGGAGGGAAATGTAATGTTCACAAAATATCACAGAAAATCTAAAGAATTTGTGAGGTTTTACCCTATTGGTGAAATGCAGAGGAGTCAATAAGGAAGGAGGCACTGTCCTGTGAATCACCTCTCCCCTGTTGCACGCTGGGTCCAGCGCTGCCATCTTCTTATCTATAATCACAGAGAGCTAGGTGCCTCTTCTTGTAGCCGGCCCCCGATGATCCAACACCTTATGTAATGTTATTTATTGTTTAACCACTTGACCTCCCTTCCTGACCAGGCCATATTTTGCAATAAGGCACTGAGTTACTTTAACCACTTCAATACCGGGCCCTTTCACCCCCTTCCTGCTCAGGCCAATTTTCAGCTTTCAGCGCTGTCACACTTTGAATGACAATTGCACGGTCATGCTACACTGTACCCATATGACATTTTTATTATTTTTGTCACACAAATAGAGCTTTCTTTTAGTGGTATTTAATCACTGCTGGGTTTTTTATTTCTTACAAAACCCCCCCCCCAGAAAATTTAAAAAAAAAAAGGTTTTCTTATTTTCTGCAAGAAAATTTTGAAAATAAGTAATTCTTCTCCTTCACTGATGTGCGCTGATGAGGCAGCACTGTTGGGCACTGATGAGGTGGCACTTATGGGCACTTATGTGGTGGCACTGATGAGGAGGTACTAATATGCCACACTGATGGGCACTGATAGGTGGCACTGATGAGCACCTATAGGTGGAACTGATGGGCACTGATGGGCACTGATAGGCAGCACTGACGGGCAGCACTGATGGGCACTGACAGGTGGCACTGATGGGCACTGGCAAATAGCACTGATGGGTACTGATGGCGGCACTGATGGGCACTGAAAAAAAAAACACCTATGCTCAAAAAAGCTCAAAGGAGTTTGAAGAAGCTCAATAAAAATGTATACAAAAAAAGCAAAAGCTTCTTCAAGCTGAAATAAAAGCTCAAATGCAATCCTTAAGGGTGTTTTGTTGGTTTTAAACTCCTTAACGCCGGTGCCTCCCGACCCTTTAAATGGTTTCTGATGCCTGGAGGCGGGGTGGGGTTTCTGATCATGTGACCGCAGGGATTTGTGTTGGTAGGGGACATTTGGGGGGCATCAGGAGGAAACAATTGTTCTAGGAGGGGATAATTGGGGTGGTGTGCTAGGAGTGCTGATTTGGGAGGATTTGTGTATTTGTGTTGAAAGGGGAGATGGGGGAAGAGCATTTGTGCTTGGATGGGGGATTTGGGGGGGTTTGTGCTAGAAAAGGTAATACAATAGGTGGGGGGGGGGGATTTGTGCTAGCAGGGGAATTGTTTTTCGGGGGAGGGGTTTAGTAGGAGTGATTGGGGGGCATTTGTGTTAGGAGGGGAAATTTGGGGGGATGCTGGGATTTGTGCTAGGATTGGGGATTGGAGGAGGGGAATTTGTGCTGGGAGTAGGGATTTGAAGTTGGGGGAGAGAGGATTAGTGCTCGGAGGGGAAATTTGAGGGGTAGAGGATTTGTGCTAGGAAGGGGGATTTTTTTCTTTGGGGGGGGGGGGTGGTGGTGCTGGGAGCATATGTGGAATGAAAAGATTTGAGCTAAGCATGCAATTTTTTTGGAGGAGGGGATTTTTGTTGACACATAATGCTCATACATCTTGGTTGTGGGGGTCGCAATTTGGCATGTTTGCCTTGGGCTCTGGATGGCCTTGTCCCCGCACTGGCCAGGAGAACCTCTACTGACAGGCCAGGAGTGGGACCAGGAGTGTTGTAACTAAGGCTGAGTGAACCAGGAAAGCCCAGAGAGCCAGAAGAGTTGGGTAATACAGTCTAAAGGACCAGGGAAAGGAGCAGTGGTGCTGCTGAAGAGGGAGCTCTGCATTTTCTGTTACTTCTTTTACTGTCTGAAACCCCTTCATGGGCAAAGTTTTGTTGACTTTACTTTTCATTGTTTCACAAAAATAGGCTGGCAATTGGCAAACCTTAAAACCCCCAGTTTGGGCTGGCATGGGCTCACTGAAAAAAACTCATCTACCACTGTACTGAATTCCCCAATAACACAAGCTGTGCTTTCTCTACAAGGTTATTTGCTTGTTTTGGTCTTGAGGACATAGAAAAGGAGATTTACTCACCCGATCCTACACACAGTGCCTTCTGCCTCATGCACCAAGCTTGTTGCACACTTAACCTCTTTATGCCGGCAGTACGCATATATGCGGCCTATTGGCGGGTAGGCCCTTAATGCAGAGAGGCCGCATATATGCGTACCAGAATGTTAACAGAGCTGTTACCGGTGGCTAACTGAAAGCTCTTGAACTCCAGTCAAGTTCCTCCACCCCAAACTTTCTTATCCATGTCTTTATGGACCTTGCTTTGTGCACTGGTCCAAATCATTTGGTGGAGGGGTGATTATGGTGGGGGGTTGTTGTTCGGGGTTGGGCTTGGCACCTTAGTGAAGGGAACTCTTAAGGTGTCAGCATACCAATACATTTTGGACAATTTCATGCTCCCAACTTTGTGGGAACAGTTTGGGGATGACCCCTTCCTGTTCCAACATGACTGCGCACCAGTGTACAAAGCAAGGTCCATAAAGACATGGATGAGCGAGTTTGGGATGAAGGAACTTGACTGCCCTGAACCTCACTTGTGCAGACTGCGAGCCAGGCCTTCTCGTCCAACATTTGTGCCTGACCTCACAAATGTGCTTCTGGAAGAATGGTCAAACATTCCCATAGACACTCCTAAACCTTGTGGACAGCCTTCCCAGAAGAGTTGAAGCTGTTATAGCTGAAAAGGGTGGGCCAACTCAATATTGAACCCTATGGACTAAGACTGGGATGCCATTAAAGTTCATGTGCGTGTAAAGGCAGGCGTCCCAATACTTTTGGTAATATAGTACCATCATCATACCGCTCCTTTTCATGAAGAAGCCTGTATGGCGAAACAGATTCAATAAATATTATTCTTTTAACTGGTATGATACATGGTATATATTCATAAAGTCTAATTGGAAGGTTTATATGAGGGGGGGTATTTTAATAAAGTTTAAAGTATCTTGTGTCTTTTATTTGTATGTTGTATAAGTATGTTTATGGTTTGTTAATATAACGTCTATATATAAAAAAAAATATATTCATAAAGTCTAATTAGAAGGTTTATATAGGGGGGGGGGGGGTATTTTAATAAAGTTTATTATATCTTGTGTCTTTTTTTTGTATTTGTATGTTGTATATGTATGTTTATGGTTTGTTAATATAATGTCTATATATAAAAATATATATTCATAAAGTCTAATTAAAAGGTTTATATAGGGGGGGGGGGGATTTTAATAAAGTTTATTATATCTTGTGTCTTTTTTTTGTATTTGTATGTTGTATATGTATGTTTATGGTTTGGTGATATAATGTCTATATATAAAAATATATATTCATAAAGTCTAATTAGAAGGTTTATATATGGGGGGGGGGGTTTATTAAAGTTTAAAATATCTTGTGTCCTTTTTTTGTATTTGTATGTTGTATATGTATGTTTATGTTTTGGTGATGGGATAATGTCTATATATATATAAATATATATAGACATATATATATATATATTCATAAAGTCCTATTAGAAGGTTTATATGGGGGGGGGGGGGATATTTAAATTTTATTATATCTTGTGTCTTTTTTTTTTTTTGGTATTTATATGTTGGATATGTATTTTTATGTTTTGGTTATATAATGTCTATATATAAAAATATATATAGACATATATATTCAGAAAGTCCAATTAGAAGGATTATATGGGGGGGGCGGGGGTATTTTAATAAGGTTTATCATATCCTGTGTCTTTTTTTTTGTATTTGTATGTTGTATATGTATGTTTTTGGTAATATAATGTCTATATATAAAAATATATATATAATTTTTTTTTTTCAAAGCAAGTTTAACTGCGCAGGATTGAGAGTTTTTGCACGGTGAAATCAGTAACTTTGCAGAGAAATGGGTTTTGCTGAAATCACTGCTCATTTCTAGTCTCAGCACAGCTAAGAACAGATGAGAGGGGATGAGACTTCACACAATCCCCAGAACCCCTGAGGAAACATGATAAGTCATTGAACAGCCCCCCCCATGAGTGAGTCTAACCCTTTACGTAGCAAGATCCTCTACATGATCCCGAATGCAATGATATTTGATTGTAAGTCGGTATAACGATGTAATTTGTTGACATTGTACAACTTCTATTACTTGGGTGGAAGAAGGAATCTTGACTTCTCTTCCATAATTACAGCATAGGATCAATACAGCACAATCTGCTGGCCTTGAAGTCTTGTCAGGTCCTCGGCTGTAGCTCTCAGTCCCTCAGCCTCTGCGCTGAGCGAAGAAACAACCTTTAATGGAGTCTGGCAGAATCCTGAACTGCTGAACACATTAAAACCTCTGCGAAGCTCTTTGTGGAAAGCCTGAATAGACTCGACTGTGGCTGTCTTGCGCAGCGTTATTGAGTTATTGCTGTGAGCAGAGGTACAGTCAGTCCAGATACATACACTTTCTTTATGAAATCATGCATTGTGACGGAAAAATGTATATTATACAGGAAAGTAATTGAAAAGCACTTAAGGCTTAGCTTCCAGCGCAGGGAGAGAAAGGCTTGTGGGTTTTCTAGAACGCGTTCAATGTGGCAGTTTAGACTGTAAGAATATTTTGTTGCCAAGGAGGAATTGGAAATGATTATCATTATAGAAAATGACATTGCTGTAGCATTAATTTCTCCCGTTATTGTAGCAGAGTTTGTTTAGAAGATGGTAAATATTTGTTCCTAACTCGGAATACCAGCCATGGTAAGACCGCATTCACACTGAAGCGGCACGACTTCGGGGGCGACTTCACAAGTCCCGTGCACCGCGACTTCGGCGCGACTTGCATGGACTTCATATAATGGAAGTCTATGCAAGTCTCTCTATCACTTACCTGATCAGAGGCCGAGGTGCTGAGAGGGCTTCCCTTGTGGCTAAGTGCAAGGCACCCCTGGAGGTGGAGACAGGGAATGCTGTGCCCAAAGGAACAGGGGTCGCCAGCTGCGGCAAGCTCCGGTGAAGAGGTGACTGCGGTGGTTGTAGACACGTAGTGCGTGCTGAAATGCAGGATGCCTTGAAGGTGACTGGAGAAGGTAGCCAGGCGTGCGACAAGAGCGAGGTCAAGATCAAGCCAAGGGGTCAAACACAGTTCATCAAGCAGTAGAGGAGTCCGTAGGAGCAAGCCGGGGGTCATACACGGGAACAGCAGACTGAAGCAGAGTGGGTAAACAAGCCGATGGTCGGAGCCAGGAGGAGAGACAAGACAGGTGAGACAAGCTGGGTCGGTAACAGGTAATCCAAGTAAACAGGAACAGGAACTCAGGAAACAGGAAGCTGAAGATCATCCAGCAACTAATGGCTGGAGCAGGCTGGTTTAAATAGGCCACTGGGCGTCGCTGCATTAGTGTGGGCGGAAGATCCAGCTCTCTTGTGGGAAGTTCCCTGACACTCTCCGAGGTCGTCCCGTAGTACAGGACCCTTTTTCTAAGTCGGAGCGACTTGTGTCGCTCCTATTAGAACGGGTCCTGTACCAGTCAATGGACCGCGAGGGACCGCGACTTGTCAGGCTGACCAAGTCGCCTGACAAGTCACGGTAGTGTGGATGGAACTCATTTACATTTCTTGCCTTGCCCTGACTTCTTTCTTTAGTTCCAAATTTCAGTGGTACCTTAACCACTTCCCGCCCGGCCTATAGAAAAATGATGGCCAGGCAGGACTTTCGTCAATCCAGGTGGACGTCATATGAGGTCCTCCCGATATGCGCCTGGGGTGCGATCTGTCATCGTGACTGTCTGTCTGATGGACTGAACAGTGTACCGGCCCACTGCTGATACCATGTGATGGTCAGGGCCATCTTAACGAATGAGCGACCCAGACCCAGCCCCAGCCAAGCATTAGTCCCGATTCCCATGTGCAGGTGGCAAGCGCCTGTCGGCCCTGCACTGCTGTCAGGCCACTTAGGCCGTGGAGGGGGAGCCCACAACTGCAGCAATGCCTGTCTACCTCCACGGGAACAGGCACACACAGGCAGGGGCTGACTGGCAACTTTCGGCCCAGGGGGCAAGTACAAACCAGAGGCACATGGTGCAGCAACTCAGCCCCCCTCCCTCAGTCCGGCCTTCTCCTGACCCCCATTCCAGGCTGAAGCTCTGCTCTAGATACTCTCTACTCTCTACTCACTGGCTGAATGCGGGTTCCCGACCTGGCCAGAAGGGGGCAGTTGGGGGAGTTGGGACACAGTTTACACCATTCATGTTAGGAGGGAGGCCTGGGCTCTGTCCTTGTCTTCATCACGCACTCGATAGGTCAGCAGGGGGGACTTTTTACTTCTCTTCACTAGGAATCCTTTAAGCAAGTCTGTGGCAGAAGCAATGCAGCCTTTTTATGGGGCATCAGAGCGGCCCGGGGGTCTATTGCCCTCCTGCCCCTTTGCCCAGTCCTCCCCTGTCCATCTATTAGTTACTCTTACTCTTACCCCAGCCAGTGGGGCATGGAACTGGCCTCTCCTCAGACACAGTTTACCCCATCCATGCTGGGGAGGGGGGGCTGCGCTCTGTCCCTGTCTTCATCCCGCACTCAGTAGGTCAGCGTTGGGGACATTTTACTTCTCTTCACCAGGAATCCTTTAGGCATGTCTGTGGCAGAAGCAGTGCAGCCTTTTTGCAGGGCATCAGAGCGGTCCGGGGGGGGGGGGGGATTGTCCCCCCTGACCCGTGGCCCAATCCTCCCCTGAACACAGGACAGTCGAGTCTGACAACCATCCGTGTGTGTGTTCACTGGACCCAGCCGCTGAACTTGGAAGCTGTCATTAGCCTGGCACTGCTGTACCAATAAATATCGCCTTATCGATAATTAGCTTTTTTATTCTCTTGGGTGATTGTGTAGGCGGGGCCCCAGTGCACTGCATTGCCCGGGGCCCTTTAATGCTCTTAAGATGGTACTGGTGATGGTTGTGACCAATCGCAGCAGATCACATGACAAATTGTAAACAACGGGTGGCTTCCTTTCATGCCATCCATTGTGTACAATTGTGTTACTAGCTGTGATTGGTCCCAGTGATCACATGGTACAGACAGGGTCAATTACAGCCCATCTGTACCATGTGATTAGCTCTGGCCATTCATAGCTAATCACAATAAAACACAATGATTGAGTTGAATTCATTCAGTAAAAATGGTTGTTTATACAAGTGAAATTCATTGGTATAAACAATCACACTGTGTAAAAAAAAAAAAAATCCTGACCATTTCCCCAGAGTAGTACCATGTTACTATGTTAACACTGTATTGCTCTAGTCACAGTGGGTTAAAAAAAAAAAAATCATAGAAAAGGGGAAAAAATTAATAAAAAGAAAAAACGAATTGAAACAAGATATTCCTTTTTTTTTTTTTTTTATGACATATTGTCACCTATCAGTATCCCTGATCACACACCAGTTATATGATGACGCTGTACTGCAATGGTGAAAGTATGCAAACAATAAATTGTAAAAACAATGTTTTTTAATCTCTTCATAAAAAAAATTGTGACAAAAAATGTCAACTTAAAAAAAAAAAATGCCATGCCTCTTACTAAATACTTTGGACTGTCTACTTTCCAAAAATGGGTCATTTGGGGGGTATTTGTACAGTCCTGGTGTTTTCAGGCCTCAAGAAATGAGATAGGCCGTCAGTTTTTCAGGAATGATCAATGTTCAGATATATCCCATAGTTTGTGGACTCCATAACTTTCCTACAGACTAAATAATATACACTAATTTGTGTTTTTTTTTCACCAAAACAATGTAGCAGAATATATAATTATGGAAGAGCCCTGGGGCCATCATAAAAATAAATTTCAAAGATTTCTGAGCTTGAACTTGAGTTTGAAAGTCAGAATTCTGGGTTTGAAAGTCAGAATTCTGAATTAGCAAGTCAGAATTCTGAGATTACAAGTTTGGACCATGCTAAAAAAAATTAAACACAATTCTGAGATTAAAGGTTAGAATTTCTCAAATTAAAAGTCAGAATTCCGACTTTTTATCTCAGAATTCTTGACTTTTAATCTCAGAATTCTGACTTTCAAACTCAGAATTCTGTCTGTAAAAAAAAAAAAAAATTCAAGCTCAGGAATCTTTGAATTCTTTTTTATGATGGCCCCAGGGCTCTTCCAAACATATTGGCCTAAATTTACAAAGAAAGATTTTTTATTTGCAAAAATTTTATAACAGAAACAAAGAAAAACGCATTTTTTTAGTTGTTGGTCTATTTATCTTTATTTAGCCAATAAAAAAGACCAGCGGTGATTAAATACCACCGAAAGAAAGCTCTATTTGTGTGAAAAAAATTATAAAAAGTTTGTTTGAGTGCAGTATGTATGATCACGCAATTGTCATTCAAAGTGTGACAGCGCTGAAAGCTGAAAATTGGCCTGGGCAGGAAGGGGGTGAAAGTGGCCGTTATGGAGGTGGTTAAGGCCCGGTCCACACTGGTGCAACATGCACTCCGACTTTATTCCCAAAACTAACCTGACTCATATCCCCCTAAACATAGCTCTAAACTTGAACCTAACCCTGCACAGAATTCTTAATGGAACACAGTGGTTTCTGGGGGCCGGACATGGCCTTTTGCTTGCTTTTATCTGGCCCTTGGAGCACTATTTTATCCACTGACACCAACAATGGGGCCGGGCATATTTCCCCCCACTGACACCAATGATGGGGCACAATTCCTTCCAATGACACAAATGATAGGGCATATTTCCTCCCAATGACACCAACAATGGGCAGGGGCTGACTGCCAACTTTTGGCCCAGGGGGCAAGTACAAACCAGAGGCCCATGGTGCATCGACTTGGCCCACTCCCCCTTTGTCCAGCCTCCTCCTGACCCACATTCCAGGCTGAAGCCCTGCTCCAGGTACTCTCTACTCATAGGCTGAAACTAGGTTCCCGACCTGGCCAGCAGGGGGCCATTGGGGGGAGCTGGAACAGCTTGATTGGGGCTCCAGTGGGGCATAGAACTGGCTTCTGCTCTGACACAGTTTACACAATCCATGCGCTCTGTCCTTGCCTTCGATCTGCATTCAGTAGGTCAGCGGCAGGGACTTTTTACTCTTCATCACCAGGAACCCTTTAGGCATGTCTGTGGCAGAAGCGGTGCAGCCTTTTTATGGAGCATCAGAGCGGCCCGGGGGGGGGGGGGGCACTTTCCCCCCTGCCCCCTGGCCCAGTCCTCCCCTGACAATGGGGCCCAATGACAACAATGATAGGGCACTCAATGACACCAAAGATGACACCAGTGACACCAAATGATGGTGCAGTGATGACACCTCTCAATGACACCAAAGATGATGACATTGACACCGCTCAATGACACCAAAGATGATGACATTGACACCTCTCAGTGACACCAAAGATGATGACATTGACACCTCTCAGTGACACCAAAGATGATGACATTGACACCTCTCAATGACACCAAAGATGATGACATTGACCTCTCAATGACATCAAAGATGATGACATTGACACCTCTCAATGACACCAAAGATGATGACATTGACACCTCTTAATGACACCAAAGATGATGACATTGACACCTCTCAATGACACCAAAAATGATGACATTGACCTCTCAATGACACCAAAGATGGTGCATTGTTTTCTCCCACTGATGCCAGGAAATGTTCTACTCCCAATGTCCACAGTCCGGCTCCCCTAAAGTCTAAAGGACAGTAAACTGGCCCTTTGAATAGAAATTTGGAGAACCCTGATCTAACTGCAACCATTACACCTAACCTTCAACCTAGGCATACACCCAAAACTAAGCTTAAAAATAAAATCCCTGTTTATAATTACTCCCAGCTTTTTGTTCTCTTTTTCCAGCTCCTATGACTGCACAACAGAATTAAATAACAGGGCAGCATGTTGTTTGCATTCTCCATATCTACAGGCCTTTGTTATTTGATATTGTGAAGCATTTACAGGAGTTTGGAGAAGGTGTTGGAGAGCAGGCATTGGATGGATGACTTCAGCTGACCTCTCACCCTCAACATACCGGCAATTGTCAGGCTCAACAATAATACACTGTACTGTATGTATTCATGTATCCAAAGCCAGGAAGCTGCAGAACATTTCTGTTTTATATTTCATGTAACAATACAAAGTAACAGCTTTAGGTATACTAAGCTTTTACCAAAGAGATACAGTGCCATTAATAAGTATTCATACTTCTTGAAATTCTCCACCTTTTGTCATGTTACAATTAAAATCGTAAATATATTTTATTGGGCTTTTATGTGATAGACCGACACAAAGTGGCACATAATTATGAAGTGGAAGGAAATTGATAAATGGTTTTCAACATTTTGTTACAAATAATTATGTGAAAAGTGTGATGTGCATTTGTATTCACCCCCCCCCCCCCTTTACTCTGATACCCCTAACTAAAATCAAGTGGAACCAATTGCCTTCAGAAGTCAACTAATTAGTAGAGTCCACCTGTGTGTAATTCCATCTCAATATAAATACAGCTGTTCTTTGAAGCCCTCAGAGGTTTGTTAGAGAATCTTAGTCAACAACCAGCATCATGAAGGCCAAGCAACACACCAGACAGGTCAGGAATAAAGTTGTGGAGAAGTGTAAAGCAGGGTAAGGTTATAAAAAAATATCCCAAGCTTTGAACATCTCACAGAGCGCTGTTCAATCCATCATCGGAAAATAGAAAGAGTATGGCACAACTGCAACCCTACCAAGACATGGCCGTCCACCTAAACTGACCGGCCGGGCAAGGAGAGCATTCATTCATCAGGCCCATGGGAACTCTGGAGGAGCTGCAGAGATCCACAGCTCAGGTGGGAGAATCTGTCCACAGGACGACTATTAGTCGTGGGCTCCACAAATCTGCCCTTTATGGAAGAGTAAGAAGAAGAAAGCCATTGGTGAAAGAAAGCCATAAGAAGTCCTGTTTGCAGTTTATGAGAAGCCATGTGGGGGGACACAGCAAACATGTGGAAGAAGGAGCTCTGCTCAGATGAGACCAAAACTGAACATTTTGACCTAAAAGCAAAACGCTATGTGTGGCAGAAAAACTAACACTGCACATTATCCTGAGCACACCATCCCCACTGTGAAACATGGGGGTGGCAGTATCATGTTGTGGCGATGCTTTTCTTCAGCAGGGACAGGGAAGCTGATCAGAGTTGATGGGAAGATGGATGGAGCCAAATACAGGACAATCTGTAAAGAAAACCTGTTGGAGTCTGCAAAAGACTTGAGACTGGGGCGAAGGTTCACCTTCCAGCAGGACAACGACCCGAAACATCCAGCCAGAGCTACAATGGAATGGTTTACATCAAAGCATATTCATGTGTTAGAATGGCCCAGTCAAAATCCAGACCTAAATCCAATTGACAATCCGTGGCAAGACTTGGAAATTGCTGTTCACAGATGCTCTCCATCCAATCTGACAGAGCTTGAGATATTTTGCAAAGAAGAATTGGCAGAAATGTCCCTCTCTAGATGTGCAAAGCTGGTAGAGACATCCCCAAAAAAAATGCAGCTGTAATAGGAGCGGAACCCTATGCCTGCAAATAATTTAATTAGCGCAGGCATAGGGTTCCACTACTTTCACATCTATATGTGTGTATGTGTATATATAAATATAGGTGTGTGTGTATATATACCCCTACACAGAAGTTCAGATGTCAAGCCTGCCTCCAAAGACATCCACAAAAAAGCCCAATAAACGCCTGCAACAAAAACGGCCAGGTGTAACAGGAGCGGAGCCCTATGCCTGCTCTACTAAAAATTCTAAGACAAATGATCTTTTTTCTATGGCGAAAAAAGAGAGAAGAAGTAATTGGCGCTGCCTGGTGGGGTATTGGGAATGCAATTTATGGTTGCTGGCCTCCTGAATTAAGTTATATAAAAAACTATATGTACTGTGATTTAACCACTTTACCACCGGAGGATTTTGCTGTCTTCCGTCCAGGCCACTTTTTGCGATTCGGCGCTGTGCGACTTCAACTGACAATTGCGCGGTCGTGCGACGCTGTACCCAAACGAAATTTACGTCCTTTTTTTCCCACAAACAGAGCTTTCTTTTGGTGGTATTTGATCACCTGTGCGATTTTTACTTTTTGCGCTATAAACAAAAAAAAGCGTTTATTTTGAAAAAATAACAATATTTTTAACATTTTTTTATATGAAATTCCCCCCAAAAAAGATGTAAAAACCAATTTTTTAAAAAATTTTTGGCCAATTTGTTTTCTGCTACCTATGTTTGGTAAAAAAAATCACAATAAGCGTATTTTGATTGGTTTGCGCAAAAGTTATTGCGTTTACTAACAAAGGGAAAGATTTCTGTCATTTTTGGTGTTTTTTTTTTTAATGCGTAATGGCGGCGATCTGCGATTTTTTTTGTGGGACTGCGACATTGCGGCGGACAGATCGGACCCTTGACTGACATTTTTGACACTTTTGGGGTTACCAGTGACATTACTGCAGTAATCAGTGCTATATATATGCACTGTTACTGTAAAAATGACACTGGCAGGGAAGGGGTTAATTTTATTGGAGAGGGAGGGGTTAATGTATGCCTGGTGCTTACTGACGTGTAGGGGGGGAGGTGACTGAGTGAGTCATGGACAGATCGGATGTCCAGCTATGCTGAACAGTCCGATCTGTCACTCACTGTCACTATGGAGATCCGCCCGCTGTGTTTACACACAGCGGGCGGATCTCCACACTAGATCCCCGGCGATCGGGGCAGAGCAGCGGCGATCGCCGCTGCTCCTCCCCTGGCCCGACTCCCGCTGTGAATGAAAACAGCGGGAGCGAGCCTCCGGCGGCGCGCAAGCGCCGCCCAGAAGGGGGAGTGTCTGACGACGTTAATACTACGTCGTCAGACGATAACGAACCACTTTGCCGCAGTACTATTACCGTACTCGGTCGGCAAGTGGTTAAGGTATATAAAACAACGAAATGGTAAAACTAGGTCAATCTATGTGTAGAATCAATAGTGTCCCATGTGTAAATCAAAGCATCAAAAAATCTTAAAACTTAAAACCAGCATATACATACAATGCGTACAATCGGTGGGTATAAAGTGCAACAAAAAAGTGCAATAGTGAATATCAGGAGTGAAATGGTAAAATGATAAAAAATTAGTTAAAATATCCAATCATAAATAGGCAACCATATCATCACAATCAATAAATATCACCATAAATGGTGATGATATGGTTGCCTATTTATGATTGGATATTTTAACTAATTTTTTATCATTTTACCATTTCACTCCTGATATTCACTATTGCACTTTTTTGTTGCACTTTATACCCACCGATTGTACGCATTGTATGTATATGCTGGTTTTAAGTTTTAAGATTTTTTGATGCTTTGATTTACACATGGGACACTATTGATTCTACACATAGATTGACCTAGTTTTACCATTTCGTTGTTTTATATACCTTAAATCACAGTACATATAGTTTTTTATATAACTTAATTCAGGAGGCCAGCAACCATAAATTGCATTCCCAATACCCCACCAGGCAGCGCCAATTACTTCTTCTCTCTTTTTTCACATTCAAATGCCCCCCTTTTAGGGTGGCATTTTTTGAAGTGGGCAGCAGCTAGGTGTGGTATTATTTTTCCATATATACCCCCTATCCTAAGCGCGGAACCACATAAATCCTTTCTTTTTTCTATGGCGGTCACCCTGACATGGAAGGGTTTGGTCACCCTGCCATAGTAGTCAGAGTCAGTTCACCCTACACTACACTACAGTCACCCTGACACCTAACACTTTCCCTACAGAAACTAGATTATTAAATCTATTTATAGTGGAAAATAGTACCCTAACTACACTAGATATCCCTTTCCTCACACTAATAATTGCTAAATGACACTTTTGAAGCAGGAGTAACAGAACTGCTTCCACTCTCTTCCACAGCCCCTGTATTACAGTGCAAGAGATTTGGCGGGGCTATGTTATATACTGGGGGGCGTATTAACTACTGATTGGCCTCTGGACCCCCTAGTCACTCCAATCACATTCCTAGCATCCTCCTGCCCCCTCAATTGGCTTTTACTGATGGTTCTGGTCCAATCACGGGCTTTTAAAGCCCAGTTCCTGTCCCATTGCATTTTGGTCGGTTCTGGAATGCCGAATTCCAAACTTTTTCCGCAAAAAGTTCGGAATTCGGCCGAATTTCGAACAGTCAATGTTCGGGTCGAACCGATGGTCGACCCGAACCATTCGATCATCCCTAGTTAGTTATTAGTTAAATCCGGAGGGCAAGTGATTAGGTTCCCTCTGCCGTGGTGGCACATGGAACTTGCACTTTTTTCACTTACAGCTCTGCCATATTCAAAAATACACATGGTGCTCCAGGGAGAAGAACCCCTGGTTTATCCGCTTGCCGACCGCCGCACGACTATTTACTGCTGCGGTCAGCCCCTCACAGGCAAAGCGACGTAGTACTACGTCGCTAGCCTGTGAGGGTCTAGGGATCGAGCGCGCGCCGCCAGAGGCGCGCTCCCGCGCGGTCACGGACCGCCCGTGCGCGTGACCGGCGGACCCGATGTCCGCCGGTCACTCGCGATCGTCCGTTCTAATGTAAACAAGCCGCCTGTCATTCTCCCCTGTGTAAGTATAGTGATCATACGGTTCTACTATGTAGGACCGTTGATCACGGTTCCTACACCTCAAGCCACAGCCAATCACAGTAAGAAACACGCCCCTAGGGACACACATAACCCCTCCCTCTCAAAAAAAGTTAACCCCTTCACTGCCAGTGTCATTTTACAGTAACAGTGCATATGTATAGCACTGATTACTGTAGTAATGTCACTGGTAACCCCAAAAGTGTCAAAAATGTCAGTCAAGGGTCCGATCTGTCCTCCGCAATGTCGCAGTCCCGCAAAAAAAATCGCAGATCGCCGCCATTACGCGTTAAAAAAAAACAATAAAAATGACAAAAATCTTTCCCTTTGTTAGTAAACGCGATAACTTTTGCGCAAACCAATCAAAATACCCTTTTTCGATTTTTTTTACCAAACATATGTAGCATAAAACAAATTGGCCGAAAATGTTAAAAAATTTAGATTTTTACATTTTTTTGGGGGGGGAATTTCATATAAAAAAATGTGAAAAATATTGTTATTTTTGCAAAATTGACGCTCTTTCTTTGTTTATATGATCAAAAAATCACACAGGTGATCAAATACCACCAAAAGAAAGCTCTGTTTGTGGGAAAAAAAGGATGTCAAATTCGTTTAGGTACAGCATCGCACGACCGCGCAATTGTCCGTTAAATTCACGCAGTGTCGAATCGCAAAATAGGCCCTGGTCAGGAAGGGGGTAAAATCTTCCAGGGCTTAAGTGGTTAAGATAAAGGGGACATTTTGAGGGTAGGGAGGTGCAGACTGTGACCATGTTTCATGCTACACTCTAAATATGGGTGTAACATTAAACATGGTCAGAAAGATAGACTTTATTGTACTGTGTATAAATCTATAAACAATATTGCTGCGCCAAGTGAAAAAACATATATAAATAAATGTGCTTAGATCAGAAAGCAACTCAATGCTAATAAATCAACTCTCATTACAGTGACAATCAGTGGTAATTGCAGTCCTAATCGTGAAAAATTAAAAGTGAACAATAAATCCAATGAAGCAATCAATCTTCATCTGTGATCAAACAATATAGTGCTGCATGCTTCACTCCAGTGCTCCCAGTGGCTAGTGTAAGATAAGAAGCTCACCTTAGGACTAGACTCATAAGAGTCATACACGCTTTGGGATGTAATAGATAGATGTATGGATAACTGTATGTATGTATGTAATGTATGTGTTCCTTCTTTCACCGTTTCCAGCTACCGCTACACATAGGTCAGGAACCCGGTGCAAATAAAGGAAAAATGGATCTAATGCTCTCTGTTTACAAAAGCTTTTATTCCTTCTACCAAATGAAAATCCACTTACATTGACAAGCACTTGAGCAGTGCGGGCTTCTAGCGTCAGAACAGCTCTCTGTGTACCTCCAAGGATCGACGTACTCCGAGCCGGCTCCTCCCCCGTACGCGTTACGTCAGAGACTTCGTCAGCGGGGTGGAGCCTATCGTGTTCGTCAATCCTATATAGTGCTATTGCCCCCGCTAACCCGCCCAACTATTGGCACGGATGTCACGCTGTGCGGCGCCATTCCCTTACTTTGCCAGCACTCTGCACGTCAGTAGCAAGTCGGCATAGCAATCTAAAAACAAACTAATTCCACACTGTCAGGCAATGCGGCCACTTAGCTTTCCTAGGAGACTCTCTATATAAATTCACTATGAGCAATATTTGTTAAAAAGGAGCCTGCTCGCATCGAATCCCTGGAGGTTTGACATTAACCCATTCATGACATTTTAATGGCAAAAACACAAATAATAAATAATAAATACTGCCACACATTTATTTCAAAGGGAACACAATTTCTGTATTACCTGATACAGTATTTCTACAGTAAGAAATTGCATTCAATAAACGGCAGCTAATATATATACACACAACCTTATAATATATCCAAAAACGAATATTATAAAAATCATATCCTCTAACCTGTATTAAAAACAAATAGTTTAATTAATAAAAACCCCAATAAGGCTTTATATCTGAAAAGTAGAGCTGAGGAGGTAAAATCCAAATATTGTAAATATTATAAATATTAGCTAATATTAAAATTCATTTTATTTATCGTATTAATATTAAAACTAAACATGTACTATTTAATTTAATAAAATTCATATTTATTAATAAAATATTAAAAACATATAAAATATATAACATTTTATCCTATATAAATATGTTATATTATATTGCATAATTAATTAATTATTTATTATGCCTAAATAGGGTAAAATATTCTTTTTATTTTTAAAATATTTATAAAAAGACAGTAAAAAGGTAATTTATTTATCGCTGATAGAACAATTGAGGTCGAACTCAACGTTCAAACCCCTGGGCACAAGAACCTTGGTCTCGTATATCCAATTCTATTCTCTTTTACTGGGTTGCCTAATAAAATTCCCTCCCCGCCAGTGTCTAAAAACACACTCAACCCCCAAAAATTTGAGAGGTTGCGGTTGTGGACTAATCAAAAATGTTTCGATACATTGTGTGTTATGGAACCTTTTTTGATATTTTTCACATGTTCCCCGATTCTCACACTGAGACTTCTGGATGTACGTCCAATGTACTGGAGTCCGCAGCCACATTCTAACATGTAAACTACTCCTACAGTACTACATGTTATCAAATCTTTTATGGGGTATTTCTTTTGTGTGCTATTCGACATGAATTCTTTTTTCTTTTTCTGGTTATTTACTGCATGTCTACACGCAGAGCATCTTCCGCACGCGTGGAAACCAGTAACGAATGAAAACAGTCCTTCCTTCTTGTAGATGGGAGGATCTATGGCTCCTGGAGCTATTAGATCCTTGAGGACACCAATGATGGGGCACTATTCCTTTCACTGACACCAATGATGGGGCACTATTCCTTTCACTGACACCAATGATGGGGCACTATTCCTCCCACTGACACCAATGATGGGGCACAATTCCTCCCACTGACACCAATGATGGGGCACTATTCCTCCCACTGACACCAATCATGGGGCACTATTCATCCCACTGACACCAATGATGGGGCACAATTCCTCCCACTGACACCAATGATGGGGCACTATTCCTCCCACTGATACCAATGATGGGGCACTATTCCTCCTACTGATACCAATGATGGGGCACTATTCCTCCCACTGATACCAATGATGGGGCACTATTCCTCCTACTGATACCAATGATGGGGCACTATTCCTCCCACTGACACCAATGATGGGGCACTATTCCTCCCACTGATACCAATGATGGGGCACTATTCCTCCTACTGATACCAATAATGGGGCACTATTCCTCCTACTGACACCAATGATGGGGCACTATTCCTCCCACTGACACCAATGATGGGGCACTATTCCTCCCACTGACACCAATGATGGGGCACAATTCCTCCCACTGATACCAATGATGGGGCACTATTCCTCCTACTGATACCAATGATGGGGCACTATTCCTCCCACTGATACCAATGATGGGGCACTATTCCTCCCACTGATACCAATGATGGAGCACTATTCCTCCCACTGATACCAATGATGGGGCACTATTCCTCCTACTGATACCAATGATGGGGCACTATTCCTCCCACTGACACCAATGATGGGGCACTATTCCTCCCACTGATACCAATGATGGGGCACTATTCCTCCTACTGATACCAATAATGGGGCACTATTCCTCCTACTGACACCAATGATGGGGCACTATTCCTCCCACTGACACCAATGATGGGGCACTATTCCTCCCACTGACACCAATGATGGGGCACAATTCCTCCCACTGATACCAATGATGGGGCACTATTCCTCCTACTGATACCAATGATGGGGCACTATTCCTCCCACTGATACCAATGATGGGGCACTATTCCTCCCACTGATACCAATGATGGGGCACTATTCCTCCCACTGATACCAATGATGGGGCACTATTCCTCCTACTGATACCAATAATGGGGCACTATTCCTCCTACTGACACCAATGATGGGGCACTATTCCTCCCACTGACACCAATGATGGGGCACTATTCCTCCCACTGACACCAATGATGGGGCACAATTCCTCCCACTGATACCAATGATGGGGCACTATTCCTCCCACTAACACCAATAATGGAGCACTATTCCCCATCCTACTGACCACATGCTGTATTTTCTTACTCCCACTGCCCACCAACTCTGAGGCATTGTTTACTCCCACGGATGCTGAGGCATTTTCTTTTCTTCTTCTTTTTTTTTTTTACTGTTTAGCACCAATTTAATAATCCACTTAGAAGAAAATGGGAAAAGGTGATACAGACTGGCCTTGAAAGTTCTCATTATCCTTTTTTTTTTTGTCTTCTAAACATATTTTTTTGAAAATATAAATTGTGGACAATACAAAGGAGTATTGTTTGTATATTGTACCTACTAGTTTGCAAAACCAGAAATATAACATAAAAAAAGGCAAAGAAAACAAAATATGAAAAAGCAAGGAAGGGGGATAAGGAGGAGACAAACTCTCATTATTCATACGTATAAATAAACGGTTGTTAGCTAACAGTGTCGTAGGCTAGCAGGGTGCATTTTTAAGGGGGAAGGGAGGGTGGGAGTATGAGGTGATGACAGAGAGAAAGGAAACATTCGGTTGTCAATGAAGTCCTCCTACTATACGTCTATTCCAAGAGTAAAGCCCCACTAGCTCAGGGAAAAGATTGATTGGATATAGACTATATTAGCAAAAGTATTGGGACACCTTCCTTTACACGCACATGAACTTTAATGGCATCCCAGTCTTAGTCCGTAGGGTTCAATATTGAGTTGGCCCACCCTTTGCAGCTATAACAGCTTCAACTCTTCTGGGAAGGCTGTCCACAAGGTTTAGGAGTGTGTCTATGGGAATGTTTGACCATTCTTCCAGAGGCGCATTTGTGAGGTCAGGCACTGATGTTGAACGAGAAGGCCTGTCTCGCAGTCTCCACTCTTATTCATCCCAAAGTTGTTCTGTCAGGACTCTGTGAAGGCCAGTCAAGTTCCTCAACCCTAAATTTGCTCATGCATGTCTTTATAGACCTGGATATTTACATCTTCCTCTGTTGGGAACGATCGGTGAGTCCCGGCAGACATCGGGTGCGTGTGCACTGCAGACCCAGAAGTTCAAAATAACCTGTATGTGATTTTTTGCAGATGAGCCGCCGGCCCACAGAAATGTACATGGGGTGGTCGGCAAGAAGTTAATGGAGCAAAAGTGTGGTAGTAGTACATTGATACTTCCTCATGCTCTGTAACTGATTGTAAGTAGGAATAGTCTGCAGGCACTTAAGCATTGAGCCTGTGAGCCACTAATTGCCCTTACAATGCTTTGCAGGCTCCAGTGCAAAACAAATAATAAATGTGTAGCCAGGTGTTTGATTAAGAATGAGAGTGAGAGAAACACTGGCTGCAGCTGCTCTCTGCCCAGCGGCATTGAACTGGTTAACAACTATCTCAGCAAAAAGAGGGAACTTTTTAGAAGAAAGAGGCAGCAATGAACCTTGGGAACTGTAGTCCTAAGGAGAGACTCTACTGTGTAATCAGAATCTTTTGGACTTTATTCCCCAGAGGACACAACTTCATCTTGCCATAAGGGAGACTAGAGGGCGCATATTGCTGTCCTCCATGCACCATCCCTGCTCCATATCAATGGCCTGAGCAAGATCTGGAGTTTGGGGTGTCAACAGACAGTCACCCAGGTGCTGAGCAGAGAGTGGACTAATCGCTGTGTGTGACCGAATAGTGAGCTTCAAAATCACTGGGACTGGTAAGCTGCTGCTGTGGGGATTTACTAGAGAAACTGAGCCCTTTAGGAACTGAACATACAGCCATCTAGTAGTGTTAGTGTTATTGTTGCTTGCAGGCTTGACTGGGACTATTCTCACATGTACCAACAGTACAACTGGACCCCAACGCTAGCCGACTAAAAAGTTAGGACTAAAGACTTTCCCTTTACAGCTACACAGACACCTTAACCTATTGCTTATGCTAAGAGTTACCTCTCTGGGGAAATTGCACCATATCTAAGCCATTCTTCCAGAGTGCAGGCTGGACAAGTTATAGTATTATTCTTCCCATTGCAGGTAATGTTTACATGAACTGTTTAGTGCTGACTTTGCTGATTTATGTGTTGATTGCCACTCACCAGGATTAGCAAGTATCTAACCATGAACAAACAGGTAAGTCAAAGGTTCTTCAAGTGGCTGCTCACATACCCTAGATCAGAGAATAACCATGACAGCCAGGCAGTGCTGGGACAAGGTCATCTAGAGCCCAGGGTGAACGTACCTGCAATATGCATGCTTACCCCCTAAGCATATATTACACAGGTACATAGTTAGTTACATAGTTAGTGAGGTTGAAAAAAGACACCAGTCCGTTCAGTTCAACCTATGATAAGTGTGTGTATAAGTGTTTATGTCAATAGTACATTGTATACCCCTGTATGTTGTGGTCGTTAAGGTGCCCATCTAATAATTTTTTAAACCATCGATGCTCCCTGCTAATAACACTGCTTGTGGAAGAGAACTCCACATCCTTACCACTCTGGCGGTATAGAACCCTTTACGCAATTTAAAGTTATATCGCTTTACTTCTAATTTTAACGAATGGCTGTGAGTCCTTTTATGTTGCCTTTTGCTGAATAGTTTGTTCCCTAGGCCAGGGTCGCCATTACGGTATTTGTACATTGATATCATATCCCCTCTCAAGCGTCTCTCCTCCAGAGAGAATACGTTCAATGTTTGTATCCTTACCTCATAGCTGAGATCCTCCAATACCTTTATTAGCTTAGTTGCCCTTCTCTAGACTCTCTCGAGTTCCAGCACATCCTTCCTAAGGACCGGTGCCCAGAACTGGACGGCATACTCCAGATGCGGCCAGACCAGAGTCTTGTAGAGTGGGAGAATTATCGTTTTCTCTCTGGAGTGAATCCTGTTTTTAATACATGCCAGTATTCTGTTGGCTTTGCTTGCAGCAGCTTGACATTGCATGCCATTGCTGAGCTTGTCGTCTACTATGACCCCTAGGTCCTTTTTCATCTTGGATTCCCCCAAAGGCTCTCCCCCTAGTGAGTAACTTGCCTTCATATTTCTGGCACCCAAATGCATTACCTTACATTTTTTCAACATTAACCTAATTTGCCATGTAGATGCCCACCCCATTATTTTGTTAACGTCTTCCACATCCTGCGTAGAAGTTATTGCCCTGCCTAATTTAGTATCATCTGCAAATACGGAGATCGAGCTGTTTATTCCATCCTTGTTTATGAATAAATTAAATAGGATTGGTCACAGGACAGATCCTTGGGAGACCCCACTTTCCACACCAGACCAGTCTAAGTACTCCCCCATTTATCAGCACCCTTTGGACTTGCCACATCCAGATACAACACATCCACAGGCCTTCCTTTATCTAGATGGCAGCTCACTTCTTCATAGAAGGTGATAGATTGGTCTGGCAAGAGAGATTTTTCATTAATCCATGCTGATTACTACTAATGATATCGCTTTCATTACTAAAGTCTTGTATATAGTCCCTTATCATCCATTCCACTATCTTACAGACTACTGATGTTAGGCTGACAGGTCTATAGTTCCCAGGGATACATCTCAGCCCTTTTTAAAATATTGGTACCACATTGTTTTTTTCCAATCAGCTGGTACCATACCCGTCAGTAGACTATCCATAAAACTTAGGAACAATGGTCTGGCTATCACCTGGCGATGCATACTAGCTCATTATGCCTTTGTCTTTCAGGGTTTGTTTTTTTTTTGCAGTATACAACCGCTTTAAATACTTTCTCCCTCTTCCCAGTATAAATCCACCCCCCTGCTGAAATCCCCCCTCCTAGTACATATCTTTGGTCCCCCCCAGCTCAAATTCTCTCTCTCCCCATATGCCCCATCTCAATTTCCCCTCCAAAAAAAAGTCCCCCTCCTAAAACAAATCCGCTGCCCCTCAAATTTCCTCTCTGAGCACAAATCCTCTCCCTTCCACTTCAAATGCCCTCTCCCACCACAAACTCCCCTCCTCCAGTCCCCAATCCTAGCACAAATCCCCCACGAAATTGTTGCCCTCCTAGCACAATATCCCCCAATCATCCCTACTAGCACAACCCCGCCCCACCATGTAACCTTTTCTAGCACAAACCCCCAAAATCCCACCTCCTAGCACAAATCCTCTTCCCCGATCCCCCCTCAGAACAAACATTTCTCCAGATCATCACTCCTAGCACATCTCCCTAATTTTCCCCTCCTAGAACAATTCTTACCCTAGCCGCCCCCCATATTCCCCCTCCCAACACAATCCCCCCAATCTCCTCATGGGGTGCCCCCCCCCCCCTCACCTCACATGATACCACAGTGCCCAGGGAAGCCATCTTCCTGCCCACTCCTTGACCTAGCCCTGCAGCCAGCGAACTAGCAACTTCTGAAGGAGGTAAATGGTGGTAACATATCAAGACAGGTTACCTTTAAAAAGATATAAGACTCCCCTCACTGAAAAGAAAGTTCATACATCCAACTTTATCTTTCTCATTTTTGTTTGGCTTCCAACGCAAACAGATTACTGCCATTCCAGGTACAATAAATCACCAGCTCCTGGATCACTTTTGCCTTTTTTTTCCCACCAAAGCCAAAAGATTAATGGAATCTCTTCCCTTGTTTTCCTCTGTGTTTTTGTATCTACCATCAAATCTTGTAGAGCCTGTGATTCTTGCTGAATGATTAATTGTACACTCTGCTATGAATTGGGCGATTTTCCTGTTTTAATCTCCGACAGTGGTCCAGATTCATCTTTTCTGTACGGGTGGCAATACATCTACTTATACCTGGCTGTAGTTTTCTCGGTATCTTGTAATGCATCGATTTTTACCAAGTTTACAGATTATTATTCAAGAAAATATGTACTCTTATCCAAAACAAGATCAAATTGTATTGCTGTTGTTTTCTGTGTTTATCCTTGTATAAAATAGGGTTCTTCATCCAAGACATGAGCATTTTCCATTTAAAGGAAATAAAATAATGTGTTTATCCCACCCTGTCCTTTTCTGTTTTTCAGCCCTAAGTATTGAAAACGACTTTGTTAGTTTAGGGTTTATACATATGTAGCACCCTCCTAGTTAGGTTGCTAGGATATTAGGTACATTTTGTTCTTGTTGACTCCTGTCAGGATCTGGACTGGTAGCAGGAGCGGTGCAGGGAGTGGATCCACTGTGTCAGTGAGGGAATGGCGTGGACCGTACCGGAGGATTGGTTCTAAGTAGTTACTGGTTTTCACCAGAGCCCGCCGCAAATCGGGATGGTCTTGCTGCGGCGGTAACTACCAGGTCGTGTGACCTGGTAGTTGTTCTAGGAGGGGACTTGTGCTGGGTGGGGTAGCACACTCGGCACACCACTGCAGCTCTGCAACTATTGTACTGTAGCGGTGGCTGGTGGTAAACTGTGAACTGGAGCAGTTGTTGATTGCTTTTGACTGTTCCTAGGATATTAGGTAAATTTTGTTCTTGTTGACTCCACTGTAATCAGTGGAGCCAATGCCAGGCTGGGACTAGGAAGCACCTGTGGGGGGAAAACAGTCCGTCTGATGGGAAGTGAAGGGGTTGGTCCTATACTTCTGGTGGGTGGGGGAGCACACTCGGCACACCACTGCAGCTCTGCAACTATTGTACTGTAGCGGTGGCTGGTGGTAAACTGTGAACTGGAGCAGTTGTTGATTGCTTTTGTCTGTTCCTAGGATATTAGGTAAATTTTGTTCTTGTTGACTCCACTGTAATCAGTGGAGCCAATGCCAGGCTGGGACTAGGAGGCACCTGTGGGGGGAAAACAGTCTGTCTGACAGGGAAGTGAAGGGGTTGGTCCTAGACTTGTGCTGGGTGGGGGAGCACACTCGGCACACCACAGCAGCTCTGCAACTATTGTACTGTAGCGGCGGCTGGTGGTAATCTGTGTACTGGAGCAGTTGTTGATTGCTTTTGGCTGTTCTTAATCTCACAGGCTGCCGGTTTATTTGTTCTCCCCTGTCTTCCATAGGTTTCTTAAACATAGAGGGTTGAGCAAAGCAAATAAACAACCTGAACATTTATTGTGCTCCAGCCAATCCCTAGGGAGGTGTGCCCAGATGGTGGCTAGAGAGGCGTATGAATAGTCTGAGATATAGAGCAGCATAGTTCTCCTCTTCTCCCAGGGTGGGGCTACCCCCATCTGCAGCAGCTGTCCTGAGTAAAGCTTGAGTTCCAGCTGTGGCACAGCTGGAGGGGTCTATTGCCCACGATCCACTTTTTAAGTTAGTCAAGAGAATCCTCACCTAGTCTGGAGAGCTTGAGTGCCTAGTGCAAGTTAGAAAAGGGGTCTGGCTGTCCTGTGACATTGTGAGTATTAACCTCTCCCTCACTAAAGAGTGTCCAGTGGACACTGGAAGGTGGCACCTGGTGATTCTGTGACATTGTACAGAGTACGGACCTGAGCATAGGGTTCCAGTGACTATGTGCTGTATCTTTGGGAAGGAGTAGTCAGTAGGACATCCTGTCTTCTGCACTTGTTCCCGAATGGAGACTTTTGAGAGAGACTTAGGAAGATGAAGTGTCCTCCTGTAATTATAAGTAAACCTTGAGTATCCCATACCTCCCTACACCCTATCCAAGTCCTTCAATAAAAACGGTACCCCCTAGACAGATTTTTTGAGCCGGAGTGGATGGACTTTTGCTGTGTACCTGTCTGTCTCTGCACTGATCTGGGGGGGAGGGGGTCTTGGGGGGTGGGGGCTGTGCTATAATTACCTGTCCTGAACAAACTCCTTTTTTGGACTCCCTCCGAGGGAGCTTCCCATAACCTAATCCACAGCATTAGTCACATGGGCTCCTCTAAAGAGGAAAATTTTAGTTTTAGGCCAAACTCGACATTTTCCGTGGTATTCCTTTCCCTCTCCCTAAAGCCCCCACAAACTTTTTTTTTTTTTTTTCGTTTTAAGTATGGGAGGATTTATAACCACTATCATGTTTATTTTTTTCTATCTGTGTCCTATTGGGGGAGATTTCCTTTCACTTTCTGTCCCAAAGCCAAAACAGGAAATTATAGAAATTCCCATCAAAGTGAGGGAGACCCTCATTGTCACCTGGGTCATGGGAACTAGTGTCTCCAATGGACGATTTCCCCTCAACTCATGTTCTAATGACCGCCCAAAATTTAGGAATGAACGAAAACAGACAGCAAATAAAAATAAAAAGCCTGAATGGCATTCCAATCTATCTCCATTCTATCCAAAATTTAAAAAAAAAGTTGTTTGCCTTTAGTCATACTTTAAATGCTGCAGTCTTCATTAGGGATGATCGAACTTTTGAAAAGTTCGGTTCGACCAGAACACCCGAACTTCACGAAAGTTCGGTTCGGATTTCAGAACCCCATTGAAATCAATGGGACCCGAACTTCTGTAATCAAAAAACACCATTTTTAAGCCCTAAAACCCAATAAATGCCCCTAAAAAGTGCCTAGGGTTCTGGGTCATGCCCCAGGGACTATTAATCACACAAAAAAAAGTTCTTAAAAATTGTCGTTTTTGATAGATAGCCAATTATTGAAAAAATTAAAAAAAAAAAAAAAAAAAAAAAAAAAGAGATTTCTTTGGATTTAGTGTCTGGGGGGTCTAAAAGTTGTACCTGTGAAGTTTCAGCTCTGTAGCATGTCCAGAACCAGAATTACAGCATACCAAACCTTCAAAAATGACTTTTTTGCTTAACCGCATCTTTCTTTTGCTCCTAATCAACGGCTCAGCCAATGTGTATGATGGGGACATAATGCAGTGCACTGGGAACAAGATTAGAGGTTTTTTTGGAAAAAGGTGCTGTCTCTTTAAATGTGCATATAATTAACGGGTGTATTTCCACAATGGGGCTTTTATTACCAAATGTTTCAAGAAGTCCAAAGATGTATGTAATTGCACTTTATTTCATGTAAAATGGTGTTTGGTGCACTTTAACTTGAAATCTCACAAGAAACAGACATATATGCACGGATACATTGAGGGTTAGGGGTAGGGGCCACAATGTAGTGCAGAGTGAACAAGATTAGAGATGTTTTGGATGAATACTGTTGTCTCTTGACTTTGAATAGAAGTAAAGGATGCTTAAAAATTGGGCATTTGGTGGTGCGGACGATGCCTTGACACCATATCCCTATGAAAGTGCTGGTAATGAAAGCAATAATTGCCTTTGTAAGGAAAAAAATTACAATGATATGCATCTGTGTGACAGGTGCGAAAAAATTGTTGTTTGGGTGTTGGCGGAGCCATACCACTGTAAGCCCAAAGAGCTGGTGTTGAAGAAGGCGTAAAAATTATGAAGGTGTGCACCTTTGGAACAGGTGCGCAAACATGGTAGTTTTGGTGTTGGCGGAGCCTCCCCACCATAACCCCAAAGAGCTGGCTTTGAAGGAGGCCCAAAAATTGTAAAGGTGTGCACCTGTGGAACAGGTTCGCAAACATGGTAGTTTTTGTTTAGCATAGCCTCCCCACCTTAACCCCAAAGAGCTGGTGTTGAAGGAGGCCCAAAAATTGTAAAGGTGTGCACCTGTGGAACAGGTTCGCAAACATGGTAGTTTTTGTTTAGCATAGCCTCCCCACCTTAACCCCAAAGAGCTGGTGTTGAAGGAGGCCCAAAAATTGTAAAGGTGTGCACCTGTGGAACAGGTGCGCAAACATTGTCGTTTTTGTTTTAGCATAGCCTCCCCACCTTAACCCCAAAGAGCTGGTGTTGAAGGAGGCCCAAAAATTGTAAAGGTGTGCACCTGTGGAACAGGTTCGCAAACATGGTAGTTTTTGTTTAGCATAGCCTCCCCACCTTAACCCCAAAGAGCTGGTGTTGAAGGAGGCCCAAAAATTGTAAAGGTGTGCACCTGTGGAACAGGTTCGCAAACATGGTAGTTTTTGTTTAGCATAGCCTCCCCACCTTAACCCCAAAGAGCTGGTGTTGAAGGAGGCCCAAAAATTGTAAAGGTGTGCACCTGTGGAACAGGTGCGCAAACATTGTCGTTTTTGTTTTAGCATAGCCTCCCCACCTTAACCCCAAAGAGCTGGTGTTGAAGGAGGCCCAAAAATTGTAAAGGTGTGCACCTGTGGAACAGGTTCGCAAACATGGTAGTTTTTGTTTAGCATAGCCTCCCCACCTTAACCCCAAAGAGCTGGTGTTGAAGGAGGCCCAAAAATTGTAAAGGTGTGCACCTGTGGAACAGGTTCGCAAACATGGTAGTTTTTGTTTAGCATAGCCTCCCCACCTTAACCCCAAAGAGCTGGTGTTGAAGGAGGCCCAAAAATTGTAAAGGTGTGCACCTGTGGAACAGGTGCGCAAACATTGTCGTTTTTGTGTTAGCATAGCCTCCCCACCTTAACCCCAAAGAGCTGGTGTTGAAGGAGGCCCAAAAATTGTAAAGGTGTGCACCTGTGGAACAGGTTCGCAAACATGGTAGTTTTTGTTTAGCATAGTCTCCCCACCTTAACCCCAAAGAGCTGGTGTTGAAGGAGGCCCAAAAATTGTAAAGGTGTGCACCTGTGGAACAGGTGCGCAAACATTGTCGTTTTTGTTTTAGCATAGCCTCCCCACCTTAACCCCAAAGAGCTGGTGTTGAAGGAGGCCCAAAAATTGTAAAGGTGTGCACCTGTGGAACAGGTGCGCAAACATTGTCGTTTTTGTGTTAGCATAGCCTCCCCACCTTAACCCCAAAGAGCTGGTGTTGAAGGAGGCCCAAAAATTGTAAAGGTGTGCACCTGTGGAACAGGTGCGCAAACATTGTCGTTTTTGTGTTAGCATAGCCTCCCCACCTTAACCCCAAAGAGCTGGTGTTGAAGGAGGCCCAAAAATTGTAAAGGTGTGCACCTGTGGAACAGGTTCGCAAACATGGTAGTTTTTGTTTAGCATAGCCTCCCCACCTTAACCCCAAAGAGCTGGTGTTGAAGGAGGCCCAAAAATTGTAAAGGTGTGCACCTGTGGAACAGGTTCGCAAACATGGTAGTTTTTGTTTAGCATAGCCTCCCCACCTTAACCCCAAAGAGCTGGTGTTGAAGGAGGCCCAAAAATTGTAAAGGTGTGCACCTGTGGAACAGGTTCGCAAACATGGTAGTTTTTGTTTAGCATAGCCTCCCCACCTTAACCCCAAAGAGCTGGTGTTGAAGGAGGCCCAAAAATTGTAAAGGTGTGCACCTGTGGAACAGGTGCGCAAACATTGTCGTTTTTGTTTTAGCATAGCCTCCCCACCTTAACCCCAAAGAGCTGGTGTTGAAGGAGGCCCAAAAATTGTAAAGGTGTGCACCTGTGGAACAGGTGCGCAAACATTGTCGTTTTTGTTTTAGCATAGCCTCCCCACCTTAACCCCAAAGAGCTGGTGTTGAAGGAGGCCCAAAAATTGTAAAGGTGTGCACCTGTGGAACAGGTGCGCAAACATTGTCGTTTTTGTCATAACCAAAATGAGGTTCTGTGAACGTAAAGAGAATGAGAGGAGGGTTTGAGGGTGGCACCATGGTCCAGGCTTAAACTGAGGCTCAACTGCCACATCACAACGATAGCCTAGTCTACAAGGTCTGCATCAGGTGCATCAAAGCTTGATATCCACGACTGATTCATCTTAATGAATGTCAAACGGTCGACTGAGTCGGTGGAGAGTCTAGTTCGATGGTCTGTGACGAATCCTCCTGCTGCGCTGAATGCCCATTCCGATAGGACACTGGAAGCAGGGCAGGCCAACAACTCCATGGCATACTGGGCCAGTTCTGGCCAGTGGTCTAATCTTAAGACCCAGTATGCCAGTGGATCGGATTCGTCACATGAAAAGCCCTCTGTGTCACTTTGTGCCCTCACGTAATCGTCCACCATGTGATGCAGACGCTGTCGATGCGATGTGGCAGCTGAGAGGCCTGGGCGGTGAGGACTAAAAAAAGACCGAAAGGCATCCGTCAACCGCACGCCTTCTCCAACGCTCCTCTCGTGACCACCAGTAGAATCCATGGTAGGTTGTCCCCGCCCCTGCACCCTACGGGAGTCGGGGAACATGTTCACCAGATTCCTCTTGAGACTGTCCTCAAGGGATTTGATCCTGTGGACTCTATGGGTGGATGGGAAAAGCTCCGAGACTTTACACTTGTACCGGGGGTCAAGTAGGGTGGCCAACCAATAGTGGTTAGTCTCTTTAATGGCCTTGATTCTGGGGTCCTTTCGCAGGCTCTGGAGCATGATGTTTCCCATGCGTCGCAAATTAGCGAAGGCCTGAGAAGCTGACTCCTCGGGGTCACTCATAACGACATTATCTTCAACGGGCTCCTCCTCCTCCCAGCCACGTACTACTCCAAAGTGTCCCGAGGGAGTCAAACTAGGCCTTGCAGATTGCCGCATGTCTTCCTCCTCCTCCTCCTCAAACCCTGCAAAAGTTCCCGCAGAATCGTCCTCCTCCTCCTCTTCCACCCCTGGATCCTGCTCGGGCCTCTGGGAGCTAGGCATAATGGGGTCAGGATTCTCAGGATAAAGGGGGCCTTGAGAGGCAAGGAAGTCCTCCTCTTCCTCCTGCTGCTCTGCCTCCAGTGCCCTGTCCATAATGCCACGCAGAGTGTGCTCCAACAAAAACAGTACCGGTAGGGTGTCACTGATGCATGCGCTGTCCCGGCTGACCATCCTTGTGGCCTCCTCAAATGGCGAGAGGACAGCGCATGCATCCTTAATCAAAAGCCACTGCCGTGGTGAAAAGAAGCCCAGGCGCGCAGAGCCAGTGCTGGTGCCGTACTCGCATAGGTATTCATTGAGGGCCCTCTGCTGCGTGTACAGGCGCTGCAGCATAGCCAAGGTGGAGTTCCAGCGGGTGGGCATGTCACAGATGAGGCGGTGTACCGGCAGGTGAAACTCGCGCTGCACTTCGGCCAAACGTGCAGTGGCACTGTACGACCGCCTGAAGTGACTGCACACCCTTCTTGCCATCCTTAGCACATCCTGCATTCCCGGGTATGAGTTCAAAAACCGCTGTACCACGAGATTCAGGACATGCGCCAGGCATGGCACATGGGTTAACTTTCCCTGACGAAGGGCGGCCAGGAGGTTTGACCCATTATCAGTAACCACCATCCCTGGCTGCAGCTGGCGTGGTGTCAACCACCTCTGGGCCTGTGCCTGCAGAGCCCCAAGAATCTGAGGGGCAGTGTGCTGCCTGTCCCCTAGACACACAAGCTGCAGCACTGTGTGACACCTTTTGGCCTGAGACATAGAATAGCCCTTTGAACGTTTACGTGGTATCTCATCATATTCAAAGGACCATTCTGCAGAGGAGGGCATGGAGGAGGTAGAGGAGGAGGAGCAGGAGGGGGTAGAAGTGATCGATCTACCCGGATCAGCGACACCACCAGCTGTTTGCAGACGTGGGGGCAACACTGGCTGCAGCACCGAGCCCTGGCTACAATCCCTTCCACTGGCAAGCAGTGTCACCCAGTGAGCAGTGACAGAAATGTACCGTCCCTGCCCATGTTTGCTTGACCAAGTGTCAGCCGTCAAGTGTATCTTACGGCTGACTGACTTGGCCAGGGATGACACTACATTGCCTTCCACATGTTGGTATAGGGATGGCAGGGCCTTACGGGAAAAGTAATGCCGACTTGGCACCTGCCACTGTGGAACTGCACATTTTGCGAAGTCACGGAAGGGAGCAGACTCTACCAGGTTAAATGGTAATAGTTGCAGAGCCAGTAGTTTAGCCAAACTACTGTTTAGACGCTGGGCATGTGGGTGGCGGGGAGTATACATTTTTTTTCGTTCCAGCATGTGTGGAATCGAAATTTGGCGTCTAGATGATACAGCTGGTGGTGTGCTGGAGGTAGATGCGACACTGCCTGCTATATCATCATCCCTGCCAGTGGAGGCTGCCAACAGGTGACGAGTGACTATAGCAGGGCCAGGAACAGACTGATGTGCAGGTGGAGCAGGTGGAGCAGATGGAGCATGAGGAGGAGCGCGAGGAGAACTAGGAGGCCGACTGACCAATCTTTGGCCCTTTTGTGGGTTCTTTAAATGCTCCTGCCAACGGGCCGAGTGGTGGGTTGTCAAATGCCTGTTTAGGCAGCTTGTACCCAGGTGGTTGACATTTTTGCCACGTTTTATACCCTTCTTACAAATCTTGCAGATCGCAACTGTTTTATCTGCATGGGATGTCTCAAAAAAGGCCCAGCAAGATGAGGTGTGTATAGTGGCCCGGGAGACAACAGGTGCGGCCTTAGATGGAGTAGGCCGTCTGCTCTCCCCTCTTGCTTGCTCTGCCTCCTCCTCAACCTCAGACCCAACATCTGACTCCATCAAAGACTGAGCATCAGGCCTGGCCTGGGAGACAACAGGTGCGGCCTTAGATGGAGCGGGCCGTCTGCTCTCCCCTCTTGTTTGCTCTGCCTCCTCCTCAACCTCAGACCCAACATCTGATTCTATCAAAGACTGAGCATCAGGCCTGGCCTGGGAGACAACAGGTGCGGCCTTAGATGGAGCGGGCCGTCTGCTCTCCCCTCTTGTTTGCTCTGCCTCCTCCTCAAACTCAGACCCAACATCAGACTCCATAAAGGACTGAGCATCAGGCTGGAGTAGATGGCCGACACTGTGGTCAAACAGCTCAGCTGACTCCTCTGCCATGTCTGAAATTGGGTCTAAGGGAGGACATGAGGTGGACATGGACTCATCTGTATTTGTTCTGACAACTGCAGAAGACTGACCACTTTTCTCTGCCTGGGTCACTGTAGTTGCAGATGATGCCGATGATGAGGGTTTGTTCATATAGTCCACCACCTCCTGTACATACTGTGGACGTATAGCTTGGCCACTGCCGGAGAACAATCCAAATGGTGGCCTGGCTGAGGACTGACCACCACGTCCACCCCTGCCTCTAGACACCCTAGAAGCTGTGCCCCTTTCCGCAGCAGGGCCACGTATGCCTTTTCTTGGTCTACCAGGCATATTTGTCACTGATGCGTTGGCAACTGTGTGCGGTGAAAAACGCACACTGCTATGCGACCCACAGTTGTCGCTGGATACAGCACAGCAGTTGCGGTTCACGCACAGTAGCAAAGCCTTTTGCACAGTGGACCTAACGCTTTGAACAACAGGCGTTAGGTTGTCACTGATGCGTTGGCAACTGTGTGCGGTGAAAAACGCACACTGCTATGCGACCCACAGTTGTCGCTGGATACAGCACAGCAGTTGCGTGTCACGCACAGTTGCAAAGGCTTTTGTACAGTGCACCTAACGCTTTGAACAACAGGCGTTAAGTTGTCACTGATGCGTTGGCAACTGTGTGCGGTGAAAAACGCACACTGCTATGCGACCCACAGTTGTCGCTGGATACAGCACAGCAGTTGCGGTTCACGCACAGTAGCAAAGCCTTTTGCACAGTGGACCTAACGCTTTGAACAACAGGCGTTAGGTTGTCACTGATGCGTTGGCAACTGTGTGCGGTGAAAAACGCACACTGCTATGCGACCCACAGTTGTCGCTGGATACAGCACAGCAGTTGCGGTTCACGCACAGTAGCAAAGCCTTTTGCACAGTGGACCTAACGCTTTGAACAACAGGCGTTAGGTTGTCACTGATGCGTTGGCAACTGTGTGCGGTGAAAAACGCACACTGCTATGCGACCCACAGTTGTCGCTGGATACAGCACAGCAGTTGCGGTTCACGCACAGTAGCAAAGCCTTTTGCACAGTGGACCTAACGCTTTGAACAACAGGCGTTAGGTTGTCACTGATGCGTTGGCAACTGTGTGCGGTGAAAAACGCACACTGCTATGCGACCCACAGTTGTCGCTGGATACAGCACAGCAGTTCCGTGTCACGCACAGTTGCAAAGGCTTTTGTACAGTGCACCTAACGCTTTGAACAACAGGCGTTAAGTTGTCACTGTATTTTGCTGCCTAGCAAGCACGTATACCTGCTGTGATACAGCAGCACTGTGCCACGTGCTCACTAAACAGAACCCTCACACTTTCCTTACAGAAACTAAATTTTCAAATCTAACTAATGTAGTACAAAGTTCCCTAACTACACTAGATATCCCTTTCCACTAAATAGAAAGCTCCATACAGCAGAAGACTGACACTGTCCCTTAAGTTTTTTTTTTTTTTTTTTTTTTTAACTCTAAGAACCAGCACAATCGCTGTATCTAACTACACTGGCTGTAAGCTAAATACAATTCTGCTATATGGAGCTTTAGAACCACTCGATATGTAGGAAATGTAGTGTAGCAAGCAGGAGTCAGACAGAACTGCTTCAACTCTCTTCAACAGGCTCTGGATAACTGTGCTAGGGGTTAGGCGGGGCCATCTTATATAGTGTGGGGCGTATTCACTCCTGATTGGCCTCTGGTCCCCGTAGTCACTCCAATCACGTTCCTAGGAGACTCCTGCCCCCTCATTGGCTTTTGCAGACGTTTCTGGGCCAATCACGGGCTTTTAAAGCCCAGTTCCTGTCCCAGTGCATTTTGGGCGGTTCTGGTGGCCGAATACCGAACTTTTGCCGCAAAAAGTTCGGTATTCGGCCGAATATCGAACATCCAATGTTCGGGTCGAACCGATGGTCGACCCGAACCGTTCGATCATCCCTAGTCTTCATTCTGATTACATAGGTCATAAGTAGTGTTGAGCGAACACGGACTGTATTATTCGTGTTCGTACCGAATAATTGGATTTTTGTTACCCGAACACGGACACGGACACTTTACTGTATGTTCGGGTAAAAAATCCGTGTTCGGTCGTTTTATTTCCGGGTTTTGCATGTTTTGGCGCTCTTTTCATGGCGGGCTTTCAACAGCCAATCAACAATCGTTTAACTGGTGTGCCTTAAGCTATCCCAGCCATGCCTGCAAATGTATGAGTAGCTGTGATTGGCCGTCTGAAGCATGTGACCAAGTCTTTATAAGTTCGAGGCAGCCGCAGCGGCGTCATTCTGCTGCTTAGCTCAGGGACAGAGCACACATACGTGCTGGCTGCTGATTAGGGAAAGACAGGCAGGGAAAACAAATTGGTGTCCGGATAGAATTTAGGGTCAGGTCGGAGTGTTTAGGCAGGGCGAGTTGTAGGCATTTTAGGGATAGAGTCTGCTGAATTATAGGGTCAGTGTGTTCTACAAACTACAATCGATATTGCTGTGTGGGGTGGGGTCTGCACTTAATCCTGATCTACGATCTCTTCTCAATCCTGTTAGGGAGAGGCTGCTGCTGAATTATAGGGTCAGTGTGTTCTACAAACTACAATCGATATTGCTGTGTGGGGTGGGGTCTGCACTTAGTCCCGATCTACGATCTCTTCTCAATCCTGTTAGGGAGAGGCTGCTGCTGAATTTTAGAGAAAGTGTGTTCTACAAACTACAATCGATATTGCTGTGTGGTGTGGGATAGGAGATAGGCAGGTGTCAGTGATCCACATCCATTTTTCTGTGTGTGGGCTGCAGTGAACACAATCTTTTTGGGGTGCAGTGAACACAATCCTTTTGGGGTGCAGTGAACAAAATCTTTGTGGGGTACAGTGAACACAATCTTTGTGGGGTGCAATGAACAAAATCTTTGGGGGGTACAGTGAACACAATCTTTGTGGGGTACAGTGAACACAATCTTTGTGGGGTGCAGTGAAGACAATCCTTTTGGGGTGCAGTGAACACAATCTTTGTGGGGTACAGTGAACAAAATATTTGTGGGGTACAGTGAACACAATCTTTGTGGGGTACAGTGAACACAATCTTTGTGGGGTGCAGTGAACAAAATATTTGGGGGGTACAGTGAACACAATCTTTGTGGGGTACAGTGAACACAATCTTTGTGGGGTGCAGTGAAGACAATCCTTTTGGGGTGCAGTGAACACAATCTTTGTGGGGTGCAGTGAACAAAATCTTTGTGGGGTACAGTGAACACAATCTTTGTGGGGTACAGTGAACACAATCTTTGTGGGTTGCAGTGAACAAAATCTTTGGGGGGTACAGTGAACACAATCTTTGTGGGGTACAGTGAACACAATCTTTGTGGGGTGCAGTGAAGACAATCCTTTTGGGGTGCAGTGAACACAATCTTTGTGGGGTACAGTGAACACAATCTTTGTGGGTGCAGTGAAGACAATCCTTTTGGGGTGCAGTGAACACAATCTTTGTGGGGTACAGTGAACACAATCTTTGTGGGGTGCAGTGAAGACAATCCTTGTGGGGTGCAGTGAAGACAATCCTTGTGGGGTGCAGTGAACAAAATCTTTGGGGGTACAGTGAACACAATCTTTGTGGGGTACAGTGAACACAATCTTTGTGGGGTGCAGTGAAGACAATCCTTTTGGGGTGCAGTGAACACAATCTTTGTGGGGTACAGTGAACACAATCTTTGTGGGGTGCAGTGAAGACAATCCTTGTGGGGTGCAGTGAACACAATCCTTGTGGGGTGCAGTGAACAAAATCTTTGTGGGGTACAGTGAACACAATCTTTGTGGGGTGCAGTGAACAAAATCTTTGGGGGGTACAGTGAACACAATCTTTGTGGATTACAGTGAACACAATCTTTGTGGGGTGCAGTGAAGACAATCCTTTTGGGGTGCAGTGAACACAATCTTTGTGGGGTACAGTGAACACAATCTTTGTGGGGTACAGTGAACACAATCTTTGTGGGGTGCAGTGAACAAAATCTTTGGGGGGTACAGCGAACACAATCTTTGTGGGGTACAGTGAACACAATCTTTGTGGGGTGCAGTGAAGACAATCCTTTTGGGGTGCAGTGAACACAATCTTTGTGGGGTACAGTGAACACAATCTTTGTGGGGTGCAGTGAAGACAATCCTTTTGGGGTGCAGTGAACAAAATCTTTGGGGGGTACAGTGAACACAATCTTTGTGGGGTACAGTGAACACAATCTTTGTGGGGTGCAGTGAAGACAATCCTTTTGGGGTGCAGTGAACACAATCTTTGTGGGGTACAGTGAACACAATCTTTGTGGGGTGCAGTGAAGACAATCCTTTTGGGGTGCAGTGAACACAATCTTTGTGGGGTACAGTGAACACAATCTCATACTTCTGAAGATTTGAGGGTGCTGCCTGTTTCATCCTCCTCCTCCTCATCCATCCTTTTAGGGGTACAAACAATAGTAATTGGGGCCTAGTGTGCTTCTGTACGTGTGAAAAACATACACTTTTTTTTTATCATATTTCCTATTCCGCTATTCAATAAAAACCTTTGGGGATCAATTAAATTGCGGGATAGTCTGTGTCGGTACGTGTGAGATCCACCTTTCCAAGTTTTTGGGGTTCATCTCATACTTCTGAAGCTTTGAGGGTGCTGCCTGTTCCATACTCCTCCTCCTCCTCGTCCATCCTTTTAGGTGTACAAACAATAGTAATTGGGGCCTAGTGTGCTTCTGTACGTGTGAGATACATACACTTTTTTTGATCATATTTCCTATTCTGCTATTCAATAAAAACCTTTGGGGATCAATTAAATTGCGGGATAGTCTGTGTCGGTACGTGTGAGATCCACCTTTCCAAGTTTTTGGGGTTCATCTCATACTTCTGAAGCTTTGAGGGTGCTGCCTGTTCCATACTCCTCCTCCTCCTCATCCATCCTTTTAGGTGTACAAACAATAGTAATTGGGGCCTAGTGTGCTTCTGTACGTGTGAGATACATACACTTTTTTTGATCATATTTCCTATTCCGCTATTCAATAAAAACCTTTGGGGATCAATTAAATTGCGGAATAGTCTGTGTCGGTACGTGTGAGATCCACCTTTCCAAGTTTTTGGGGTTCATCTCATACTTCTGAAGCTTTGAGGGTGCTGCCTGTTCCATACTCCTCCTCCTCCTCATCCATCCTTTTAGGTGTACAAACAATAGTAATTGGGGCCTAGTGTGCTTCTGTACGTGTGAGATACATACACTTTTTTTGATCATATTTCCTTTTCCGCTATTCAATAAAAACCTTTGGGGATCAATTAAATTGCGGGATAGTCTGTGTCGGTACGTGTGAGATCCACCTTTCCAAGTTTTTGGGGTTCATCTCATACTTCTGAAGCTTTGAGGGTGCTGCCTGTTCCATACTCCTCCTCCTCCTCATCCATCCTTTTAGGTGTACAAACAATAGTAATTGGGGCCTAGTGTGCTTCTGTACGTGTGAGATACATACACTTTTTTTGATCATATTTCCTATTCCGCTATTCAATAAAAACCTTTGGGGATCAATTAAATTGCGGGATAGTCTGTGTCGGTACGTGTGAGATCCACCTTTCCAAGTTTTTGGGGTTCATCTCATACTTCTGAAGCTTTGAGGGTGCTGCCTGTTCCATACTCCTCCTCCTCCTCATCCATCCTTTTAGGTGTACAAACAATAGTAATTGGGGCCTAGTGTGCTTCTGTACGTGTGAGATACATACACTTTTTTTGATCATATTTCCTATTCCGCTATTCAATAAAAACCTTTGGGGATCAATTAAATTGCGGAATAGTCTGTGTCGGTACGTGTGAGATCCACCTTTCCAAGTTTTTGAGGTTCATCTCATACTTCTGAAGATTTGAGGGTGCTGCCTGTTCCATACTCCTCTTCCTCATCCTCCCTTTAGGGTAGGAAAACATTTAATCGGGCCTAGTCTGTGTTTGTACGTGTGAGATACACAGTTTTTTATCCTATTCCGCTATTCAATACACACCCTTTTGGTGTAAAAAACATTAAATTGCGGCATAGTTTGCATATTTGACTGTGAGATACACCCGTGCGATACTGTTGTTCTTTTGTTCTGCTATTCAATAAAGACCTTTCTAGGGCAAGATCTTAAATTTCAGAAATATGAGGAGAGCGTCAAATAGGGGCCGTGGCCTGGGTCGTGGTGCTGCTGCTAGAGCTCCTGTTGCAAGGAGAGGACGTGGTCGATCTGTGCCAGCTACACGCACAAGTGAAACACCTTCCTCAAGTGTGAGTAGGTGACAGAACCTGCATCAGTATTTGGTAGGGCATCATACGCCTCTAGAAGTGATGAGGCCAGAACACGTAGAGGCGATAGTAGATTGGTTTGCTGCTGACAGTGTCTCCAGTTCCTTCACATTGTCTCCCACCCAGTCTACTGCAGAAAGGTCAGAGTTGGCACCTGCAGCCAATGTCCAATCGTCTTTCACCTCACCCCCTTGCAAATCAGGCAAGCAGTCTGAGCCCCAAGCCATACAGCAGTCTCTTATTCTTTTTGAGGACTCTGTCAGCAGGGTTTCCCAGGGCCATCCACCTAGCCCTGCCCCAGAAGTGGAAGAGATTGAGTGCAGCGATGCCCAACCACTTATTTCTCAAGATGAGTACATGGAAGGACCATCACAGCACGTCTCCGATGATGACGAAACGCAGGTGCCAACTGCTGCGGCGTTCAGCATTGTGGAGACCGACAGGGAGGGCAGGGGTGAAGACGGTGGAAGATGATGTGGAGGACGATGAGGTCCTCGACCCCACATGGAATGAAGGTCATGCAGGTGACCTGAGTAGTTTGGAGGAAGAGGCGGTGGTCGCACAGAGCCACCAGCACAGCAGAAGAGGGAGCAGGGTGCAGAAGCGGAGCGGCCGTGCCCTAGACACTACCCCTGCTACTGCCCAATGCAGCAAGGGAACGAGCGCACCAAAGTCAGCTCAAAAGAGTTCTCTAGCGTGGAAGTTCTTTAGAAAATGTGCTGATGACAGGACACGAGTGGTTTGCACCCTGTGCAATCAGAGCCTGAAGCGAGGCATAAACCTTCTCAACCTGAGCACAACCTGCATGATCAGGCATCTAAGTGCAAAGCACGAGCTGCAGTGGAGTACACACCTTCAAAACCAAGAAACGTCTCTGGCTCATCCTGCTTCCTCTTCTGCTGCAGTCTCGGCCGCTCCAGCCACCTCTGTAGTCATACCGGCACCTGCCACCCCGCAAACAGACGATCTGTCAGCAACACCACCACCTGGGTCACCAACAACCATCTCCACAATGTCCCGTGGAAGCGTTCAGCTTTCCATCTCCCAAACACTTGAGAGGAAGAGGAAGTACCCTCCTACCCACCCGCGATCCCTGGCCCTGAATGCCAGCATTTCACAATTATTGGCCTTTGAAATGCTGTCATTCCGTCTGGTGGAAACGCCCAGTTTTAAAAACCTTATGTCGGTGGCTGTCCCACAGTACGTCGTGCCCAGCCGCCACTACTTTTCCAGGCAAGCCATCCCTTCCCTGCACAACCAAGTGGGGGAAAAAATCAGGTGTGCACTGCGCAACTCCATCTGTGCCAAGGTCCACCTAACTACCGATACGTGGACCAGTAAGCACGGTCAGGGGCGTTATATCTCCCTAACGGCACACTGGGTAAATGCAGTGGCGGATGGGCCTGAGGCGGATAGCAATTTGGCGCCTGTCCTTCCACCACCGAGGATTGCAGGGCGCTTCAGTTTGCCTCCTGTTCCTAACTCATCCTACTCCGCTACCTCATCCTCTACCGCCTCCTCATCCGGACAGCGTAATACCTTCACCACCAACTTCAGCACGGCCAGGGCTAAACGACAGCAGGCAGTTTTACAACTTGCCTGTTTGGGGGACAAACCACACACTGCGCAGGAGTTGTGGAGGAGCATGGAACAGCAGACAAATGAGTGGTTGCTGCCAGCGAGCCTCAAGCCTGGCCTGGTGGTGTGCGATAACGGGCGAAATCTCATAGCAGCTCTGGGCCTAGCCGGTTTGACGCACATCCCTTGCCTGGCGCATGTGCTGAATTTGGTGGTGCAGAGGTTCCTTAAAAACTACCCCGATATGTCAGAGCTGCTGCAGAAAGTGCGGGCCGTCTGTGCGCACTTTCGGCGTTCTCACCCTGCTGCTGCTTGCCTGGCAGCGCTGCAGCGTAACTTCGGCCTTCCCGCTCACCGCCTCATATGTGACGTGCCCACAAGGTGGAACTCCACCTTGCACATGCTGCAAAGACTGTGCGAGCAGCAGCAGGCCATAGTGGAGTTTCAGCTGCAGCACGCATGCGTGAGTCACTCTGCGGAACAGCACCACTTCACCACCAATAACTGGGCCTCCATGCGAGACCTGTGTGCCTTATTGCGCTGTTTTGAGTACTCCACCAACATGGCCAGTGGCAATGACGCCGTTCTCAGCTTAACTATCCCACTTCTATGCCTCCTTGAAAAAACAATTCGGGCGATGATGGAAGATGATGTGGCACAGGATGAGGAGGAGGAGGAGGAGGATGAAGAGGTAACATTTCAAAGGCTTTCAGGGCAGTCATTCGCAAGGGGCTCCGAGGGTGGGTTCCTGCACACACAAATCCAGTTCTGGAGGATGAGGAGGAGGAGGAGCTGGAGGAGGAGCTGGAGGAGGAGATGGAACCATGTTCACAGCAGGGTGGCACCCAGGCCAGCTCATGGCCATCACTGGTGCGTGGCTGGGGGGATACAGAGGACACGGACGATACACCTCCCACAGAGGACAGCCTTTCGTCGCCTCTGGGCAGCCTGGCACACATGAGCGATTACATGCTGCAGTGTCTCCACAATGACCGCCGAGTTGCCCACATTCTAACTTGTGCTGATTACTGGGTGGCCATGCTGCTGGATCCCCGTTACAAGGACAACGTACCGTCCTTAATTCACTCACTGGAGCGCGATCGCAAGATGCGCCAGTACAAGCGCACGCTGGTAGATGCGATGCTGCTGGCATTCCCATCTGACAGCGGGGCCACAGTGGAAGCACAAGGCAGAGGAGGAGGAGGAGGAGGTCGCCAACGCAACCAGGGCACCGCCAGCACCTCAGAAGGCAGGGTTAGCATGGCCGAAATGTGGAAAAGCTTTGTCAGCACGCCACAACAAACAGCAGCACCAGCAGCTCAGATGGAACGTCTTAGCAGGAGGCAGCATTTTACCAAAATGGTGGAGCAGTATGTGTGCACACGCCTACATGTAGTGAATGAGGGGTCTGCCCCCTTCAACTTCTGGGTCTCCAAATTGGGCACATGGCCTGAGCTTGCCCTTTACGCCTTGGAGGTGCTGGCGTGCCCTGCAGCCAGTGTATTATCTGAACGGGTATTTAGCACGGCTGGGGGCGTTATAACAGACAAGCGCAGCCGCCTGTCCAGAGACAATGTGGACAAGCTCACGTTCATTAAAATGAACCAGGCATGGATCCCACGGGACTTTTCCGTACCTTGTGCAGAATAGCAATGGATACCGACCTTACCCACCCATTGTTCCATTTTTGCTCTTTCTCACTCTTTTGGGGTGTACCCTCATTTAAAATTTGTGAAAAGAAGCAGTGTTGGCTACCTTGTCCTCCTCCTCAGGGCCAGATTAACGTAGGGGCTATTGGAGCTGCAGCTCCAGGCCCCTACCTTTTATATAGGCCCCGGGTTGGCCATATTCACTGTGACCGCTCTTCTGTCACTTGTAAACACAGAAGTCTGGCTTCTATGCTCACTTCCCCAGGCAGCACCCTCAGAACCTCCCCACACAGCGCGAAGGCCTGACAAGGAGGGACAGTTGCCGATGCATGGATGTGTTTATGGGCTTCAGAGACAGCATCCCATGTTGAATTAGGCATGCATGGCTGCACCCTTCCTCCTCTGGGTGCATGGCAAGGCACGGCCCTTAAGGCCCTTCAAAATCCTCAGCACCAAGCCCATGATGCTCTTAATCCGGCCCTGGTCCTCCTCCACCGCTGCTTCCACCTACACCGCCCATAGGTGTGCGCAGCCTATTGCATTAGGGTGTGCACCCCAAAGTTGAAATACACATGCATGTGTTTGCCTACATGTACATGGCCCCGATACATTACTCTCCCTGCTGGCAAAGAGAAATAGAGCAGAGCAGGTCCGAGGGAGATCTTTCCCATCTCCTCACTGGCAAACAGAGCGATAATGCTATGTGCCCTAGGTGATTAGGGTGTGCCCAGGTACACCCAGCACACCCTGTGCGCACGCCTATGACACCGCCACATCCACCACCACCTCAACCTCCCTCCTACTCCATATGGGCCTCGTCCTTCAGAGATGAAGAACATTGTTTTATTTTTCTGGGGTTTTTTTTGTTGTTTTAAGTTATTTCCCTATCCATATTTGTTTGCAGAGCACTTGCCATGCTCTTAACTACGTTTTGCTGCCATTTGCAGCACTCTAGCCCTTTCCATTGGTGTTTTAGAGCCATTTTAGTGCCTTAAAGTTCGGGTCCCCATTGACTTCAATGGGGTTCGGTGTCCGGGAAAAGTTCGGTAAAAGTCCGGGACACGGACCCGGACTTTTTTTTAAAGTTCGGCCGAACCCGTCGAACACGGACATCTAGGTGTCCGCTCAACCCTAGTCATAAGTTCTTCTTCTTTCTCAGTGGCTGTGAGCAGTACTTCTGGAGAGAGTATCAGGTAATGAAGTGTGGTTCTCGCTCTGTCTTAAGCCCCGTACACACGCAACGAATTTCCGCCGACCGGTCATTCGTCTTTTGTCCAGAGTGGTGTCTGTTGGTTGGAATGTGCTCTAGACTGCACACAAATTTTCCCGTACAACAGAATTATACTTCAGAAGTGATGTCATGTGTTGGATTGCTTTCTTTGTGTTCTTTCATCTCTGAGCATGCCCAGTCTTGCTCATAAGATTTTTCCCTGTCGAAATCTGTACTGACTGCACGAAAATCGGACGTGTTTTGACGGTGGACAAAAATTTTATAGCCTGCACACCAGAATTTTTTCGGCCAAAAAGTCGGAGTCGGTTGTCGAGAGCACCATACTAACAAGCCGAAAATCGGCAGATCGGTCGTCGGACGAAAATTCCTGGCCGAATTTCGACTCGTGTGTACGGGCCTTAAGAGTACGGTGAGCTCATGCTGAAGCCATGACACACCACCAGGAAGCGTCATTCAGCCCAGAAGGTGTGCATCCAATATCACTAGGTAAAAATGCTAAGGGAAATAAAATGTTACAGCTGTCATCTAAACAGGAGTAGAAGAGAAATCTTCCATCTCTAAAGATGATTTTACAGTCTGATTATTCAATCTCCTTTTAGATCTACCAACAGTTATGAAGTAAGGGCCTGTACAATTAGATGCAAAGTCAATGAAAGGTTTGCCCTTCTCCTAATGCCTGTTTAGGTTCTCTTCTGATTTTGTCAGATTTATGGGAGGTTTGGTGGCTTTTAGCCAGTATGGTCACCATAATACAAAATTGTTTATCTGTAGCACCCTCCTAGATAGGTTGTAAGTTGAAAGGTGATTTTAGTTCTTTTTTGGCACCTCATTGCAGCCACTATTTATTTCTTTGGGCTGTTTTATATCTCACAGGTTGCAGGTTTGACTATTTCTCCCTTGCCTTCTGGAGATTTCCAGAATATAGGGCTGGGGTAGGCAAATGGGCAGCTTTAAAATGTATTGAGCTTAAGCCAATCCTTGGTAAGGTGTGCTCAGTAGGTGGCTGGAGAGAACCTAAATAGCCTGGGGTCTGGAGCAGCCCTTGTTCTTGTCCTGCTGGAGAAGTTCCTCTAAGGCAGTTTTGATGGTGTTTGCTAATGTTTATAGAGGTCCCAGGCTGTGGCAGGGCTGGGAGGCCTTTTCCTAATCATCTTTGGAGCGAACGAAGCAGTCTCACCGAGGGATCTGGTCTAGAGGGCTCACTGAAGAGTGCTCTGTGGAAGCTGGAAAGTGTGTAGCTGTATTAACCCCTTCCTTGCTGAAGAATATCTGGTGAAAGCTAGGAACTAAGCAGTTGTCCTGAGGCATAGAGCTGTCTGGAGGAAGCTGGAGGAGTTTAGCTGTCCTGGAGAGACATTGTGAGAATAGACCTAAGGTCTTGATCCAAGCGACTGTGTGTTAAAGAGGAGCTCCAGTCTCCCTCAGAAAAATGTAAAGTCAGCACCTACAAATACTGTAGCAGCTGACTTTTAATATAAGAAAATGTACCTGTCCAGGGGTCCAGCGTTGTCCTGATCCAAGCCTATTGTTTGTTCGGCTTCAGGTCCAGGCACCTTGTGGCTTCACAGCCAGCATCTATGCTGCACATGCGTGAGCCACGTTGCGCTTTGTGAATAGTCCTGCAGTCTTTTGGGACCTGTGATATGTCCCAGAAGGCTGCGGGGGAAGTAGGGGGGGCAAACTTCTGGTCAGATCACCATGGTAATATGACCGTAAGTGGGAGCGGGTACTTGTCAAAACCAGGTACCCGCTCCTCCCACCCCCCCCCCCCCCCGCCCCCCAAAGAAAGTGCCAATAATTAAAGAAGAGTATTATGGGTGAAGTTCCATTTTAAGCGTCATCAGTAGCTCCTTCTCAGACAGCTTTTACAAGGTCTCAGTTCTGGCCATTCCATTCAACCCTTGGCTTCAGAGAAGCCTAGCCTAGACAAGAGTGTCCTCCTGTTACTGTTCAGCATGTCTTGGGTATTCCATACCACCCTCACCCCACTTCCATCATAAGATCTACAAGCAATAGACCTTAAAAAGACAACCCCTAGACTGTTACTGGAGCCAGAGAGAATGGACTGTGTGTGACTGGTGGTCTCTGCAATGTCTGGGAAAGAATAAGCAAAAATCGGTGGCTCACGCAGGGGTAGCTTGACACATCACTTTGGAAAAGTTTGATAATTCCTGTTGGGTCTCTGCACAAAGAATTTCCCCAGTGGGGGCAGAGACTAATGAAGACCAAGACCCTTCCTTGCTCTGTCCAAAACTAGTTTAAAAAAGACTTGAGCTGTAGTTTTGTTCTTTAATGTTTACAATAGTCACCGATGCTTGTTGGCTGCACATTAGGAAAGCCCTACTTAAAGCGGAGTTCCGGCCACAGAATCGTTTTTTTTTTTTATCAATACTTCCCAAACTGTCACCCCCCCCCCTCCTCATTCATACATCAACTAATCTGTTTTTTTACAGTATAGTAATCGATTGGCAATTATAAAATCTTACTTTATAAAATGTGTCCTCAGCGCCGTCATCTTTGTCCGGGTTCCCCTGAAGCCGCTGTGTGTAAATGGATGCCCTGCTTCCTGGTTCGAGATGGAGGGGGGCCGGTGAATGCAGCGTGAAATCTCGCGCATGCCCAGTACTATGCGATCGGCAAAGTATAGGGATGCCTATCATCACGTTATTTCCTGTTTGCAAATAACGCGATGAAAGGAGCGGCCGGCCGCCTACGTCACTGCCCATTGCATCCTGGGAGTGATGAGTAAGAGCTCCCAGGACGCATTGCGGGACAGGAAGTGACGGCACGGGCCGCGGCCGCAGAGGGAGGAAGTGGAAGGAAAGGTGAGTATATTTTCTTCAATAATAAGGTAAGTAAAAAAAAAATAAATCGTAACTAGTCATTTGTTTTTCAGGTAACAAATAGCAAGCGAATGGCCCCAAAATCGATTAGGTCGATTTTGTGGCCGGAACTCCGCTTTAAACACCTGATCACTTTACTTGAAGGTGGCCTATTAATTTGTGGACTTGAGTAAATAGCGCACAACATGCTCAGGCTTTCTTATTATTTTACAGCTTTAGAAGGAGAGGGAGAGAAGAAGAAAATAAAATGGTCGCAGTGACCTCAGTTGACTGCTTCCAATTTTTACTTTGTGTAAACTCTCCTTAGTGTTAAAAAAACAATTTGATAGCAGATTGTAGGTGCCATATTTCTCCTCTGACCTTTAAATCAAATCTATCGCTTGGCTTGGCTATACACCTCCGAGCCAATCCTGACAACTTAATAACATGAGTTTCTTCCATAAATCCTGCGTTCCTGACATTCTTCTGCAAAAAAAGGTGCCAGGAACCTCTGGCCGCCGGTCGCTTCTTTGACTCAGTGATGTGATGGTGTGTTCAGGTATAATCAAACTTCTCCAGTGATATACTAGACCGGCTGACCCATCTCAGTTTCTCGTGTCACCTGAGGTTCTTTGAGTGGATTTTTTATTTCACCAAAAAAAGCAGCGAGGTTCAATTATTTCACACTGAGGTTAATTCTCTGTCAGATTAAAATGTATAGAGTCTAGCAGAGTACACAGACCCCCCCCCCCCCCCCCCCACCTACCCTCTTATTCCTGAGCTGCTTCTGAATCATGTTACTGGAGGACAAAGAAAAAGCGGAGTGTTGGGTAGGTAGTGATAGAGTGACTAAGACGCTTACTAAATTAAAGATCAGCTCTCAGGAACAAGTAAAATCAATCAGTGAAAAGGTAATGCCATCCGGGAAACACTACAGGTGTGCAGAGCTTAGGCTGTGTGTACAATCTGAGCCCAATTTAGGGCTCAATTCCATGAGCATACTTGATTTAACACCCTCCAAGGTAGGCTGCTAGATATGCTAGGTAAATTCAGTGGGTTTTTTTTTGATGGCTCCTCTGTAATCAGTAGAGCAGATTGTGATTGCTTTGGGCTGTTCTGGGCTTTGCAGGTTTGATTGCTTTCTCCAGTTTTCTGGAGGATTCCAGAATCCAGAATATAGGGGATGGGAAGAGGCAGATCACCAGCTTGAATATTTATGTAACTTCAGCTAATCCCTAGGGGAAGATGCCCAGTAGGTGAATGTGGGGTCTGGCGAAGCCCTGTTCTTGTGCAGGAGAAGTTCCTAGCCTGAAGGGCTACTTCCCTTCTAGGCAGCCAAGCGGCAACTCTGGCTATGTTCATTGAGGTCCCAGCTATTGCAGAGCTTGGGAGGGGGGGGGGGGCTGTTTTCTAAAAGTCTTTGGAGCTAATCATGGGATTTCCCTGAGGATCTGGTCTGAAGAGTTCACTGGAAAAATGTCTGACTGATATTGGAAGGAGGCATCCAAGTATCCAGGCCCATTGTGAGTACAGACCTGAGTGCTGGATCCTAGTAACTGTTGCTGCTGCTATTTCTTGTGCATCAGTATCAGTGCTTGTCTGGTCTGAGACATTTCTGTTGGTGTCTCAGTGCTGTCCAATTTGCTAGGACTTTGCCAAAGGGACTATCCTAAAGCCGAGTACACCGCACTATGATGGTTGGAGCTGCTGTACCCACTATGCAAAGTAAGTACAGTGATCTCCCCTGCTTACCTATTGTGTTCTGAGGGGAAGGCTCCCTCGCCAGGACACTCCGATCAGTGCTCTCTGCGATTTGAATGGATGCTGGTTTTCCAGCATGCACATCCGACAGAAGCCGGCGACATACACACAGAGGCCGAATGTCATATGTTTTTTTTTAACCGGCAAATGTCTCCCGACATTTGGTTCGATTTAAGAATTAGGGACATAATATTGTCCTCTGACCACTGATTAGCTTTTATTGGAGCATTGGAGTATCCCACAGCTCCCTAAGTCCTATCCAAGTTACCATTTGAGTTGTCTCACCAATAAAAGTAAAGATAGGCAACCTTAGACTGTTCATTGAGCCAGAAGAGTGACTGTTGCTGTGTGCCTGGCTGCTGTAGCACTGAACTGGGAAGAGAACTTGGGACTACTCAGCAGGCCCTTTCGGGGGGTGAGCGCTACATTGTCAAACTCTTTTCTATTCTTTTTATGCTTTATTTGTCAAGTACATTTTCTATTCAAATGCAGCTCTGCCCAAAAGCATCTGTTTGAATGGAAAATGCAGCATTTGACAAGAAAGGGCTGCATTTTTGCTTGTTTTGCCTGCAGTTTAAACATTAGGACAATAGGACATTCTGCATCTGAAGAAATGGAACGTAAAGCAGGTCCAACGCAGGCTCTAAACTGTTGTAGGCAGCTGCAAGCTGCATGCTGCATATTTATCCAGCCTTTAGGTGCCAATATGCTTCTTCTGAAGGTGGAGAGGAGTTCAGTAATGGGAATTGTTTCCTCTGGGTGCTCCAGCAACCCTCTTGAATAAAGCAGAAGTGTCGTCGAGGAACAAACCAAAGGTCGGTAACAAGTGGTTGATGGTTAGGAATAAAGCAGAAACGTAGTCGAGTAACAAGTGGTTGATGGTTAGGAATAAAGCAGAAGCGTAGTCGAGGAATAAGCCAAAGGTCGGTAACAAGTGGTTGATGGTTAGGAATAAAGCAGAAACGTAGTCGAGTAACAAGTGGTTGATGGTTAGGAATAAAGCAGAAGCGTAGTCGAGGAACAAGCCAAAGGTCAGTAACAAGTGGTTGCTGGTTAGGAATAAAGCAGAAGTGTAGTCAAGGAACAAGCCAAAGATCAGTAAAGAGTGGTAGTGGAGAGAAGGACAGCTGCAGATACGCAAAAGGAGCAAGATATCGGCTGGAGAGAGCACAATAATTTGGCAAACAGGAAGTGCAAAGGCATGGTTTATATAGGAAGTCTATGGGAGGATCAAAAAGTTCAGGGTTCATTAGAATCAAGGCACTCGGCAAGATTTTCCAAGGAATCAAACTGGATGCTGTCCACCATCTCAGGTAGTTCTGCATGAAGAGCCACTGCTGGATACAGCAGAGGTTGTGGGTTCAGATCCTGGTCCTGACACCCAAGAAATCCGACTGTAAAGCCGTCACTGTTGCTGGCCAATCATAAAAATCCAAGGCATTCTCTGCCCCTGCATCCGATTGCACACATGCCCCTGAACTCATCCTTAATTGTAACTTCGTATGAAATCACAATGGGAGAGGCTGCAGTGAAGAACTGCACAGGCACCAGGATTTACATTGGCATCTAAGCCCAGGAAGTAGATGATGACCCTGAATGATGCCCGAAGAAAGATGGCTCTGTCCTTCTGGAAAGAAAAGCAGATGAGAGCATTGTCAGGTGGAGCACTGTGATCTTTGTTAGAGGTAATAAACACCTGGAAATATTACACTTACACCATGATAAGGTATATCTTATTCTAGCTCCCTCACATGACTGTATACTATTTACTCTTGTTTGTACAGATTTACTTTAACTATTAGCGTGATCCAAGTCCTAATGCAGGAACACACGTATCATAGGCACCTAAATATAGTACCGATAGACTTGGGAGGGCAGAGTCAATAGTCCTTGATTATAAAAATTCTATAAACATCATAAAAAAGGTCTAAGTAGTAAATAGCACAGAAAAAAATGAAATGCAATGTTGTTGCTCGTAGAGTAAAGTGTGACAAACTCTCTCAGGACAGGGGCTTTTGGAAGGGACTGCAGGCTAGCCTCTTGCCTACTGACTATGGGCCCTTGCTTGTGAGGAAACGCTGGTCTTTGTGGGGTGTATTCTGGGGGGACCCTTGGAGTAATGTTACTTTGGTATCAAGTCCACATCTCCCCAAGACACATAGACTCTGGGACCCTAGGCCTAGGATCCATGTTAAAGGCCTAGCTGCCTATTGCCAATGGGCAACTGCTCCGCACAGTAAGACTCATAGCAGATGCTAATGTCATCAGCTCAACCACCTGTCTTCCACACATTGTAGATTGTGCTGATTAACTCACCTATTGCCTACTGTGGGGATATGTTTACACTTATACTAATGTGTATTGTACATCAGGAGCTCAGTGACGGCAAGTCTGCTAGTTAATTAGCTCAAGTAAATTAAATCACTGTCATCTAGTAGTTGCTAGTGGGAAAGTAGAATACTATTTGTGTTGGTTGTTCCTTAGATATGTTAATTATATTTCTGTACACAATTTCATCTGCATATGATAATGTAATCAAGCACCTGACCTGGCGGGGTGTATATCCAGTGTGAGTTTGTTCAATAAATGTTCCAGATCCTATACAAGCTATTCTTGGCAAGTTTTGTATGGGGACAGCTAGAATATCTGATATCTTCAAGACTGAAGGAAGCGGTATTCTGACAGAAGCACACAAGCACATTGTGGGGTCGCGGTCCATCTGCATATGATAATGTAATCAGGCACCTGACCTGGTGGGGTGTATATTCCGTGTGAGTTTGTTCAATAAATGTTCCAGGTATTATACAACCTATTCTAGGCTAGTTTTGTATGGAGGCTGCTAGGATATTTGATATCTATGTTCAAGACTGAAGGAAGTGGTATTCTAACGGAAGCACACAAGCACATTGTGGGGTTGCGGTTCCGTTACATAAAGTAAAGTTTGCTTTTATAAAAAGTGGTTGGAGGTGAAGAGGCCCATTCTTTTCACTAGTGCCGGATGCATTTCCAGACTGAGATGTCTCCCATTGGGCCACAGTACCTGCAGCAAATCCCACTAAGCAAGGATTGTCAGCCTGGGAGCTAAGACATTTTTTTGGGGGGATTTTACTGATAGAGAAATGAAGCCTTTTTCACATTCAGTATAATATATTTTATTGACTGTCACTGTAGCGTTGATGGAATACTGATATTTCCTTGTGGTTCTCTGGATGAATCTAACTATTACAGCTTTGAATTACAGACCGGCCTTCTGTCTGCCTCTTCAGCGCTCTCACAGGAAGGATGCCATTTGCTGGACTAGTCATTTTGCTATTGAGATGTTTCCTTTATATGTCGCTGAATGTAGACAGGACTCTAGTGCTCCTGGTATTTTACTGAATCCAGGCACTTCTACAGCATCATTTTTCTTTTCAGAGCCATCTATTCGGGGCTTATGATGGAAAGGTCAATGTTAATTCTAGCAGGCTTAAATATCACCAGGCATTGTGTTAGCGTCATTGGCAAAGTGTGTAATTTGGGTTATATGCGCAGTCCATGTGCTCTATAGCAGGAGCATTAAACAGCATGTAAAACAACAGACGCCGCAGTTTGACCCAAAGACTTTTGAGGGTTTCTAGATCCCCTCTATAACATGAATGGAGACTATGCTAAGCAAAATTAACCACCTGACCTCCGGAAGATTTACCCCCTGTCCAGTGGCGGCCCATCCATTGGGGCCCCCCCCCCATCCATGCTCCCTAATCTACACACAGGGCACCAGACACATGGATTCCAATGGGTTTTATTTTTTTTGAGGCGCGCGATTAGAGCCAGAGGCTCTAATAGGCTTCAAAAAAGGGTGGGCTCGGGCACTGAGCCCACCCAGTTGTGTGACAATAGCGAATGAATATGTGTGGTCGGGGGGGGTATGGTTTGGTCCGCTTGACGCCCCCCACCCCCTGCCCATGGAGCACCAGCCGCCACTGCCCCTTTCATAACCAGGCCATTTTTTTGCGATACAGCACTGTAATATTTTAACTGACAATTGCGCAGTTGTGCGACACTGTACAGAAATGACATTTTATCTTTTTTTTCCCCACAATCAGAGCTTTAGTTTGGTGGTATCTGATCACCTCTGCATTTTTTATTGTGTGCGCTATAGACAAAAGAAGACTGACACTTTTGAAAAAAAAAAGTATATTTTTTTCTTTCTGCTATAAAACATATCTAATAAAAAAATGTAAAAAATTGAATTTCTTCATCAATTTAGGCCAATATGTATTCTTCTACATATTTTTGGTAAAATAAAATTCCAATAAACGTATATTGATGGTTTGCGCAAAAGTTATCGCATCTACAAACTATGGGATATTTTTATTTATTTATTTTTTACTAGTAACGGCAGCGATCAGCGACTTATATCAGGACTGCGATATTGTGGCCGACACCTAACTGACAGTTTTTGGGGACCATACTAATACAGTGATCAGTGCTAGAAAATATGCACTGTCACTGTACTAATGACACTGGCTGGGAAGGGGGTTAACATCAGGGGTGATCATAGGGTTACCTGTGTGCGTAGCATGTGCTTTCTCACTGTGGGGGGAGGTGCTTTGACTAGGGGAAGGCACTGATCCATGTCCCTGCTTTGCAGGAACACAGGATCAATTCCTTCCCTTCTGACAGTACGGTGATCTTAACGTAGGCAGATGGCTGTTTTGTCTGTGTACTGTCCAAACAGCTGGTGCCGGCAGGCATCAGGTTCGCAGGACCCGCAGCTGGGCTCCCGCTGTGTGTGATCACAGCAGGAGTGGATTACCAGAGGCACACGCGCCCCAGACCCTGAAGTGTCAGATCTCATTGTAGGCACGTGCTCTGGTACAGAGCAGCCACCCTGCCGCAGTATATGTATGGTGAACAAAATTCTCTCTCGAACGGGACTTTGAAGGGCAATAAATAAAAAAAATGTATAGGTCTTACTGTGTAATTTTGTATATACTTTAAGCCAGACAATGTTGAAGAGGAAAAGTTGAATCCTTTTTATGTGTGCAGGAGACTATGAAAGCTTCTCAACCAAGAAGGAACTGCTATTGCAGGGGATGATAGTGATTTGCCTTCAATCTCTGTGCTTACCTTTGAGCAGAAATCCGTGAGGCGGGTCCATGAGCAGAGGCATGGAATATCTTTAAAGTCCTATGTGCAGTGTAAAGTAATACTTGTACATATAAAAGTGCAGCACTATGTGAGTATAACCAGTGTTTAACTCTCTATTGTGAGTACATATACACTGCTCAAAAAAATGAAAGGAACAGTTTTTAATCAGAGTGTAGCATCAAGTCAATTAAACTCCTGGAATATTAATCTGTTCAGTTAAGTAGCAGAGCGGGTTTTAATCAGTTTTAGCTGCTTTGGTGTTATGAAATTAACAACAGGGGCACTAGATGGGCAACAATGAGATGACCTCCAAGACAGGAATGGTTTTACAGGTGGAAACCACTGAAATTGTTTTCCCTATTCATCTTTTCTCACTTTTTTTCACTCGTTTTTGCATTTGGCTAGGGTCAGTGTCACTACTAGTAGCATGAGGTGATACCTGGACCCTAGAGAGGTTGCACAGTCAATCCAACTCCTCCAGGATGGCACATCAATACAAGGTTTGCTGTGTCTCCCAGCACAGTCTCAAGCACATGGAGGAGATTCCAGGAGACAGGCAGTTACTCTAGGAGAGCTGCACAGGGCCATAGAACGCCCTTAACCCATCAGCAGGACCGGTATCGGCTCCTTTGAGCAAGGAGGAACAGGATGAGCACTGCCAGAGCCCTACAAAATGACCTCCAGCAGCCACTGGTGTGAATGTCTCTGACCAAACAATCAGAAACAGACTTCATGAAGGTGGCCTGAGGGTCTGACGTCCTCTAGTGGGCCCTGTGCTCACTGCCCAGCACAGTAGAGCTCGATTGGCATGTATACATGCATGTGGGGGCCATAGAAAATATTTAGTTCCATTTTGAGTTGCTGCAATGAAATTTCAACAAAGCGGACTAGCCTGCTAAAATCATTTTTTCACTTTGACTTTCAAGGTATCTTTGAGTTCAGCCCTCTGTAGGGTGATAATTTTCTTTTCCATCAAACGATGTGGCATCCTTTCATTCCTAACACATTACCCAGTCCATACAGTATAAATCCTAACACATTACACAGTCCATACCAGTATAGATCCTAACAGATTACCCAGTCCATACGAGTATAGATCCTAACACATTACCCAGTCCATACCAGTATAGATCCTAACACATTACCCAGTCCATACCAGTATAGATCCTAACACATTACCCAGTCCATATCAGTATAGATCCTAACAAATTACCCAGTCCATACCAGTATAGATCCTAACACATTACCCAGTCCATATCAGTATAGATCCTAACACATTACCCAGTCCATACCAGTATAGATCCTAACACATTATCCAGTCCATACCAGTATAGATCCTAACACATTACCCAGTCCATACCAGTATAGATCCTAACACATTACCCAGTCCATACCAGTATAGATCCTAACACATTACCCAGTCCATATCAGTATAGATCCTAACACATTACCCAGTCCATACAGTATAAATCCTAACACATTACCCAGTCCATACCAGTATAGATCCTAACAGATTACCCAGTCCATACGAGTATAGATCCTAACACATTACCCAGTCCATACCAGTATAGATCCTAACACATTACCCAGTCCATACCAGTATAGATCCTAACACATTACCCAGTCCATATCAGTATAGCTCCTAACAAATTACCCAGTCCATACCAGTATAGATCCTAACACATTACCCAGTCCATATCAGTATAGATCCTAACACATTACCCAGTCCATACCAGTATAGATCCTAACACATTATCCAGTCCATACCAGTATAGATCCTAACACATTACCCAGTCCATACCAGTATAGATCCTAACACATTATCCAGTCCATACCAGTATAGATCCTAACACATTACCCAGTCCATATCAGTATAGATCCTAACACATTATCCAGTCCATACCAGTATAGATCCTAACACATTACCCAGTCCATACGAGTATAGATCCTAACACATTACCCAGTCCATACCAGTATAGATCCTAACACATTACCCAGTCCATACCAGTATGGATACTAACACATTACCCAGTGCATACGAGTATAGATCCTAACACTTTACCCAGTCCATACCAATATAGATACTAACACATTACCCAGTCCATAACAGTATAGATCCTAACACATTACCCAGTCCATACCAGTATAGATACTAACACATTACCCAGTCCATACCAATATAGATCCTAACACATTACCCAGTCCATACCAATATAGATCCTAACACATTACCCAGTCCATACCAATATAGATACTAACACATTACCCAGTCCATACCAATATAGATCCTAACACATTACCCAGTCCATATTAGCATAGAAATCATGCATGAGATTTTTCCCCATCGAGATCTGATGTGTTTTCAAAATGTTCTTTTCATGTTTTTGAGCAGAGTATATAGAGTCCAATTAAAGGACATTGACATATACTGTATTCCAAACAGATACTATATAAAGTGCACAGTGCATAAAAATATTAACTTAATAGCATTCAAACATATGTGTAAAAAAAAAGTCCATTCAGTGAATCACAGTAATGTTCATCCAAATCACTGTGGATGGCAGCCACAAATGCTAATACAGTAGTAAATTACCCAAGACGTGAATATCCACCATCAAAGGAGTGTAAGTACGCTTACCAGAAAACGTGGAGTCAAATACCAGTGGCACTGAGTAATAGAAGCTGATAAAAGTACAAATCTCCAGAGGGATGGTCCATAAGACAACTCCAGGGATGTTACCACAAATCGCTATGGCAGGAGCACCGCTCTCTTGGTTACGTTATACGTTCTGTGTATCCATAAAAAGAAAACATCTCCACATAGTGTAAAACCCAAAATTGTGAAATATAATAAAAATGACAGAACACTTACATTAATGTTGAAGTTACAGTGCTTATCTCATCCAACAAGTAGAAAACACATGGTACGCAATGGCCTGGACAGGACACGACTCAACGCGTTTCATCTACAAAGACATCTTCAAGGGTAGGGGTCTGTGCTGTTCCATGCTCTGTAATAAAAATTACAGAACACCTACATCAATGTTAAAGTTACAGCGCTTATCTTATCCAACGAGTAGAAAACACATGGTACGCAATGGCCTGAACAGGACTCGACCCGATGCATTTCATCTACAAAGACATCATCTGGGGTAGGGGTCCGTGCTGGTCATGGCGTATATCTAGATCAGTCTTTCTCAACCTTTTCAAAACAAAGGAACCCTTGAAATATTTTTCAGGTCTCAGGGAACCCCCTGCTAAAAATGACTATATTTACAACTCATGATACATTAGTGTGATTGTCAATGGGATGAATGTTCCTTACACTGGTAGACATTGGGAAGAATTACCTTCTTCCAGATAGCTAAAAAGATCAATGGTGTCAGGGGAACTTATCCGAGAGGCAGAAATTGCCCATTGTTCAAGAAACCCCTAGCAACCTCTGGAGGAACCCTAGGGTTCCACGTAACCCTGGTTGAGAACCACTGATCTAGATAATGAATCCAATCAAAATTTGTACAAATGTTACCTAAAACACCTGTTACAGTTAGCCTCTCGTGTGGCACCACCGATAGTCTATCAAATATGGAGCCGGGCGTGCGCCTCAAGCCTTGTTTCAATTTGGGTTGAACGGGATGCGCATGCGTTGTTTGACTGATGTCACTCAAATCGAAATGCGCCTTTTCCCTTTGAAGATGGCATCTAGCATGCGTCACACGCCTCGTTCTCGTGTCCCGTCTGAAAGATTGCGCATGCGTCACTTGAACAGCGACTTTGAGCAACTCCCAATGTTTCTTAGCAACATATGAGCAAGTATACCAAGGACACATATGGAAAGGAAACTGTATGCTAATATATATTAAAATTTGCATAATGACTCAATACCACATTCTTCCGTAAGAGCAACTATTCGATGGGCAGGGGAGGATTGGGCAAAGGGGCAGCAGGGCAATTGCCCCCCGGGCCGCTCTGATGATGTGAGGGGGGCTCTGTGTGGGGGGTTCTCGCATAAAGGATTCCTAGTGAAGAGAAGTAAAAAGTCCCCACTGCTGACCTACCAAGTGCGTGATGAAGACAAGGACAGAGTGCAGACCTCCCCCCTAACATGGATGGTGTAAAGTGTGTCTGAGATAAGGCCGGTTCCATGCCCCACTAGAGACTCTCCTCCCCCAGCACGCTGTAACGCTCCTGCGTTTTACGTATGATGTGGATTTTCAGCTGCAGAAATATTCCACTTCAGTAGTCATGTAGAGAAACGCTGAGACACCAATCCCAACTCTCAATGACTCATCATGTGTGGATGATCTCAATTCAGCAAGTAAATACACACACTCAATAAGATGTTTCCTAGAGTGACTTATGTATATAGTAACACAGTGATGATAGGCTGAAGAGACAGGTTGGGTAGAGATGGTAGATGACAGACACTTGAAAGGAAATGTTCTTGAAAGTAAGATAGTAGCAGATGGGATGCAGATAGGTTTAGCAATCATGTATGGTAGTAGATGACAGAGTAGCAGGTGGACATACAAGAGAGATCAACCCAGTGCAAGAACAGGTGGTAGTAGGCTCAAGAGCTAGCAATCTTAGATAATGCAGATGTAGTAATAGTCCTTAGTATGCAGAGCTAGATAGTGTAAGCTTTAGTATAAAGGTTATAGAGGTTTCCCCTGTGGGGTACTTATCACTAATAGCAATATAGCAGAGGAGAGGTTCGGCAAGAGCAGATGATCCGGTAGCGGGATACAGGGATCAGCGCAGCGTGGTTCCGACAGCGAGGTATGCTTGCAAGCATGAGAGCTTCAAGACAGGTTAGCATCAAGGCACAAAGCAGTTTGAACGAACACATGTGAGTGAGAGCCGGCGATCTAAATAGCCATCCAGTCCGGCGCTCAGTGATGACAGCATCAGTCTTAAAGGTGTATGCGCACCTTACCAAAAGAGAATGGTGGGGCGCATACACTTATGAAAGAGTAATTAGGGTACCCAAAGGTACCAGAACATTACAGTACCCCCCCCCTTAAGGCTGGCTCCTGAAGGCCTCTGGAGCTGGTTTGTCTGGGTACTTCGCATGAAAATTGCGGATTAATCTAGAGGCATGTATGTCAGAGGTGTTTAGCCAGGTGTCGTCTTGGGGCCCATAGTTCTTCCATCGAACCAAGTACTGAAGTCTTCCTCTGTGGATACAAGAATCCAGAATCTCTTTTATCTCATATTCTTCTCCACCTTCAACTTGTACAGGAGGAGGAGGTGGGATAGTAGGCCTTATTCCTTGGTCAGGAACATGGGGCTTCAGTAGCGACACATGGAAAATGGGATGTATTTTGAGGTCTATTGGCAATGTAAGCTGTACTGCAGCTTTTCCAATAAGTTTCTTGATTGGGAAAGGTCCCAAGAACAGAGGTCCAAGCTTTTTGCTAGGGATTTTCAGTCTTAAATGTTTTGTTGAGAGCCAAACGAGGTCCCCGATAGCGTACTGAGGAGAAGGTCTTCTGCGAAGATCATAGTACTTCTTTTGTTGACTATGAGCGTGTGCAATGGTAGTATTAAGCAAACCCAGAGAGTCCTTTATTTGGGTAAGATAGTCTGAAGCTACTGGGTTATTTGAAGGAAGGATGCGTGGTGGAAGAATAGAGGGATGAAACCCATAGTTCAAGTAGAACGGACTCTGCTTGGTCAACTGTGGGTTGCGTTGTTGTAGGCAAATTCTGCCAGAGGGAGAAGATCCACCCAATCATCCTGTTGGTAAGAAGTGTAACAACGTAAATATTGCTCGATGCATTGGTTGACTCTTTCAGTCTGTCCGTTGGTCTGCGGATGGTAAGGAGAAGTGAGATTCCGCTCGATCCGTAGTATGTGACTTAGTTCTTGCCAGAACTTGGAAATAAATTGTGATCCACGGTCAGACAGAAGAGTTTTTGGGATACCATGTAACTTAAAGACATGTTTCATCAGGAGTTCTGCCGTTTGTTTGGACGAAGGTAGTCTGCGAATAGCAATGAAATGTGCCATTTTTGTCAGATGGTCCACTGACACTAAGATGGTATTAAATCCTTTGGAAGGAGGCAATTCCACTATAAAGTCCAAGGACACAACTTCCCATGGAGTTTGGGGTATTGGTAGACTGCATAGTAGACCGGATGGTCTCGTAGTGTCAATTTTGGACCTGGCACAGACATTGCATGAAGAGACGAATTTTTGTATAGATGTTTTCATGTCAGGCCACCAGAATTGCCTGGTAATCAGATTAAGAGTCTTTGTCATACCCATATGTCCTGCCATAGGCACATCATGCGATAATTCCAAGATCTTGGTGCGTATGGTAGGTGGTATGTAAAGTTTGTCGTTGTAGTAGAGGAAGCCTTCTGCATCAGTATTTAGTTGTGGTGGGGGTGAATCCAAACTTATACCATGCAAAACCTCTTCCTTCAAGGAACGGACAACTCCAATAATGCGTTTGTGAGGTATTATAGGAACGGAAGGGATTTCGAAGTAGTTTTCTTCAGTTAGTCGTGATAGTGCATCCGCCTTTTTGTTCTTATCTGCAGGTGTGTAGGTCACTAGGAAGTTAAACCTTAGAAAGAATAGTGACCATCGTACCTGTCGGTGCGAGAGAGTTTTGTTAGTCTGAAGATATTGGAGATTTTTATGGTCCGTTTATATAAGTATTGGTAATTGGGTGCCTTCGAGTAGATGTCGCCAATTCTCCAGAGCCAATTTTATAGCAAGCAGTTCTTTTTCACCCACGGGGTAATTTATCTCTGGACTGCTTAGGGATTTAGAAAAAAAGGCGACTGGATGAAGTGGTGAAGTGTGAGTTGGTCGTTGGGAGAGTATTGCTCCTACTGCCATGTTTGATGCATCTACTTCCAGAATGTATTGGAGGGATGGGTCTGGATGGCGTAGTATGGGAGCAGAAGTAAACCTTGTCTTTAACAGGTGAAAAGCTTTATTTGCTTCATCTGACCATTTGAATGGTTTTTTAATGCTAGTGAGCTGTGTGAGGGGTCTCACAATGGCAGAGAAGTTTCTAATGAACTTCCTGTAGAAATTCGAAAATCCAAGGAATCGCTGTAGCGCCTTGCGTGTGGTTGGTGTAGGCCAATCCTGAATGCAGGATATCTTACTCATGTCCATCTCGATTCCTGTTTTGGATATGATGTAGCCTAGAAACAGTACCTCTTCTTTATGAAACAAGCATTTTTTCAGTTTCACATAAAGGTTGTGTGCAAGCAATCTCGATAATACTAGTCTTACATGTCTTATGTGTTCAGACAGGGATCGTGAATATATAAGTATATCGTCCAGATATACCACAACACAGACATCTAGTAAGTCTCTGAAAATATCGTTTATAAATCGTTGAAAAACTGCAGGGGCGTTGCATAGCCCGAATGGCATTACAAGATATTCGAACAATCCGTATCTGGTTCTGAATGCAGTCTTCCACTCGTGTCCATCACGGATTCGAATGAGATTGTATGCTCCTTTCAGGTCCAATTTTGAAAAATAGGTAGCTCCACGCACCTGCTCAATGAGCTCAGGGATAAGCGGTAGAGGATAGCGATCTTTTATTGTAATAGCATTCAATTGCCTATAGTCGATGATAGGCCTGACACTAGAGTCCTTATTGCGGACAAAAAAGAGTCCTGCTGCTGTGGAAGAAGTGGAAGGTCTAATAAAACCTTTTTCCAAATTCTCATCCAAATAGTCTTTGAGATGGGAAAGTTCATCCTGTGAAAGAGGATAAACATGACCGAACGGCAATTTGCTATTTGGGAGTAGATCAATGCTACAATCATAGTCTCGATGGGGAGGTAGTGCTTGAGCATTTTTCTCAAGAAAAACCTCAGAGAGATCCTGATAACATAGTGGTGCAATCTCATCTGTCACCACAGACAGGATCTTCCCGAAAGACGGGAGGTTACACGTACCCTCGCAATAGCAAGAGAGGAAGGTCAGGGTCCGTTCCTTCCAATCTATGGTTGGTTGATGTGTGTGCAACCAGGGAAGTCCCAAAACAATGGGAAAGTGGGGTGAAGGTATTAGATCGAAGGTAGTGGTCTCCATATGAGACCCGTTAGTAGTGACTAGGAGTGCCTGTGTCTGATCAGTGATCGGACCAGAGGATAAAGGAACACCGTTAATAAGACTCACTGAGACAGGTTTAAGTTTAGAAATAATAGGAACTTTATTTAAAGCAGCAAAACGTATGTCAATATAATTTCCACAAGATCCTGTGTCAATCATGGCCTTAGTAGTAATCCTGTTCTGGTCCCACTGTAATGTTAAGCAAACAGAAAGGTAAGGGTTAGTGATTGAAGTTGTCAATCCCCCTAGGAGGACATGTGAACACACCCTTCTTTTTGTAGACTAGGGGACAGACGTTTATCTTGTGATCCGGGGATGCACAGTACAAGCAGAGATTACCAGATCGTCTTCTGGCTCTTTCCATAGTTGATAGAGGTGGGCGTATGGTTCCTACCTCCATAGGAAAGGGGGTCAACGGCCGAAACCCGAGAAGAACTGGATAATGGCATTCCCATTTTCTCAGCCTTTCTTTCTCGTAGTCTTCTATCTATGGTGATACTGAGTTGTATCAATGCATCCAGGGTTTTTGGCAGATCCGCTCGGGCGAGCTCGTCTTTAACGGCCTCTGATAGGCCAAGCCTAAATTGGGATTTCAGAGATGCATCATTCCATTCTGAATCAAGGGTCCATCTCTTGAATTCTGCGACAAAGTCTTCTACAGGTCTCCCACCTTGTTTCAAGGATCTTAATTGAAGATCGGCAGTACTCTGCCTATTGGGATCATCATATAGGCTAGTGAGTTCTGCTAGGAACAAGGCATAGGAGTTGAGAAGCTGGTCGCTTTTCTCAAAAAGAGAGTCTGCCCAGGCCCGAGGATCGCCTGTTAGGTAAGAAATAATAGTACAAACCTTAATGTGATCAGTAAGGTAGGTACGGGGTTTTAGCAAGAAAAGTAACTCACATGCGTTTTTAAATTCGCAAATTTTTTTGCGATCGCCTGTAAATACCAAAGGAGGATTTATTTTGGGTTCAGGGGACTGAGCAGTGGTAAGTTGTGTCAGTCTAATTACCTGCTGCGACAGAGCCTGATTGTCTTCTTTTAATTCAGCAAGTGCGTGTATTAATGCAGGTACTTGCTGTTTTAATTGTGTCATCTGAGTGGTTATTTCTGCTGAATCCATTTGGGGTTCGTTCAATCTGTAACGCTCCTGCGTTTTACGTATGATGTGGATTTTCAGCTGCAGAAATATTCCACTTCAGTAGTCATGTAGAGAAATGCTGAGACACCAATCCCAACTCTCAATGACTCATCATGTGTGGATGATCTCAATTCAGCAAGTAAATACACACACTCAATAAGATGTTTCCTAGAGTGACTTATGTATATAGTAACACAGTGATGATAGGCTGAAGAGACAGGTTGGGTAGAGATGGTAGATGACAGACACTTGAAAGGAAATGTTCTTGAAAGTAAGATAGTAGCAGATGGGATGCAGATAGGTTTAGCAATCATGTATGGTAGTAGATGACAGAGTAGCAGGTGGACATACAAGAGAGATCAACCCAGTGCAAGAACAGGTGGTAGTAGGCTCAAGAGCTAGCAATCTTAGATAATGCAGATGTAGTAATAGTCCTTAGTATGCAGAGCTAGATAGTGTAAGCTTTAGTATAAAGGTTATAGAGGTTTCCCCTGTGGGGTACTTATCACTAATAGCAATGTAGCAGAGGAGAGGTTCGGCAAGAGCGGATGATCCGGTAGCGGGATACAGGGATCAGCACAGCGTGGTTCCGACAGCGAGGTATGCTTGCAAGCATGAGAGCTTCAAGACAGGTTAGCATCAAGGCACAAAGCAGTTTGAACGAACACATGTGAGTGAGAGCCGGCGATCTAAATAGCCATCCAGTCCGGCGCTCAGTGATGACAGCATCAGTCTTAAAGGTGTATACGCACCTTACCAAAAGAGAATGGTGGGGCGCATACACTTATGAAAGAGTAATTAGGGTACCCAAAGGTACCAGAACATTACACCCGCCCTGACCGAGGGCTGGCTGGGGTAAGAGTAAGAGTAACTATTCGATGGGCAGGGGAGGACTGGGCAGGAGGGAAATTGACCCCCAGGCCGCTCTGATGCCCTGTAATAAGGGTGCACTGCTTCTGCCACAGACTTGCCTACAGGATTCCTAGTGAAAAGAAGTAAAAAGTCCCCACTGCTGACCTACCGAGTGCGTGATGAAGACAAGGACAGAGTGCAGGCCTCCCCCTAACATGGATGGTGTAAAGTGTGTCTGAGCTGAGGCCGGTTCCATGCCCCACTGGAGACTCTCCTCCCCCAGCCAGCCCTGACTGAGCTGTCCCAGCTCCACCCTGGTGGCCAGGTCAGGAACCTGGATTCAGCCAGTGAGTAGAGAGTACCTGGAGCGGAGCTTCAGTCTGAAATGGGGGCCAGGAAGAGGGGGAGTGGGAAGAGGCAACATGGGCCTCTGGTTTGTACTTGCCCCCTGGGGCAAAAGTTGCCAGTCAGCCCCTGTCGTTGGGACAGGCTATATTTAATGGAGCCCTACAGATAGAATGAATAATAAAAACTTGTACGTATGTAACCTGAGAAAACCGAATCTTCAACATTTTAGAAAATCTTAGCAGCTTCAGATTAAAAAAGTGAAAAATGCAAGTGCAATCATTTTCTGTCATTCCTCTTTATACAAGGACTGAAGAATCTTTTGCAGTATTCTTCTTGTTTTGCTCCCTTTGACTTCTACAACCTGCGGTGTTGTTCAGTGTGAAAAGGTCACACACGCCATATGTGACTGCAGCTATCAGATGATATATGGGCCAATTCTTTCCATAGTAGTGATATGCAGTCAAGTTGTTGAGTGCCAGCTGTCTCTTCCTGCTGTAAGTGATCGGCGTGGAAGGCAAAGATTTATAGCGAGTATGCCAGTGCATGAATATGACAGAGTTACACTAATATTGCTGCGTCCTCCAGAGGAAAAAGCAGACCTGGTGTAATTCTGTGCAAATCATTCATTTCCAAGGCTCCATAAGAAGATGTCAAATTAGGATTCTGAGTTGTGTCTGTACGGCGGAGACATCTGCCGCAGACAGAGGGTGGACCGCTTCTTATCATTCACATGATTCTTTACGGTGTTTATGGTTTCTAGAAACAATCACAAGGTGGCGGATTATGGGGTAGGCCCTGTCAAGGTGACTCTGTGGCATACAGAGCTTGTGGGTCTTACAGGGTGAGATTTTCTTTCCTGGAACCTCTAGACTCAAAACTGTTGGTGCTCAAGTAAAACTCCTCAGCTTGGACCACCTCTTTCACACACATCATTGTCTTTATTTACTGGTCCTAATCTGATTTAGAATATTATAATATCGTGAAAATAATCTTACATGAGTTAACTAGTCCTACAGATGGTGGAGAAAATATTTTGGGGGAATTCAATCAAGCACCAAAGTTTTCTGGTTTAAAAATGGCCTGCTGCCTGTTTCAGTAGCTTTAACGACACGTGCGGCAGATTCAGGTAGTTCTTTACAAAGTGGCACTGTTAATGCACCAATTTAAAAAATAATTACCTCAAATTCATAGACAACTAAACTGGAGGAAATTAAGAGCAACTTTAACTTGACTTAGAGAGACAGGCAAAGAGCCTGTAACAAACAAGAGAATCGGTGCTACTACCCATACACAAAGATGTCAGCAGAGCTCAGGGGTGCTTGATCCACAGTTGTTTGCCTGTAAGAAGTAATCTATTAAGATGATCCACACAACCAGTTGCTGCTCTTAAAAATCTTCATGTTTATTGGAAAACCACAGTGTACAAAGGCAGATAAAAACAGTTGACGCATTTCAGCCTACAAGGTCTTAGTCATAAGTTATGACTAAGGCCTTGTTGGCTGAAACCTGTCAACTGGTTTTATCTGCGTTTGTACACCATGGTTTTCCAATAAACATGAAGATTTTTTAAGAGCAGCAACTGGTTAGGCAGAGAGCCTGTCCTTGTACGCAGTGTAACAGAGTGGCATATTTGTCACCATTACCCTCACTCTGCCACTGGTTGTTAAGGAGGCTGTCCTCATAAATATGTCTATATATATATATATATATATATATATATATACATACACACACAGTATATACTGTATATATATATAATAGACAATAATATTAAAGAGGTTGTAAACTGCTATAGATTTTTCTTTTTTTGGGTTGGAACCTGTGGGGTAAAGCCATAATGTGTTACTAGCACAATATATTAAACTTAGCCAAAAACAAAGTCCTCCCGCCCTGAGAAGTCAGCGCTGCAGGCGCAGCCATCTTTACCCATCTTGGTTCCGGGTTCATGGACTCCGACTCTGTAACTGACCAGAGCTGCGATGAAGTCACTCCCGCATGACTTGTGGCTGACCTGAGACAAAGGCTAAGCAGTGAATTATGGGTTGCTTTTATTTTTGGTGCAAAATTTTGAATGTATTAGCAGTAGTTCATGATTTGGCCCAAGTGTGAATCCAAGGTGAGCCCAAGGTTCAGCAGAACTCCAACCTCACCCCTACTTTTTAATGTGAGATCTCTGCATCCTGATCTGTACACAACTGCTACTTTTATGGAGGACTCATTGTCACTGCTCTATATTATTTTAGGAGGAAAAGTGGGAGGACCCAAAGGTGCTTGGGACCATGGCTTGCTCAAGGGGTTATGCAGCCCACCTGACTTTCACTGTTTCTTTCTGCATGACAGTCCACACAATTATTTATTTTATTAAGAATATGACCTCCTTCTGTCTTAGTACCCGCCCACTTTTCCTTTTGACCCTTGCCATACTCCACTTACACAGTACTAGATGTCCTGCCGATGAGTCCCTTTTTCGTTCTCTTTTTTCTTTGTCTCCCCTTTTTTCTTTTCAAGCCCTTATCTCATAGCGCATTGAGGTCCTTATTTATTTAACATCATTTAAAACCAATGTACACTCGCCGCCCACTTTATTAGGTACACCTGTTCAATTGCTTGGTAACACAAATTGCTTATCAGCCAATCACATGGCAGCAACTCATCAGAATGGGGAAGAAAGGGGATTTAGGTGACTTTGAATGTGGCATGATTGTTGGTGCCAGACGGGCTGGTCTGAGTATTTCTGGGATTTTCACACAAAACCATCTCTCGGGCTTACAGAGAATGGTGGGGAAAAGAGAAAATATCCAGTGAGCGGCAGTTGTGTGGAGGAAAATGCCTTGTTGGTGTCAGAGGTCAGAGGAGAATGGGCCGACTGGTTTGAGATGATTGAAAGGCAAAAGTAACTCTAATACCCACTCGTTACAACCAAGGTATGCAGAATACCATCTCTGAATGCACAACACATCGAAACTGAATAGAAAATGACCCCCACTGTCTCTGCCACTCATTTATTGGTTGTTATCAGGGCCGGCCCTGGCATGGACCCAGGCAGCACTATGAGAGGGGCGGCAAATTGACTCCCAAGATTCTTTTTTCGATCAGTTTTGTGTGTCATCAGTTTGCTGCGCATTACGGACGGCACTTCCCCATCTCATACTGCCACCCGTAGTGCAAACTGATGAGTAGAGGGCGGTGGAGTGTCTCCTTTGGGGATTGTCCCTCACACGCGCAATGACATCAGTGCCATCTTAAGAGCATTAAAGGCCCCCGGGCAATGCAGTGCACTGGGGCCCCGCCTACACAATCACCCACTAGAATAAAAATGCAAATTATTCAGGCGATATTTATTGGTATAGCATTGCCAGGCTAATGACAGCTTCCAAGTTCAGCGGCTGGGTCCGGTGATCACACACTCGGACGGGAGTCAGACTCGACTGTCCTGTGTGTGCCTGTTCCTGTAGAGGCGGACAGGCATTCCTGCAGTTGTGTGCTCCCCCTCCACGGCCCAAGGGGCCCGACAGCAGCGCAAGGCCGACAAGCGCTTGCCACCTGCTAAGTTCTGTGGCGGGATGCACACAGGAATCGGGACTAACGTTTGGCTGGGGCTGGGCCGCTGGGCAGGTGGGGCCCCCCCAGTCAAGTGGGGCCCTGGGGCAACTGCCCAGCGTGCCCATTCAGTAAGATGGCCCTGAATGACGTCAGATATCAGCGCACTCCATCTCACGCAGGGCAGGCTGAATCTTCTAGGGCGGTGAGCACAGCAGACACAGGAGTGACAGGAGGACTGAGGACAGACAGCGGTTATTTGGTGGACCGGTCCGGTGGGGAGTTATGGGAGAAGATTAACAGTATATATAGTTATTTCTAAATGTTATATTTATATAAAATAATGGATGTGGGGGCCTTTTGTTGGGCGTGATTTTTTTTTTTTTTTGTTGGGGGGGCATTTTATTCTTGGACCCAGGCAGCACAATGTCTTGGGCCAGCCCTGGTTGCTATGTACAAACGTTCCTCCCACAACACGTGCTTTAGGTAACAACTTTGCAGCAAATTGAGCTATTTTTGTTGACAGATGGGGACACCTCCCCAAAAAATGTTTTAGTCTGGAGTCAGCCGTGTAAAAATAGGGAATGTTATCCGATTACCCCAGAAAAAAAAAAAAAAAAACATTCAGCCAATCGCAGCGTTTGCTGACTTCCAAATAATCCTTCATTGTCTCGCTGCTTAAAATTCACAGCCCTGTTTCTGTGCCGCTTCTGGCTATAATGATCTGTGTTTGAGATTGTTTATTTAATCACTGTTTTTGATGTAAAATTCACTGTCGCTGGAGTCATATTTTATTAATCTCTGCCTTTTCTGCATGAAAACTAACAAGGCTTCACAGGCCCAACAGATTAAAAAATAATAGCCCGGCTTCTTATTGTTACACAGCGTACGTCAAACTGTTCGCCGGTTTGACGCCTCTGAACGTGATACAAGAGTACAGGTGGCAGAGGGTTTGTTACGGAATCTTTCCTGCAACTGACAATGCGCCTGAGCCGTCTGTCTGGCAATCTGTATTTGTGGAAAGCACGTCCAACTTATTTTGTCACGTTTGAAGAGCCGCTTCAAAGAGGCACGGCATCCGGGAGCGCAGCTCGCAAAACACATTCCGAAAGCCAATCAACGGCGCAGGATGAACGGCGGTCTAAGTGCTTCTGAAAACATAAATGTTAAGGGATCATTGTAACTTACTTTTAAAACCCCCTTCCAACTAACCTGCTTCTGCTAATAAACACACAACTGAAATTGTCTGAATTATTTCTATTTTTTTGACTTGTAAGGGAAGATTTGGAAGATTGGTGAAGTTTACACATGTCTACAGTAAAAGATGGAAAACAAGCTTTTGCGTCTTGCACAGAAGGGATGAAAGCATCACGCAAAACTGATCTTTCATCTTTTGATCGAAGATAGAGAAATAAAAAGAAACACATACAACTAAACTCCAGGTGGATCAGTGCTTTAAGTGGGCCGGTATGCACTGGTACTCAGTACCGCCACTTCCAAATATGGCTCTTGAGCATACCGCTACATCTCCGTGCGCCTTAGCGTACCAGTACGCTCATCTTGGACATCTGCGCCCTCAATTGCCCCCCCCCCCGCAAGAATATTTCCCACTCCAGAGCCAGATCAGTCACCACCAGTGAGTCCTCCTGCTCCGGAGTCCCAGCCCAGGCCAGGGGGGGTGCTCTGTGGGGACCCTGTTGTGGGGTGGGGGGGGGCGGCGACAACATTTATAGGCTATAATAGAGTACCGGCACCTCTTTTGGGCCACTTAAAGCACTGAGGTGGATATAAAAAAAGTTGTGTGTTCATTATAAAGTATTCTTTAGCCTGTTATGTGGTTTTGAACTATGTAGCACCCTCTAGTGCAGCCTTTCTCAACCTTTTTCACACAGAGGAACCCTTGAAAGAAATTTCTGGTCTCGGGGAACCCCTTGTAAAAATTAAAAACCTTCAACTCATGACAGATTAGTGTGACAGTCAGTGGAGTCAGGATTACTAGAGGCCAGGGCTGGATGACTGATCCTGGCAGCTCTCTGGTGCCCTCCAATTTCTAGAATGTGGGAGAATGTTCTAGAATTGGTGGGTGGAGGCTAGGATGGGCTGCCATGAATATTTATAAGCCCTCAGCCAATCCCAGGAATGGGCCTGATAGGGGACTGGGAAAACCCATAAATTGACAAAGACCATGCTAGCAAGGGGTTTTCGGGTGGAAGATGGAGAAGCAGTGCTGAGGGAGGCTGTTGGTGGCCCTTGAGGCACCCCTTACCAGGGTTCCTCAAGAACCTCGGGCTTGGATCTCAGGAAAGCTGGCCTGGAAGAATCCCACCACGAGAGGCAGTTGGAGGGATTTATGCCAGAGAGGTAGCGGGAAGGAGCAAGCAGAGACAGTGAGTGGATCAGCATGGTGCAGGGACAGACAAAGGGAGAGACTGTCATCTAAAGCAGTGCTCTCTTGAAGACCGCGGTGTGCCAAGTCTTCATCCAACCTTGCCCTGGGAAATCTCCATGTGTGTGTGTACCAGTTGGGCAAGACTGGTGCAGAGAGTCAGTCAGGAGAACTGGAAGGAAGAGCAGCCAGGCGTGACTGGTGGTAGCCAGGTGGGTTAGCATTCTGCAGGCAAGTGGAGATGGGATCAGTGGCCACAGGGAAGCAGAAGGAGAGATGGTATGCTGTTTACTCCATTTGTACTATTTAGTATTTAGATAGTTGTTTGGCTCTTCTGCTTAACAGAGGAGCAGTTAGGTAAATTTATTTGGGCTGTCTACTTAACAGAAGCCGAGATCGTTTAGTTCTGCCTGCTCTGGATGCTCTGATGCTGCTCATGCTGTCTGGAGCTTCCCTGTATCCAAGCAACTTAGGAAAGTTCTGGATTGTAGGTGGAGACCATTCAGATGAGCAGCATGAATATAGATGCCGCCCCAGCCAATTAGAAGGGGAGGCATCTCTATCCTGTATTAATGTTCAGTGAGCATCTGAGTTCCTGGTCTTTTCCTGGAGTGGAGAGGTCCAGTTTGGGAGGGGGGCACATTGCTTATCCACAGCACAGGCTGCCATGTGGCCTCAGGTGGATGACCTAAGAGGCTGAATGTTGAAACCCAGGGTTCTCTTGAGAGCTAAGGGAGGATGTCCATGGATCCTGTCTGTCAGGAAAGTGGCCTGTAACCAGAGCCTTGTGAGTACTGACCTCCTAAAGGGATCCTAGAGACTTTTGCTGCTCAATCCCCCTCTTGGTGCTGGGTGTAAGCTAAAGGGGACACTGGCTGGTGTCTTGAAGAGCAAGGTCCACTCTCTTTGCAAGGGACTTTGCTCAGTCTTGTACAGTCTGTTACACAGCTCTGCTAAGAAAGCTGTCCTCAAGTGTGAATAGTTCAATTTGGAGTATCCTGCTACAGTGGGAAAATAATTATTTGATCCCCTGCAGATTTTGTATGTTTGCCCACTTACAAAGAAATTAAGGATCTATCATTTTTATTATAGGTGTATTTTAAATGATAGAGACAGAATATCAACCAAAAATCCAGAAAAAAACATAATGCTAAAAATTAAGTTGAAGTTGAAGTTCAGTGAGTAAAATAAGTATTTGATCCCCAAGCAAAACATGACTTAGTACTTGGTAGAGAAACCCTTGTTGGCAAGCACAGAGGTAAGATGTTTCTTGTAGTTGGTGACCAGGTTTGCACACATCTCAGGAGGCATTTTGGTCCACTCTTCTTTACATATCTTCTCTAAATCCTTAAGGTTCCTTAGCTGTTGCTTGGCAACTCAAAGTTTCAGCTCCCTCCATACATTTTCTATAGGATTAAGGTCTGGAGACTGACTAGGCCACTTCATGACCCTAATGTGCTTCTTCTTGATCCACTCCTTTGTTGCTTTGGCAGTATGTGGGTCATTGTCACGCTGGAAGACCCATCCAGGACCTATCTTCAGTGTTCAGGGAAGAAGGTTCTCATCCAAGATTTTACAATACATGGCCCTGTCCATTGACCTCTCAATGCGGTCGGCCTGTACCTTTAGCAGAGAAACAGCTCCAAAGCATCATGTTTCCACCTCTGTGCTGTGCTCTAGGGATTGTGTTCTTAGGGTCATAGTCAGCATTTTTCTTCCTTTAAGGAGAGAGGAGAGAGATATTGAAGCTCCCCTTATCGCAGCAGCTCCTTGTCCGAGAACGGTTCGTAGAAAGAATGGTACATCTGCAAACGCCCAGCAAAACCGAAGATCGGCACTTAAAAATTTGCCAATGCTAATGCGCATGCGCAAAAACAGCCGTGAAGCTCCAAATTGCCTGCAACGCATTATAGATGCTGGCACCCAGTGGCCTATTTAAAGCCAGCAGCATGAGCCATTCGTTGCTGGATGATCTTCAGCTCCCCCTGTGTGTTCCTGTTCTTAATATTATTGGATTTCCTGTTACTGACCCGACTTGCCTTTGACCTGTCTTGTCCCTATTCCCGGCTTGACCCTTGGATTTTTCCAGTGACCCCACTTCTGCCTGCTGCTCTGTGCTTGACCCCTGGCTTGCTTTTCTGACTCCGCTACTGCTTGATTACCAGTGAATGACCCGGGCTGACTCTTGACCCTGCTTGCTGCTTACTCCTGGCTGACCTTTCATGCATAACTTCTGGCCTGGCTCCTGACTTTGCTCCTGGCTCTCCCTGCTGCCAAGTCTCACCTGGTACTCCTGAGGGAGCTGGGAACTCCTGCTTCTCTGAGCAAAACACTCCCTGTTACCACCTTCAGGGGCCCTCTGCACTTATCCGCAAAGGGAAGCCCTCTCAGCACTACCCCCTCCGACCAGGTACGAGACACTCCTAGACTCTCCTAAAAGCCTATGTGTACAGTTGAGATTAGGAGCTTTGGAAAAAAAAAAAAAAGCCAAAAGCTCCTAAACTCATGTTTAGGAGCTACTAGTGTGCATGAAGCCTAACTGTCACAGTTTCCTGTGATCTCAACTGAACTGTGAAGCCATCAAATGGCTGGTGTCAAAACTGATCTAAGGTTAAGATGGTGGCTTCTCTGGCTGTAAAGCATAGGAGGGTTTAGTTCTGCTATAACTTACTCCTCTGAAGAAGAGCAACTGACAAAGTATCTGACCTCTTATGAACTACCTACCTGAACTCAACTCCCTGTCGCTTACATCAGGGCAACTAACAATATGATGCAATCAGGCATAGCGTAGGTTAGGCATCTAATACATCATGGGATCTCAATTTTTCCTCTGATTCAGGCATAGCTATAATGCTAAAAAAGAGTAAAAGCAACTTTGCGCAAGATTTGAAATGTAATGATACCTTTCTGTGGCAACATATGGGGAAAAAAAATGCATATTTTTATGCTTCTTTATGGCAATTTGGGGGTTTAACCACTTGCCGACTGCCGCACGACTATTTACGGCAGCAGTCAGCCACTCACAGGGAAAGTGACGTAGGGGTACGTCACTAGCCTGTGAGGCTCAAGGGGGCGAGCGCGCGCCGCCGGAGGCTTGCTCCCGCCCCCACTCGTTCGCGGACCCCCCCCCCCCCGCGCGTGTGACCGGCGGACCCGATGTCCTCCGGCCCCTCGTGATCATCTGCTGTGAAGGGAGAAAGGCAGGCGGCTAAAGTAAACAAAGCCGCCTGTCATTCTTCCCTGGGTAACAGCAGAGATCATACGGTCCTGCTATGCAGGATCGTATTTCTCTGTTGTTACACAAACAGCCACATCCCTTCACAGTTAGAATCACACCCCTAGGGACACACTTAACCCCTTGATCATTAATAAAGTTAACCCCTTCCCTGCCAGTGTCATTTTTACACTAACAGTGCATATTTATAGCACTGATTACTGTAGTAATGTCACTGGTACCCCCAAAAGTGTAAAAAATGTCAGTCAAGGGTCCGATCTGTCTGCCGCAATGTCGCAGTCCTGCAAAAAAAATCGCAGATCGCCGCCATTACTAGTTTAAAAAAAAAATATTAAAAATGACATAAATCTTTCCCGTAGTTAGTAAACGCAATAACTTTTGCGCAAACCAATCAAAATACGTATTGCGATTTTTTTCACCAAAAATATGTAGCAGAAAACAAATTGGCCTAAGATGTTAAAAAAATTTTGATTTTTACATTTTTTTTGGGGGGGGGGGGTTTCATATAAAAAAAATGTGAAAAATATTGTTATTTTTTCAAAATTGTCGCTATTTTTTTGTTTATAGCGCAAAAAGTAGAAATTGCACAGGTGATCAAATACCACTAAAATAATGCTCTGTTTGTGGGGAAAAAAGGACGTCAATTTCATTTGGGTACCTCATAGCACGACCGCGCTATTGTCCGTTAAAGTCACGCAGTGCCGAATTGCAAAATAGGCCCTGGTCAGGAAGGGGGTAAAATCTTCCAGGGCTTAAGTGGTTAAGAACTCTACAGCATATAGGTCTCCCTACAAAATGCAATGTAGTTACCTGTGCCACGTTTTTGCTGCACGGCTATTGGAAACACGCATAGTGGTTGTGGAGATCTTCCTTCAATGCAGCACTTTGCGCCCATCTGACAACATAACTTTTAAGGTCGATATCCTCCAGAGACCTCCAGGCTAAGATGTTCCGCAGTGATCTGCATGTTAATTTTTCTCTTAAATGCTTGATTTGTGTTGTGCTCAGAAAAAAAAAAAAAAATTGAGGTTATTTATTTTTCTTAATTGTCTTTGAAATTACCATCAGGGATTCTTCCTGTCACTGACGGATTCACATTTGTTCTTTGTCTGAACAGACAACAAAGAGTTGGAGAAGTGAGTTATTACCATATTGTGTTGAAGCGCTAGAACGCAGAGCCTCGCTGTGGGGGTAACAGACTCTATTGAAGCCGTATGAGCTCAGGAACTTGAAATCTAATGAGCTGAACTTCATTTACAGAGCTTAGTATGCCTAGCAACTATACACAAAGCCATCTTTCTATATTGCTAAGGAGGTCTATTTTTTTATTTTTTTTCCTTCCTCTCCTATATCTGTCTTTGTCTGTTTGCTATGATGACGTACAGCAGTGAATGCCGATGGAGGGACGATTGAGAAAAGCCAGCGTGGTGCAATCGAGATGGCTTTCAACCAAAGCGCAAAATCTTTTTTTTTTTTCTTAATGCGCCAAGATGATATTCTCCCTTCAAATCGTTAAAGTCAATCTGATTTTGTTGTCGTGTGATTGTCTACATTTTGATGACTCAGTAAAAGCGGACGTGCCAATGGGAAATTTTGTTGAAACGGCTGTTCCTAGGTAACAAGAGGTACCGTAAAGTGCTTGTGTATGGCAATAGTTTGTGGAAATGGTGTTCCAATCCTAGACTTGGAGGTTCCAATTTAGTTCCAGATCAGAACTCAGGCATGCTCCCCTCTGTCCCACATTGCAATGGAGGTGAATCTTGAAGCTGAAAGCTAGTCAATAGAAACCCAAAACTGCTAGTAAAGTAATGTCTTTGCTTAATGCAGTCCTTTATACTTTTTCTTCTTCTTAGTGCCGGTTCACACTAGGTCGCTCCGATTAAGGGGGCGACCTGTGAAGTCGCGTGCACTGCGACTTCGGTGCGATGACATATAATGAATGTCTATGCAAGTCGCCTCCAGATCGCCCCCAAGTAGTACAGGACCCTTTTTCTAAGTTGGAGCGACTTGTGTCGCTCCTATTAGAATGGGTCCTCTACTACTCAATGGACCCGACGGTGCGCAACTTGCCAGGCTGACCAAAAGTCGCCTGGCAAGTCGTAATAGTGTGAACCGGCACTTAGAGCAGAAGAAGATCAATCAAACTGCAACCTCAAAGCTGGCATGAACAGTGCTGTAGGCCAGCAGTTTCTGGAAATGAAGTCCGGTCCCCATTGGTCCCTCTCTTTTGACCGATTTTGTTGGCTGTTACCTTGTACAGTGCTGTGAAAAAGTATTTGCCCCCTTCCTGATTTTTTTATTTATTTTTTTTTTAAATGATGATTTCATTTATTAACCACTTAAGCCCCGGAAGATTTTACCCCCTTCCTGACCAGGGGGTATTTTGCGATTCGGCACTGCGTGACTTTAACGGACAATTGCGCGGTCGTGCGACGCTGTACCTAAACGAATTTGGCGTCCTTTTTTCCCCACAAACAGAGCTTTCTTTTGGTGGTATTTGATCACCTGTGCGAATTTTTGATCATGCGCTATAAACAAAAAAAGAGCGTAAATTTTGCAAAAATAGCATTATTTTTCACATTTTTTTATATGAAAATCCCCCCCAAAAAAATGTAAAAATCAAAATTTTTTAACATTTTCGGCCAATTTGTTTTATGCTACCTATGTTTGGTAAAAAAAATCGCAAAAAGCGTATTTTGATTGGTTTGCGCAAAAGTTATCGCGTTTACTAACAAAGGGAAAGATTTTTGTCATTTTTGTTGTTTTTTTTTTAACGCGTAATGGCGGCGATCTGCGATTTTTTTTTGCGGTACTGCGACATTGCGGCGGACAGATCGGACCCTTGACTAACATTTTTGACACTTTTGGGGTTACCAGTGACATTACTACAGTAATCAGTGCTATATATATGCACTGTTACTGTAAAAATACACTGGTAGTGAAGGGGTTAACTTTATTTGAGAGGGAGGGGCTGTGTGTGTCCCTAGGGGCGTGCTTTCTACTGTGATTGGCTGTGGCTTCAGCTGTATGAACGGTGATCAACGGTTCTACATAGTAGAACCGTATGATCATCTTTCATACACAGGGGAGAATGACAGGCAGCTTGTTTACACAAGCCGCCCGACTTTCTCCATCTCCCCCGACGATCGCAGAGTGACCGGCGGACATCGGGTCCGCCGGTCACACGCGCGGGGGGGTGCGTGACCACGCGGGAGCGCGCCTCCGGCGGCGCGCGCTCGCTCCCTAGACCCTCACAAGCGAGCGACGTAGACCTACGTTGATTTGCCTGTGAGGGGCTGACTGCCGACGTAGATCTGCGTTAGGCAGTCGGCAAGTGGTTAAAGGAAAAAAGCTGTCAAAACCTGCCTGGGCCTATGTGAAAAGGTAACCCCCCTTTGCTAAGGCTCTATTCACACTAATGCATTTTTTCATGCTTTTTGCAGACATGCAGGACATTGTTTAACCAGTTCTGGACCGGAAGGATTTGCCCTCTTAGTGACAAGGCCATTTTTTGCGTTACTTTAACAGACAATTGCGCGGTTGTGCGATGCTGTACCCAAATAAAATTGATGTCCTTTCTTTTCCCACAAAGGGATCTCTAATTCCCACCACGCTGCCTTCTGGGAGACACACAGGTCCAAGAAGACAGCGGGACCATTCAGAAAGTGCAGCACGACTCACACATCCACAGAGGGAAACAGGCTGTGATGCCGCAAGGTTTCACTTCCTGTTTCCCTTTGTGAAGATGCCAGCGTCTGCACCCAAAGCCGATTAAGGAATCAGCTAGGGGTGCCGACATCGCGGGATTCCAGAACAGGTAGGTGTTCCCATATTAAAAGTCAGCAGCTACAGTATTTGTGCTGCTGACTTTTATTTAATTATTTATTTATTTTTTTACAGTCTGGAACTCCACTTTGAATAGAAGCTGTCTAACAAAGTGAAGCATGCTAAAAGATCTCAAAAAGCAACACATCATGCCACCATCTATAGAAATTCAGGAACAGAAGAGAAACAAAGTCATTGACATGTATCAGTCTGGAAAGGGTCACAAAGCCATTTCTAAGGCTTTGGGACTCCAGCAAACCATGGTGAGAGCCAATATCCACAAATGGAGAAAACTTGGACAGTGGGGAACCTTCCCAGGAGTGGCCGGCAAACTAAAATTACTTAAGCAGCACAGCGATGATTCATCCAGGAGGCCATTAAGAACCCAGAACATCTAAAGAACTTCAGGCCTCACTTGCCTCAGGTAAGGTCAGTGTTCATGATTCAACAATAAGAAAAAATGGTGTGCATGGTAGAGTGCCAAGGCCAAAGTCACTGCTGACAAAAAAGGACACAAAGGCTCGTCTCACATTTGACAAAAAATATCCTAATTATCCCCAGGATTTTTGGGTAAATATTCTGTGGACTGATGAGAGAAAAGTTGAACTTTTTAGAAGGTGTGCGTCCCATTTGATAAAAAGAACATCATACCAACAGTCAGACATGGTGGTGGTAGTGTGATAGTCTGGGCTGCTTTGCGGCTTCAGAACCTGGATGACTTGCCATCATTGATGGAACCATGAATTCTGCACTCTACAAGAAAACCCTAAAGGAGAATGTCCACCCATCAGTTCCTGACTTCAAGCTCAAGCGCACTGGGTTTATGCAGCAGGTTCTATTATTGTCCCACAAAAGTGAAGTTCACCTTTAAAGTACAGTAAAACCTTGGTTTGAGAGTAACTTGGTTTAAGAGCGCTTTGCAAGACAAGCAAAATTTTCAAATAAATTTTGACTTGGTTTACAAGCAATGTCTTGATATACAAGTAGCTTCAAGTCACAGCTGAGTATAAAAGAGAAGAGAGGCGCCTCTAAGTGTAGCAATATGGTTACATTTAATGAAGGTACAACATTTAGCAACTCACATGGTTGATGATTGGAACAGGCACATCTAAGTATGCAGGCATCCAGGCTAAAGCTGTCCACATAGACCATCCTCTGCACCGCCATCTACGTCATCCCTTCCATGCTGCCCCTCGCTTTTAGATCGCTTTACTGCAGGGTGGTCTTCCCGGTCAGGATTACAGACTAGCAGCCGGCGGTGCAGAAGATAGTCCATGTGGACAGCTTTACCCCGGATGCCTGCATACTTAGATGTGCCTGTTTTATTCATCAACCATGTGAGTTGCTAAATGTTGTACCTTCATTAAATGGAACCATATTGCTACACTTAGAGGCGCCTTTCTTCTCTTTGATACTCTGTAGCTCCTACTGGATTTTGCTTCTAATCCCCTTGTGGAAGTGGCTATTTGTGGATGGACATTTTATGGTTATATAACCTATCGCAATGCTATAATCTTTTTATATGGACTATAAACTGAAGGACTTATGAATAAATGGTTGTGGAACGAATCATCTGAGTTTCCATTATTTCTTATGGGGAAATTTGCTTTGATATAAGAGTGCTTTGGATTACAAGCATGCTTCCGGAACGAATTATGCTCGCAATCCAAGGTTTTACTGTAGAAGGAAAGGCTACACAAGGACCCACCTGTTAAATGTTGCTTCCCCTTTGCTCTGATCCTCCCCTCATACATTTTCTAAAAGATTGCCTTCTGAATAGCTTTTTTTTAAAGTTTTTCTATGCAGTCATGTAACCGCAAAAGCTCCGGTGTTCCAGCTCATTTCTCTCTCTCTGTGGCTGGTGGACGTGAACTCTCTCCCAGCCAACAACTTCTCAACCACGCTTCTTCACAACGTGTTGGGAGACTTTTACACTGTGCCTTACAGTAGTCTCATCTTAGGTTCAGTATCTCTAGTTTTTGAAAAAAACAGGAAGGAATTTACTACTGTACGGATGCAGTTTTTTTTTTTTTAATTAAAACTTACATTTTTGTATTTTTGTGAATCCTGTAGCCAGCAGTAAGGCGTGTTTAGCCTAACTTTAACTCAATAGGAACAACTCTCTAAATATGAAGTGTATGTAGCACCCTCCTAGGTAGGTGCTAGGTAAAATCATCTTATGCTCCTTCTGCTTATCAGGGGAGCCTGATCTATTAGGTTGCCTGTTGCATGTTCCCAGGTGTGATTCACTGGGTCTGAGGGGGTGTCCCCACGGTATCCGAAGAGGGAGCTTGTTGGACAGTGGAGGAAACCCAGCTAGTGACACATTAGCTTTTGTGGGAATCTCAGTGGGAGGGAATTCTTGCAATGCATCCTGGGATTTCTCAGAAAAGCTGAAGGGGACATGTGATAGGGCGTCTTTGGTGGGAAGCAGAGTCCCAGGAGGAGGCTGACGGCTGTCTCTCCTCCTGCTGTATGAGGAAAGTGGTCATAGGCAGTAGGCCTAGTGAACCAGGTGTGGAGCTGAGCTGCAGAGGATTCAGTAGAGCTGGCAGAGTCTTCTGGGAAAAACAGTGTCCATGAGTACCAGGGGACTTGCCAAAGGGTCTGCCCAGGAAGGGGGACCACTCCAGTGAAGTCAGAGGATCAAGGGGTCAGCTCACACAGAGTGTCAAAGTAAAGGGGGTGCCGTATAAAACCCTGAAGAGTAGGGACAAAGGGGGTGCCAAGTAGGACCCTGAAGAGTGATTTACAGTGCAATACAGTTCATTTAATTCTTCTTCACTATAGTGGCAAGGTGAAGTAGTGGCCTTGCCGCGTCCATTGTTAACCAGAAGTCCCAGCAATTGTGCATAGTTATTCAGTTGGAGTATCCCACTCATCCCTTCACCTATCCCAGTTCTCAAATAAAACAACAAAAACCAAAACCCCAGGACTGTTTTCTGACTGAGCCAAGCACTTATAATATGCTATATTGTCAAGTTGTTGCTATGGGTAACCCAGGGGAATCTGTAACCAGCAGCTCCCATGGGACTAGTGCTACATGTATTTTCTCACCATGTTGTTTGAACTTGCTCCAGCAGGGCATGCTAGAAAAATATAATTCTGTGTTATGGATATTTGATAGACTGGTCAATCAGTGGGTCTGGGAAGGCATGCTGGGTCTCTTCCTTCCTGGGTTTTGCCAGCCCAAGATTAAGAGGTCGGTATGAGGAATGTTGATATCAGATCCCTGCCCTTCTCACCAACTCGTGACAAAGGACCAGCCAATCTCACACCACCCTGTCACTAACAAAACAATGCCACTCTCAGCTGCACCCTGCACAAAGATTTTCCAGCTTGAGGGACCCACTCTAGGTGTCAGCAGCCTGAGAGTGATTGTCAATGGGCTACATTTATTGAACATTTAACCCTTTAAGCTACCACCACTGCTTTTTGACAGAGAAGGGTGAAACTCATAATCTTAGCAATGCCAACTATGGTTTTAGAATAAACATCTGTAACACACATACTGTCACCAAAGACATGGAATGTTCATAGGATTGGTACTATACAGTGGCACTCTTCATGAGACAAAGATTCTTTTTAGTATGCATTAAAAGCTTAGGGACAAGGTTAACAGTTTTCAATATGAGGTTTAAAAATTAAAAGGTCAAATGGTGCAAATAAAATATTTACATAAAAAGGGTGTTACAAGCAATAAAGAAACAATAAAGAGACAATGAAGCAGCAGAGAAACAAGCAACAGTTTAAAAGGAAGGATGATGGCAATGTCCTGGTTTCAGCAGAGTTCAGTCACTGAGCAAGAAGTTATTGGCTCTCATAACTTGACAGATGTTCCTTGGTTGATGCTAGAGAAGAGCTGTCAAACTGTCCTGGCATTCTTTTTTTATTTGGGACCAGAGGGGTGTTGATAGAGGCCATCTGACCAATTAAGCATCTGAGGAGTGGTTTCCGGGATGTCACTGTGGGTATGACTATGTCCCAAAGACAGTTTTCTATAAGTATTTATATCTCTGAATACCTAATGTTCACAGATTGCTAACATCCATATTATGGTCCCGCATGGAATTGGCTATGGAATAAATATAAATATGGCAAGTTTTAAATGTCTACTTTACATAGGAGGGATAAGGGTTGGCAGTAGTTTCCAATATGATCTGACATAGGGTGTCTGGACTTGAAACATTACAAATGAATTGAGTAAAGTAAATATGTCTATATTCTAGCTGTGCTATTGGTATTTAAGAAGGTATGGAATATACTGGGATGATGAATTCTGCCGGAAGACAGCTATGTGCATTGTACGGATTCCAACTGAGATATTTATTGCCCAATGTCTGTTAACTCTTCCATCCCTCAAGCGGCAAGCTCACCAGTTTTATGGCCCCTGAGGTGTGTATTGAGAAATTGATAAAAGATGTCCGCCATGCTGCTCAGGATTGTGGATTGTATGAACTGAAAGAAGGGGGAAGAGAGGAAAAAGTCACTGCTTATGCCCTTCACATGACAACATGGCTGAGATGAGCTGAGACATGAATAAAATGGATGTCGCATACAGCTATTCATGAGCCCAGAATGCATGACCATTACAGTCAGTGTTCCATAGACCTCGGGTCTAGGCACATGGAAGGATGGAGGAATCTCCCTTCCTGAAACAACCCCAGAAGGTGTTGGCTGCTGGAGAAAAGAGTGTAAAGCCTAAAGAAAGCAAAGAAAGAAAAGCTTCTACTGACCCCTGCATATGGTCATGTGGTGAGGTGTAATTGAGTAGAAAGTCTCACACAGGAACTGTTTTCTGCTGTCTTTCCTTTGAAGCAGGGGAGGACTGGGCCAGGGGGCAGGGGGTAAATTGCCCCCTGGGCCACTCTTATGCCCTGTAAAAAGGCTGCACCGCTTCTGTCTCAGACATGCCTAAAGGATTCCTGGTGAAGAAGAGAAGTAAAAGGTCCCCGCCACTGACCTACTGAGTGCGGAATGAAGACACGGACAGATAGCAGACCTCCTCCCCCCAGCATGGATGATGCTAACTGTGTCTGAGCAGAGGCCGATTCCATGCCCCACTGGAAACTCTCCTCCCCTGGCCAGCCCCAACCGAGCTGTCTCAGGCCCCCCAACCGCCCCCTGATGGCCAGGTTGAGAACACGAATTCAGCCGGTGAGTAGAGAGCACCTGGAGCAGGGCTTCAGCCTGGAATGGGGGTCAGGAGGTGGAGGGGGAGAGAGAGAGTGGGAAGGGGCCGAGATGCTGCCTCATGGGTCTCTGGTTTGTACTTGCCTCCTGGGCCCAAAGTTGCCAGTCTGCCCCTGCTTGGAAGTGAAGATTGAAATACCACTTGAAATAGCACCTCAGTTGTCAAGGAGTCATAGCTCTGAGGAGTCCAGCCAGCATAGTCAGTGATATTGAAGGTAGACATGAGAGATATAGAGAGTTCTATAGAAGAACAGAAAATGGTGGTACAAAGAGAATTGGTGCATTAACATGACAAATAATGGTATCACGTAGAGTAAACAGAAATATAATAATCTTAAGTATTTTCAAGTTATCTCCGTTCAATATGGGAATTTGATATCAAAATAACAACAAGGATATCAAAAATATAGTTCCTGGATATAGGTACAGAGCAGCATTGTTAGAAAAGAAAATTCCAAAACACTAAGCGTTATATAGAAGATTAAGGCCTAGTCTAGAGTATGAGATCCAGTCTCAATACCCAGTTGGGGATATACTGATTCGTACCTCATTCCCCTTCCTTTTGCCATGTGCAGTAAAGTTATTTTCTATGTTAAGATTTAAAAGTGGCTGTAACCCATGATTTCTGAACATCCAATGAATAGGACCCACACCGGAGATGAATGTTTCTGAAACTTTTGTAGCCAGATACAGGACTACGGTGGGGGGGGGGGGGGGATACCAAGAATCTGCTCTGGAGAAATATCTGTCTTTCTGTCTTCAAGCTGGTTTGTTAAAGTTGCTGCTCCATTCTCCTCTGGCCAGCAGGAGAGAGTCAAGTCACCTCAAGCTTGTAGACTTTAATATGGAACAGAGGGAATGCTGGGAGATGTAGTTCAACGTGGCAAATCCACCACCCCTATGTAAATCTAACTAGATAACCCTACACTACTATTGTGGGAACAATGGCTATACAAAGCAAAAACTAACAACAAAAACATTTTTCTGGTCCGGAAAACTTTAAACCAAGAGCTTTCCTCTGAAACTTCTGATCAAAAGAATAGAAACCGCACACAATTCATCTGTTCGCCTTAGAGTTGCTTTTGCACTTTCCTGTTGAGTCCCTCTGCCAGAGGGGAGGGTCGATGGTGTTTTTCTGTTTAATGTGCGTTTGTTTTCTTCCAGCCGACTGAAATGAATTCCAAGGTATAGATAAGCCAAATCCATTTATTTTACAATATTCAAGACAACATTTCCTATTCCACGAAGCGGCTAGAATAGCGGCAGGGGGGAGACTTGCAGTTCCTGAAGCAAACGCTCAGTCCTTTTACATTTCGTTTTAAAACAATGTTTCTTCTTGGGTTTATTTCCATTGTTTGTTTGGTTTTTTTACTTTTTTTTTTCTTTATTTGTTCATCACTTTTCTGTTTTGACATCTAAATTGCATTGAGGGTATAATAATTAGCTAGGCGGTGAGCATGCAGAAATTAAAATGAATATGCTGTAGGTTAGGTCAGATGCAATTAAAAACTTCAGATTGCACATGGTGCATTGGAAACAATAGATTGAAAACCACCACTTTGTAGTATATACATTGTGATGCAAATAAAGCCGTGGGGTGTTGTAATATACATCTTACATCATAAACCCATTTATTTACACTTTAACCACTTCAGCTCCGGAAGGATTGGCCCCCCCTTAATGACCAGGCCATCTTTTTGCGATCCGGCATTGCATTACTTTAACTAACAATTGCGCGGTCGTGCGACGCTGCACCCAAATACAATTGATGTCCTTTTTTTCCACAAATAGAGCTTTCTTTTGATCTATTGAATCACCTCTGCGGTTTTTAGATTTTACGCTATAAACAAAAAAAGAGCGAAAATTTTGAAGAAAAAAAAAACACAATATTTTTTACTTCCCCAATAAAAAAATTTAAAAATCTATTTTTTTTTTATCAGTTTAGGCCAATTTGTATTCTGCTACATATTTTTAGTAAAAAAAAAAATCCCAAAAAGCATATTTTAATTGGTTTGCGCAAAAGTTATAGCGTTTACAAACTATGGGATAGATTTTTGGACTTTTTATTTTTTTGTTTTTATTAGTAATGGCGGCGATCAGTGATTTTTAGCAGGACTGTGACATTGAGGCGGACAGATCAGACTCCTGACATTTTTTACACTTTTTGGGGACCAATGACATTACTACAGTAATCAGTGCTAAATAATATGCACTGTTACTGTATAAATGACACTGGCAGGGAAGGGGTTAATACTGGGGGTGATCAAAGGGTCAAATGTATGCCTATTTGTGCTTACTAACTGTGGGGGGCTCTGTGACAGACACACAGGGATTGGTGTTTCAGCTTAGCTGAAACAGGCAATCTCTTTGTGCCTGTCTGACAGGAGAGCCGCCTGCTTTGTTTACATAGGCAGGTGGCTCTTCTGTCAGTTTCTGTGAAGATTGCAGGAGGCCGGTGGCGATCGTGCCTGCTCCTCCCGTGGTCTGGCTCCTGCTATGTCTACTTAGCCGGGACCGCGTGCATATAATCACGTAGATCTGCGTGATTATGCGCAGCCGAGCCGCCCTGCCGCAGTAAATCTGGTTAAAGTGGATGTAAACCTTCACGTATACCCAGTGAAGTGAGCAGCCTCAGATGATACACAGAGATGAAACAAATCCTCCTACATAACTTTTATTTGTATATCTGCTGTCTTTAGCTTTCTAGTGAACATCATGTTAGAATTTTCTCTTTCTGTTCTAGCACTGGGTGTGGAGTCTGGGCATACACTGTGTGAGCTGATTGGAGGAAAGGCACACACCCCCCTCCACATAGGCAGAGGAAGGAAGAAACATACAGAGCGGTGCTGTCAATGGACCAGCTCTCTTCTAATCTATCTCTATGCACCCACCCCACCACAAATTTCCAGCTGCTTTTATCTCCTGTGTCGGAAAACTTCTCAGAAGGTATCATGCTGATAACAGAGGAACAGAGCAGCAGAAAGACATGGGACTAAGGGCTTTAGAGAGAGATTAGTCAACACTACAAATATATACAATACAATATATTTGTATATCACCTAAGATTGTACACTTTTTCTGAGATCAATCAGTGGATGCCTTTAAAGTCCTATTATCTGTAAAGGGACGGGAAAATAAGAGTTTTTGTTCTCAGCCCCCCCACCCCCTCCCCCTTCCAGTTTTCCCTACAGATATATGTGCCCAGGTAAAATTTTATGAATGGGGTTTACATCCACTTTAACTAAACTACTCACTTTGCAAAGAAGTTCTAAATCTATTAAAGTCAATCATGATCAGCAATACTGATTTGCCGGTAGCGTATGAGAGATACAATTTAGAAATAAAGGGAGATCTTTGCTGGTCAACTCCATAAAATATGCACATGAATCATACAGGTGCTGACTGTCCACTAACATGCAGATGAAATAAAAAATAAACTCGGGAGGAACAATTACAGTTAGTAATAGCATAGAATCCTGTTTCCACTAGGACCAGGCCCCAGGAGGCTCAAGAGAATATTGGTAAGGCCTTTAGTTAAAGTAGACCCGTGAATATAGAAATATGATAAATATCATTGCTAACTTGTTTTTTTAAAGCGCAGGCTCTGGGCATGGCGTCCTGCTACTACCTTTGCTACCTAGTAATTCCCAGAAAATAAATAAGCATAAGTAGAACTGGAGTTCCAACTTGACTATGTACTTGTTCAAGGTCGTGGGCTCATTGGAACCACATTCAGGAGGACAGTTTTGGAGGTTTCACTTTTCAGGCTCGTTTCAAGGTTTTCTCGGCACTTGTAAACATGCATTTGAATTCCTGATGGGATTTCAGAACAGAGCCACTCACACATCAGCATTGGTACCAGCATTTGGAGGAAACTATTTAACCTAAGGCCTCTAAAAAAGACACAAGGCCACACAACGAAGTTGAACGAGAAGCAAATTGAGTAAGTGGTTCTTTGCTGTTAGAGCAGTGAGGATGTGGAACTCCCTTCCACGGTTGGTGGGGTCATTGGGGAGAGTAGATAAATTAAAAAACTTAAATAAATAAAAAAAACTTTTAGATGTGTTTCTTAGCCAGTGCAATGTACAGGGATATAGAAAATAGTAGTCTCTCACACACACACACACACTCTCTGAGGTTGAAATGAATGGACTGGTGTCTTTATTCAACATTACCAACTATGTAACTGCGCTGCACTTGCAGACTATGGCAGGCAGGGGCTGACTGGCAACTTTTGGCCCAGGGGGCAAGTACAACCCAGAGATATATGGGGCAGCACATTGGCCCCCCTCCGCTCTCCCTCTTTGCAACCCCCATCCCAGGCTGAAGCTCCACTCCAGGTACTCTCAGCTCGCAGGGCGGGCTGGACAGTGCCTGCTGCTCTGACTCTGGGTTCCCAAACTGGCCTGCAGGGGGCAGCTGGCGGCTGCAGGGGGAAGTCAGAGTGGCTTGGTCTGGGCTGTACGGGGATAAAGAGAGCCTCCAGTGGGGTGTGGAGCTGGCCTCTGCTCAGACACAACATACACCATCCATGCCAGGGGGGGCAGTCTTCGTCTTCATAAGAAAGTCTTTAGGCATTTCTGTGGCGGAACGCGGCATTAGACTGGCCGGGGGGCCAATTGCCCCTCGGCCAAGTCCGCCCCCCGAATCACTTCAAGGCCAAAGACTCCTCAGTGTTACTTTTAAAATTATCTTTAATAACTTAAAACAATTAACTTTCGGGGTTCCTGTAAATCAGAGATATTATCAAAATTCACAGGTAATGGCTCATTTTAAATATGCCATAAGACCTTCCGATGGCCTTGGTTTTAGGAGGTAGTCAGAAGCCTCAACAAGCCTGGGGAAAACCGTAAGAAGCCCCCAGTTATGCAATCAGGACAAAAGCTCAGGTCCCAGCCAATCTCAAAGGCCCCAAGTACGGTTTTCACACTGAACCTGTGTCAGTTCGGAGAAGCAGAGAGCAGTTTAATTCTAAACGACTCTGTAACACTGCTATCTGGGGAGAGATCAACATGACATTTATGGCTGTCAAGGTCACAGATAAAGCCGAGGTTTTATTACAACCCTGTTCACTGCAAATAAGTATATTTTAATTTAGCTCTGGCTTTTTGTGAGTGATATTTACTGGCATTTCTACTTGGCTCTGAGAGTAGCTAAAAAGAACATAGACAATGTCTGTTTGGGTGAGAAATTTATGGGTCAAATGACAAAGTAAAAAGTCTATCTAAAGCCAAAACTTTTTTGAGGCTTTGGATAAAATAAAAGATAGATTAGAACCCCTGATAGGTTTCTGTTACTAATCGTAGTACATACAGTATATAGGAGGAGGCACAAAATCACCTGTTTACAGGGGCGTAACTACAGGGGTTGCAATTGCAATCGGGCCCCATGCTCCAGCGGGCCTGTGCGGCTCCCCTTTAACCCTGGATAGAAGGGGCGGCGTGGGCAGCATGTAGAGAAATCACTGTCCTCCTTTTTTGTTCTGCTGTCTCTGGGCCCCTGTGTGCTCCCCTGCCCTCCCTCCGCCCTTTGAGCTGCCCCCCCCCACCCACTGTACTCCCTTCCCTCTCCTCTTGGGTGCTGCAGGGGATGTGTCACAATAGTGGACCAGGAAGGGGTCGGTAAATATGTAATTTACCAGCTCCTTCCTTTTCTGAATGGACAGAGTCATAGTCAGTGATATTGTAAAAAATAATAAAATAAAAATGGCAGAAGTTGGCCCCACTGCAGAACTTGTGAAAGGGTCCCTCTGTGGGACCATAATAAAGGGCCCCGCAACGAGAGTATAGGGCCCCAGGATCAGTGGGAAGAGCCCCAGGCTTGAAGGGAAGGGCCCGACCAGGGGTCTGGGGGGCCCTTCATGGTTTCTTGCATCGGGGCCCTGAAGGTTCTAGTTATGCCTCTGCCTGTTTATATCCCGTAATGTGAGTGACTTGTTCAATCAATAAAGCAAACGTGCTTCGAGGAGACTTCTAACATATTACACAGTGACCCCAATAGGGGTTCTGGGAGAAGTCCAAATGTGTAGGAGAAGATGCATACCAGGTCCAATCTAGTATGCTAAAACTGCTCATACACTTTGTTGTGCGTTTTACACGTTCGAGAATATTATTCTGAACGAGTATAACGAGTTATTTTTGATTGATTAATTTATTTTTAAAAGCATATACCAATCTTAGTGAAACAGTCTACAGTAGGGAATATATAAGAATATTTATTCACAAGACATGTATTCACAATAAATGAGCAGACTTGAGTGACACAAAGAGATAACCTTACATAAAATACAAACTTAAAACGATAAATGCAATGTGATATTTAGCTCAATAATGAAAGTAAAAATAAAGCAAGATTACATTTTCTCCAGGTATAGTATAAACCATAAATGAATGTTCTATTTAATCAGACCACAATTGTCTGCGCAATGCACAGTCGATAGTCACTTCACTGCAGATGGAGCGAGAATAGGCCATGCAAAACGTGAGACTAATACGCCAATATGCGCTAAATCTGCTATTAATAAAAATGTATAAAAAGCAAAAATCAGCTCTTAGAGAAAAATCTAAATATAGTTAATACGGCTGGGACTGTAATCTCGTTACCCTTAAATATGAAATATAAAACATGTAAGGAAGGAAATAAACAATATTAAGTAATATCAAATAACACAGCAAGGTATATTTGCCCTATTTAGAATGGCTGCTAGCTTAGAATGGTCGTTACCAGAGTCCTTAAAATGGCTGCCTTCCTAAGATGATGGCCAGTTAGGGAGGAGTTTCGTTTGGCGTCCTTCAAAGTTTCAGATACATGATGGAGCAAGATGGAGTCTGTATAGATGAGTCTATGCATGGCTGTAGTAGCGTATGTATTGTATGTGTAATGTAATGTGTGATGTGTTGTGTTGTGTCCCTCTCTCATCTGGGCTTCCCTTTTTATATTGTATTGAACAAAGGGGCTGTAAAATTACCATAAGTCAAACCCAGAAGGAGTAACCTTATCCCCATTGGTTGGGATAATGTAACCATTAACTGACGAGGTCATTGGGCGACACCTCTTGGTTGTCCAGTATATGGATATTAAAACTATATGATTTCTCCATTTAATAATAATCATAAAAACAATATAATAATTTATCCATACTCTCATCCTCTATACATGCCCATCTAATATCCATCATGTATCTAAGTAAGGATTGGACCTGGTAACACCATTGAATTAGGAATATTACTAATCCAATATATATATTGATTGGAAATGACTGATTTACCCATATACTTTACATTTAGTAGCAGTAAGAATGATATAGATACATAGACAGTTATATATATATATATTGCTACACAACAACTTGTATATGTAAACTTTTCTACACATAGGTTATTTCCAATCAGAATATTATCCATTAAGGGATTATTATGTTAACAACAATACAATCATTATTTGGGACTGGATTATAAAATATGGGAGAAATTCTGACCATTTGATACTACTATATAATAGATATAATGTACTTCTCAATAGAAGATTGTCATAACATCATAAGTTCCACAACCCCCTTTTGTATATGATGGGACAAGGATGTTGTATAAGCTTATGATTATATGAAATTCATTTGAGGATGCAGTTCTCATCAGTCTTAGTGACAATGTTTATTTGATACCATTTAGCTTTCAATGGACAATTGTCTGTATGCCACAATCTTTACCCCCGTCTGTGTGTGTAGGTAAATGAATTACAAATTCTAGTCTTTGTCCAGGCTGTTTTCCGTTTGTTTGACTTCTCAGGGTAGAAACAATAGTTTATCTACTAGTGAATGGGTGAACACAGGTGTGATCCTGAATTTGAGTTTTGGCCATTGTGTGATAAAACGTCTCATGGCCAGAACATAATGTTTTATGATCCCTCTGGTTTCTCTCTTTTCATGACCAGGGGAAAAATGGCTTTTTATCCTTTGAGGTCCGTTGTATGTAAACCTTCCCCCCAAGGCCGTTCCACCTGGGATAAGCAATTTAGTCGTCTGCCTTTCCAGAGCATTATATTCAAAGTTTACCAAACACAATTTCCTTTTGGGGCAGATGACATAGCTTCTCATCTCAAAGGTCATGTAAATAAAACAATTTCAACAATGGACGCAATGTGTGCTTCAAACTGAAGGGGTTTTGACTGAATTTGTAACAAGGTCATTTGAGGCCTCAAAGTTCACAATTCTTGACCTGTAATAGGAAAAATGTATTTCTATTTCGTACTGGAAGTCTAACAACTTGGTGATATGGGGATGCTTAGCTCTCATGTTAGATGCATTTGCACAGTGAGTGCACGGCAGATAGAAACTATAGTTAGGCTCTGTTTACATTGGTGCGATTCGGGAACCCTGGAAATCCACTTCACGTTCCCACTTCGCACCCGACTCGCAGACAGTTCACACTGCCATGTGCGATCCACTATGGGTGTCAATACCAAGTTAATGACACCCCCCAGATCAGTTTGCATATCGCAGTACGAATTGGTAATTCAGACAGGAAACGGATGACACCCAAACTGTATGGCTGAATTTGCATCGCACAGACATTGCATGTGATTTGCACAGCAGCGTGGTGTGAATTCAGATGCAACGTCTTCCATCGATACCTTGTGAACCGGCCCTTAAAGGCCTGGTAGCCCACAAAATTTCTTTCACTGCTTCAATCCCGGGCACTTTTACCCCCTTCCTGCCTCTTTTTGTTTTTCACACAAATAGAGCTATCTTTTGGTGGTATTTAATCACCACTGGGTTTTTTATTTTTTAACCTCTTGCCGACTGCCGCACGACTATTTACGGCGGCAGTCAGCCCCTCACAGGCAAAGTGACATAGGGCTACGTCGCTCGCCTGTGAGGCTCTAAGGGGCTAGCGCGCGCCGCCGGAGGCGAGCTCCCGCCCCCGCTCGCTCCCTAACATGTCCGCCCGGTCACTCGCGATCGTCCGGTACAGAGGGAGAAAGGCAGGCGGCTGATGTAAACAAAACCGACTGTCATTCTCCCCTGTGTAAGTGCAGAGATCATACGATCCTGCTATGTCCGTCTCTGTAGTTACACAAACAGCCACATCCCTTCACAGTTAGAATCACGCCCCTAGGCACACACTTAACCCCTCCTTCTCCAATAAAGTTAACCCCTTCCCTGCCAGTGTCATTTTTACAGTAACAGTGCATATGTATAGCACTGATTACTGTAGTAATGTCGCTGGTACCCCCAAAAGTGTCAAAAATGTCAGTCAAGGGTCCGATCTGTCCGCCGCAATGTCGCAGTCCCGCAAAAGAAATCGCAGATCGCCGCCATTGCTAGTTAAAAAAAAAACAATAAAAATGACAAAAATCTTTCCCTTAGTAAACGCAATAAATTTTGCGCAAACCAATCAAAATACGCTTATTGCAATTTTTTTTTTAGCAAACATATGTAGCAGAAAACAAATTGGCCTAAAATGTTAAAAAATTTTGATTTTTACATTTTTTTTGAGGGGGAATTTCATATAAAAAATTTGAAAAAGATTGTTATTTTTGCAAAATTGTCGCTCTTTTTTTGTTTATAGCGCATGATCAAAAAATCGCACAGGTGATCAAATAAAACCAAAAGAAAGCTCTATTTGTGGGGAAAAAAAGAACGTAAATTTAATTTGGGTACAGTGTTGCACGACCGCGCAATTGTCCGTTAAAATCACGCAGTGGCGAATCGCAAAATATGGCCTGGTCAGGAAGGAGGTAAAATCTTCCGGGGCTTAAGTGGTTAATAAACAAAGAAAAAATACAGAAAATTAAAAAAAAAAAATGTTTTTCTTAGTTTCTGTTATAAAATTTTGCAAATAAGTAATCTTCAGTTTTCTTCAATATGCACTGATGAGGCTGCACTGATGGGCACTGATAGGCCGCACTGATAGGTGGCACTGATGCACACTGATTGGAACTAATGGAGCTGCACTAATAATCGCGACACCGGTGATCATTTCCCTGATTATCAGTGTAATTGTGCCCTGATAGCCTTGTTGGTTACAGGCTCTCCTTTCCTCATACGCTGTCACCGGCAGGTCTGTTTACATGTGATCACATGCTAAAGGGCTGTGATTGGCCCTTTATTCCGATCTGTGATTAGCTGTGCCCAAAGGACATGGCGGTCACAGAGCGTACCCGGCTAGGCAACGCAGGGGGTGGGATTCTGGAAGGACAACTATGGACGCCCTCCCAGAACAATAGTACCACGCTGTAGCCATCTTTTGTTTCCCACACAGGGGCCTCAGCTTCACAAAGCCACATCAAGTAACAAAAAAAAAAAATTCTAGCCTTCTAGCCCACCTGGCTCTATTCAGCAGCTCTGCCACTGTTGGCATTAATCTCCCTGACCACTGGTTTCTCAGGCTCCTTTAGCCTTAATTGCAATACCTCACTGAACAGGGCCCACTCTTAGCCCCTAGGTAGAGGGTCTCCTGATACCTCAGGTGTTCTCACACCTCCAAGACTCACAGATTCCTATGGCTCCCCTGGACTCTCTCAGTTGCCTCAGCTCTAGTCTTCCAAACTCTCAGCCCCCCAGACTCTCAGTTGGCCCGGCGGCCTGAAACCTCTCCCACATGGAGTGCTGTTTCGAGGATCTGGCCTTGGTCGCTAGACAGGAGCACACCTCCCTCCAGGCTGCAGCAACTACATCAACTCCAACTCCATCTGCCACTGCAGTAACTCTCATCAAGCTTATATTGCCTCTGCACACCTATGCACCTCACACAGGTTGCCGGCAATTAGTAAAGCTCAGACACAGGACTGAAGGCTCCATCCCACCCAGAACTCTTTGGAAACTTCAAGCTTCCTGCCCCCATTCGGAATAACCAAATCCACAGAGGGCTTAGGATACAGTTTTCTCTGCTCAAAAAACATCTGCTGGCACTTCTCAAACGACTCTTTGGGTTTCCTGTTTTCTTTTTAAACCCATTTATATAAGTATTAAGAGCACCCTTCAGCAGTGGTCCTCAACTCCGGTCCTCAGGGCCAACTAACAGGCCAGATTTTAGGTACTACCTTGGGGAGATGCAGACTAGAATACTGCAATCACTGAGCAGCAAATGAGATCACCTGTGATGTAATTTAGTTATCTTGCAAACCTGGCCTGTTAGTGGGCCCCCAGGACCGGAGTTGAGGACCACTGCCCTACAGAGTCAAGCCACAGCATTTATAAATCCTGATGAAGAGTGGAGTGTCTAACAATGAATGGCTGTCTTTTATCACTCTAATGTAGACTTATTAAAATTTCTCAGGCCTTTATGACTTGTGGTGTGGCACTTCAGGGCCGGTTCACACTCGGAGCGCACTGCTCCTTCATTACATGCGATCGGATGTGCGGTGCAAATTCAGCCATACACTCTGTATGGCTGAAATTCGCACTGCACCCGCACAAAAGATGCACAGGACCCTTTTTCCAGCCGCATCAGGATCGGATCGCACAGTGGTTCACACTTGTGCGATCCGATCCTGTGCGAACTGTCAGATCGCACTGCGATATGCGATCAAACTGGGGGTGTCGTTAACATTTAATTGACACCCCCTGCGTATCGCATATGGCAGTGTGAACTGCCAGATGTGCGTTTGCGATGCGGGAACAGGCTGTGAATTTGCAGCCTTCCCGCATCGCACAAGTGTGAACCGGGACTAAACGACTTCTTTATTGATTTACCCTCTCTTGGAGCGAGCTTCAGCAGGTGATAGTAAACTAGCCAAGTGTCTTCCCCTAATTAAGCCCCAGCTCTGGGTCTAATCCATTTATTTAGGAGCATAGTTCTGTAAGTGTGTCCTATGACTAAGGGCTCTTTCACACGGCCGCTCCGTATGTCCATATTTCATCCCATTTTTTTGCGGATGAAAAACTGACATAAAGTATGTCAATGGGATTGCGGATGTCAGAGGATGACCATCCGCTGACATCCGATTTGCGTCCTTTCAGTTCTGTTCCGTTTTTTGGAACGGAACAGAACCCTATTTTTCTTCCGTTTAAAAAACGGAAAGGATGCAAAATCGGATGTCAGCGGTGTCATCTGCTGACATCCGCAATCTCCATAGACCTACATTATGTCCATATATCATCCGCAAACGGATGGGATGATATGCGGACATACGGAGTGGATGACACAAGTGTCATCCGTGTCCGTGAAAGAAAAAAAAAAGTGCTGCAGTGGAATAAAAAATCAGAGCGGCCGTGTGAAAGAGCCCTTAGGATAAGGATTTGGATCACTAATGGCCATGTACAGTACCCCAGTGTAGGATTATTGACCTCTCTGGAAGAGATGTTAACGTTTGAATACTTTACCATTGTTTGACTTTGAAATGCACTTTTACTATTCAGCAAAGAAAGCAGAAAACCAAGTTTGCTGACATTAATGGGCTAGCTGGGATAAGTATGACGCAGTGTATGGCATGAAGGGTTCTTGTGTACAGCGAGGGCAGATGTACTGGTGTCATTTCCCATGGTCCTCAGGGTGTCAGGCAGAGTGTGGAGGATTCTGCTGCTGTCCTTAAACATATGTGAAAAAGACAGGCCTGTGGAAGCTTTGGGCACAGTATGTTCTTATAGATAAACATCAAGTGAACAAAACAAATGCATGTAACAAAAGTGCACCGTGTGTGTCACTGGCCCCCTTTCGAAAAAGAAGGGCCCTTCATTGCCCTCTCTGGGGTGTCATCAGACACATCAGTGCCTGACCTCACAAATGCACTTCTGGAAGAACGGTCAAACATTCCCATAGACACACTCCTAAACCTTGTGGACAGCCTTTCTAGAAGAGTTGAAGCTGTTATAGCTGCAAAGGGTGGGCAAACTCAATATTGAACCCTATGGACTAAGACTGGGATGCCATTAAAGTTCATGTGTGTGTAAAGGCAGGCGTCCCAATACTTTTGACTTTTTTTAAATATTCATTTTTATTAAATATTTTGCAAGGTTACATTCGGAAAGTACATAGTCTAGGGCACTTAGATCCAATGTATCAGAACAATAGAGAAACATGAAAAAGATGATCCTTTCTGATACTTTGACAAACAATATAAATATTTCTTACCACCTCTTCATTAAAAACATCTATACTTATGTAACCCTTATTTCGCTTGGACAAACAGTCTGCCCAAATACAAGACAGGACAAAATAAACAATAAAAAAAAAAAAGAGAAAAGAGAAAAAAAATAAAAACATTTCCAAAGCATATGTATCTATTTCTCTTACAATCTATCTGGGGGACCCCTCATCGGCTTAAAAAAAAAAAAAAATGCCCTGTATCCATACCAACATATCAGACCCATACGGTAAAGTACAATCTATTTAAAAGAAGGATCCCAAAGCGCCCGATCCCAGGAGAGACCAATCCATAGAGACCAAACAGCTGTGTACTTAGAATAACACTCTTGAATACTTGCTGTTAGTATTCCGCATTCCGGTTTAGATCGGGACTCCATCCAGCCGGCAGAAGCGCTGGCTGGTTGCTCGGGTCTCCCAGTGGGACAGGAGACCCGGACAGAGCCGCAGAAGGCGGTGGGAGGGGGGGGTACGTCCCCTGCCGCTTGCCGGGGTAACGGTCGAGCAGCTCCCGAGCCGCATCGGTCATTACCGCCAGAAAGCTGACCCCCAGCTCTAAACAACCGTACCAGGATGATGCCTAGAGGCATCATCCCGGTATAACCACGCAAAGTCAGCCAACGTAGGGCTACGTCACTTTGCGGTAAGTGGTTAATTTTATTTATAGCGCAAAAAAAAAAAAACATCACACAGGTGATCAAATACCACCAAAAGAAAACTTTATTTATAGGGAAAAAAAGGACATCAATTTTATTTGGGTACAGCATTGCATGACCGCGCAATTGTCTGTTAAAGTAACACAGTGCCGAATCACAGAAAATGGCCTGGTCATTAAGGGGGCAAATCCTTCCGGTCCAGAAGTGGTTAATCTCTCCCTTAGAACTGGGATAAATAGACAACAGAGCCATTTACAGCAATTTTTGATATGCTATACCAGTGACAATACCATATACAGTGGTGTCTCCAGCTTTCATATTTAGGGGGGACACATGGGGGGACAGGGACAAAAGTAGGGGGGCCAACTATAAAACGCAATTTATATATGTATATATATATATATATATATATACACACTAGCTATCTATCTATTCAGTGACAGTCTTTCTCACAGTAAATAAAAACTAGAAAGATCCGCGCTTAGGATAGAAAATAAAGAACTAGGGAGATATATATATATATATATATATATATAGAGAAATATAAAGGAGGTTGGCTGCAGCCCACTTCAGAATATAACCCTGGAAGGGGTTATATAATAGATTATAAAAAGGAAGAGGAAGTGATTGGCGCTGCCAGTATATATGTGAAATACAATAAATAATCTATATTGACATGGTGTGTATACAAAAAGGGAAAAGTAGATGCATGTATGTATATGTAGAGGAAAATAAATTATTAATATATAAATTTATAAATCACCTCTGAATTATTAATAATTTATTTTCCTCTACATATACATACATACATCTACTTTTCCCTTTTTGTATACACACCATGTCAATATAGATTATTTATTGTATTTCACATATATACTGGCAGCGCCAATCACTTCCTCTTCCTTTTTACTTTCACACAGTGGTGGTAGGAGGCGGGAGCGGTGGACTAGGAGTCGGGAAAGGAGCACAGCCGCATACACTGACTCACTCGTGCACTGCAGCCCGCCCCACACGTTCAGTGAGTCTCACTCTCCGCCCTAGTTTTCTCAATGGAACAATCAGGGAACCAATCACGCCGTGAGTAGCGGCACAGCAAACCAATCAGGTGTGCAGGCACGTGTGATTGGTTAGCTGTGCAGCTGCTCACGGCGTGATTGGTTCCCTGAATGTGCCATTGAGAAAACTAGGGCAGAGAGTGAGACTCACTGAACGTGTGGGGCGGGCTGCAGTGGAATGGATGTGTGAGTCCTCCTCCGAGTCCCTTCCCCCTGCCTATGCAAAATATCGTGACCTCGGCCTACGGCCGCAGAACGATAGTCGATATCATATCGACTATCGTTCAGCCCTAATACATACATATACACACACACACACATTATATATGTATATATATATATATATACACACACACACACACACACACACATTATATATATACACACACACACACACACACACACACACATACATATATATATATATATATATATATATATATATATATATATATATATATATATATATATATATGTATATATATATATATATATATATATATATATATATACATATACACACATTATATATACACACATATATATATACATATACACACATTATATAGACACACATATATATACATATACACACACACATTATATATATATATATATATATATATATATATATATATAGACCCCCCAATATGGGCATCAAAAGTATAAACATGAAATATTTCTGACAATGGGCATCAAATGCATAAACATTAAATATTACTGACAATGGATAATAAAAGCATAAACATTAAATGACAATGTGGACTGACACGCTGCCAGAATTTTAAAGCTGGAAGGAGCAAACTTACAGACATGTATTATACATGTTTGCCATGTCCAACTGTAAAGTTCTGTCAGCGGATCAGTCCACATTGTCATTTTCAGGGGCGTGAGGGTGGTACGAGAAAGGAAATGTGCAGTGGACTCACTGCTCCACTTACCTGCCACCTCTAAAACCGATGTCCCCGGGCCTGCTCCTTGCGTGCTGGCTGTGTCTGGCTCCTCTGCTGCATGCTGTTGCCTCGCCTTATCGGTGACTCCACTGACGTTTTCAACACACTCTGGGCCTTCAATAGCATAAAACATGAAACATTTGTGAAAAATTGGCCAAATAAAGACAAACATGAAATATTCATGACAATGGGCATCAGTCACGAATATTTCATGTTTATATATTTGAAGGCCCAGAGCATGCGGACAGGATTGGCGGAGTCACCTGTAAGGCGAGGCAGCAGTACGCAGCAATGGAACCAGACACAGCGAGCCAGCACACAAGGAGCAGGCCCAGGGACATCGGTTTTAGAGGTGGCACTAGTGGAGCAGTTCAGCTCAGCTGTAGAATAAATTCTGTCAGCATGTCAGCCCACATTGTCATTTTCAGGGGTATGAGGGTGGTATGAGATGCAAATGTGCAATGGACTCAATGTGTGTCATTGTTCAGCTGTAAAATTCTGTCAGCTTGGCAAGTCAAGCATTGTCCCTCCACATTGACAATTGTTGGATGTGCTTGAGGGTGGTACCATGCATGCATTACAAATGGCTGGGCTGTAGGGCTGGGCATTGACTCACCTCACAAATGGCCTGGCTGGCTCCTCAGTCACTCCTCCTGCGTGCTCCACTGCTCCTCAGTCTGAATCCTCCACTCCTCCTCTGCAGTGCCAGTGCTTGGCCCCCTTGGCTTGCTCTTGCTGACTCTGCTGGGCTGGCCTAGGCCTTAGGCCTATGCTTGCTGGCTGGCTGCCAGTCCTGGTCCACTCCAGACTCCAGAGAGACGCCACGCCACTGTGAGTGCCTTGCTAGCCTTCAGCCGCCTCGCGGCCTCACCGTCACCGGCGTCTGGTCAGTCGTCCTGGTCCCGAGCGAGTCCCGACTCCCGACTGTCCTCGTCCCGGACTCCCGGTCTCCGACAGGACACAGACACACTGGACAGTCCGCCGCCAGTCACGCCACTCCCGCGCGCGCTTTCGGCCAGGCTGGGGCGGGCTGGTGCGCACTGCTCCCCTGACGTCATGCCGCTGAGCCGCTCCGCTGTGCACCGCCCCCTCCGCTCGCTCGTCGGGGCGCCGGTCCGCCCAGCCTGCTCGCCGTCCTGCTGTGTGTTAGAGACGCTGAGCGGCGGCGGCGATGGGGCGATTTTAGTCAGTGTGTACAGTATATAATATTGTTGTGTTCATATTAATTGGGGGGGCACATGGTGGGGCACAGACTAATTTTGGAGGGGCCATGGCCCCCTCTGGCCCCACCCTAGTGATGCCACTGACCATATATGCTATACCAGTGACAAAGAGCAAATTTGGATTACAGGTTCCCAAAATGTTATAATCCGGGGACAGGTCCACCAAATGTGGATCATTGGTGTCTTTATCTCCCCCGCAGCGCCGACACTTTTCAGGATAGTTTGAGCATCACAGGGAATCTATACTACCTGGTTAGTATTTTATAGTTCTTCTCTTGTATATATGTTGAAAAACTTAAATTAAAGGTTAGGAAGAACGACTTCAGTGGTTTTGGCAATATAGTTGTATATTCATAACGTATAACTGAGGTAAATGGCTGGATGAAAAAAGAAAAAAAAAAACTAATTTGATTGATTATGCCACCAGTTAATTCAACACATGCAAACTGAAAATGGATTGCATGTAAAATTCCATTTGATCCTCCTTAAGAGCTTAAAGCAAGGAAAGAAAGAGACACAACAGACACAAAATAATTTAGGCCAGGGATTCTTTTCTACTTTGGTGCTAATCCCACAGATCTGGAAGCGGAAATATAAGATGCAGAGCCATTGATTGGCAGCCGAGCAATTTCTCCCCACACCTCTGAAAACTAAGTTACAACATTATGGCAGAAGTATTTGAATTAAAACAGAACTCCAACCCCCTAAAGGAATAGTTTATTAAAAAAGAATTAAAAAAGAATCTGCAATACTTGCCTTTAATCCAGATCTGTGGTCCACGTTATTCCACAAGATGCCATCAGTCTTCGCAGCTAACTGACCGCCAGTGTGATTCAACTTGCTTCCTCTGAGTCCAGGCTGGTATGGACAGCATCATTACAGACTTGACTTCTGCTTAACAAGTAAGTTAGCCCCGAAGCAAATAAATATAGGAGTAGAACCCCATGACAGGGGGCACAGGGGAAACATGAAGGGAGAGGGTTAACATTTTGATTAAGCCTGGATGGGTGGTTCCTTAACATTATTGGCTGGTGGCAGGGCCGGTGCTACTACCACTAGGCAAACTAGGCGGCTGCCTAGGGCACACTGCCACCCCTAGGGCGCAGCCATGGCCAGTGCCCCATTCCTCTCCCGTCACCTCCTCATCCCCAGGGGGGGTCACCTCTAGAGGGGGGCACTTTGTATATGAAGGGGTGTGCAGGGTTAAAGGGGGGCAGTGTATGCAGGAAGGGGGGTGTAGGGTTAAAGGGGGGCAGTGTGTGCAGGAAGGGGGTGTAGCATTAAAGTAGGGCAGTGTGTGAAGGAAGGGGGAAGGGGCAGTGTGTACAAGAAGGGGTGTGTAGGGTTAAAGGGGGGGCACTTTGTATATGAAGGGATGTGTACGGTTAAGGGGGGCAGTGTGTAAATGAAGGGGTTGTAGGGTTAAAGGGGGGCAGTGTGTGCAGGAAGGGAGGCTGTAGGATTAACCACTTTACCACCGGAGGATTTTGCTGTCTTACGTCCAGGTCACTTTTTGCGATTCGGCGCTGTGCGACTTTAACTGACAATTGCGCGGTCATGCGACGCCGTACCCAAACGAAATTTACGTCCTTTTTTTCCCACAAACAGAGCTTTCTTTTGGTGGTATTTGATCACCTATGCGATGTTTACTTTTTGCGCTATAAACAAAAAAAGAACGTTTATTTTTAACATTTTTTTACATGAAATTCCAATTTGTTTTCTGCTACCTATGTTTGGTAAAAAAATCCCAATAAGCGTATTTTGATTGGTTTGCGCAAAAGTTATTGCGTTTACTAACTAAGGGAAAGATTTCTGTCATTTTTGGTGGGTTTTTTTTTAACGAGTAATGGAGGCGATCTGCGATTTTTTTTTTGCGGGACTGCGACATTGCGGCGGACAGATTGGACCCTTGACTGACATTTATGACTCTTTTGGGGGTACCAGTGACATTTCTGCAGTAATCAGTGCTATAAATATGCACTGTTACTGTAAAAATGACACTGGCAGGGAAGGGGTTAATTTTATTGGAGAGGGAGGGGTTAATGTATGCCTGGTGCTTACTGACATGCGTGGGGGGAGGTGACTGAGTGACACAGGGACAGATCGCAGGTTCAGCTATGCTGAACCCTGCAATCTGTCACTGTTTGTCACTTGGGAGATCCGCCCGCTCTGTTTACACAAGCGGGCGGATCTCCAAACGCGATTCCCCGACGATCGGGGAAGAGCAGCGGCGATCGCCGCCGCTCCTCCCCTGGCCCGACTCCTGCTGTGACTGAAAACAGCGGGAGCGCGCCTCCGGCAGCGCGCGAGCGCCGCCTACAGGGGGAGGAGTCCAGCGACGTAGGTCTACGTCGCTGGATGGAATCGAGCCACTTTGCCGCAGTACAGTCCCAGTGACTGGTTGGCAAGTGGTTAAAGGGGGCAGTGTATACAGGAAGGGGAGAAAATGGAGGCATTATGTACAGGAAGGGGGGCAATGTGTACGTTTTTTTTTTGGGGGGGGGTGCAAGGAGCTGGTCTTGCATAGGGTGCAAAATAGTCTAGCACCGTCTCTGGCTGGTGGTTGTAGTGTAGGTGGGGCCACTGGGGGGGGGGCGGTAGGCAGGGGAAGATCCAAAAACCGCGGCAAAACCTTTGGAGCAGGGATCCTCAAACTGCGGCCCTCCAGCTGTTGCAGAACTACACATCCCATGAGGCATTGTAAAACTCTGACATTCACAGGCATGACTAGGCATGATGGGAATTGTAGTCCCTGAACAACTGGAGGGCCATAGTTTGGAGACCTCTGCTTTGGAGCAATGGCTGTGAAGAAATCTCCCGCCCTCTCTTCCTGGTTTTGTGTTGGTTGAACGGCTGTTCTTAAAGTTTTGGCAGTTGGGGTCTTTGGAGGCTTTAACACTTGTTGAACTGTTCATAGAGTGACCCATCTAAGATATGGCGTCCTCTATTGGATCCCAGTTAATGGTGGATTAACTGGGAAGTGGTACCTGTGAAGTATCTGTGGAGAAGTGTGTTTGTCGCCGAGCCGATGTTACGCCGCTTGGAATTGTTATCTAGTAACGCATATACATTATCTCCCAAAAGTGAGTACACCCCTTACATTTTTGTAAATATTTTATTATATCTTTTCATGTGACAACACTGAAGAAATGACACTTTGCTACAATGTAAAGTAGTGAGTGTACAGCTTGTATAACAGTGTACATTTGCTGTCCCCTCAAAATAACTCAACACACAGCCATTAATGTCTAAACCGCTGGCAACAAAAGTGAGTACACCCCTAAGTGAAAATGTCCACATTGGGCCCAAAGTGTCAATATTTTGTGTGGCCACCATTATTTTCCAGCACTGCCTTAACCCTCTTGTTCATGGAGTTCACCAGAGCTTCACAGGTTGTCACTGGAGTCCTCTTCCACTCCTCCATGATGACATCACAGAGCTGGTGGATGTTAGAGACCTTGCGCTCCTCCACCTTCAATTTGAGGATGCCCCACAGATGCTCAATAGGGTTTAGGTCTGGAGACATGCTTGGCCAGTCCATCACCTTTACCCTCCTCAGCTTCTTTAGCAAGCCAGTGGTCATCTTGGAGGTGTGTTTATGGGTCGTTATCATTTTGGAATACTGCCCTGCGGCCCAGTCTCCGAAGGGAGGGGATCATGCTCTGCTTCAGTATGTCACAGTACATGTTGGCATTCATGGTTCCCTCAATGAAATGTAGCTACTCAGTTCCAGGAGCTCTCATGCAGCCCCAGACCATGACACTCCCACCACCATGCTTGACTGTAGACAAGACACACTTGTCTTTGTAACAAACAGTGGGTAGGCTGGCGCTCAGGATGGTTACTAGAGATCAGTGTGACCAGCATATGATAAAATTGTCATAACTCTAGATGACAGTGGTGCAATTATGCATAGAACATACTATGAGAATATGGAAGTCCATCAAAGAGGAAGAGGCAGTCCGCAGCAAAGGGCAAGCTCCGCAACACAGGAAAAGTCAGGGCTCTGTGAAAGGGATGAGAGAAAAGAAACACTGAGCGCCTCTAAGTGCAGTCTGCTTTAATCCACGATTACACATACAATGTAACAACTCACATGGGGTACAGTTGTTTTAGGCTCAAACAATGGTGGCGGCAGATGGTAGTAGGTCCAGTATCCGAAGGTGGAATACGAAGGGAAGCCAAGGGATACAGCGGGGAGACAGACTGAGCCAGCTGTTGTCATCCGGGATCCGGTACTTCCACGTGTCGGGCTGAAACTCAGCGCAGAGCCGCATGACGTCACCAAAGTCAATGAGGAGAACGCGACGCATTCCAGAGCATGAGCCAAGCTCACAGAGAGCATGCGCGCTCTTTTTTCAAGTGTGAATGCCGATAGGTGGACAGGAGCCTGTTTTATATCATCAGGAAAAATGGAGAGTGCCTTAGCAATAAAGTCAAGAGGTCGTTCGGTGTACCATTTTTGCTTTTTTAATCCATGTCCTTTATTATAAACAATTTATTGAAAAGAATAAAAAAACGCACATTAACAAGTGATGGCAATATAGTACAGTCAACAGACATAAGTACAAATAACAGTGTACATCCAAAATAACCACAAACTGTATCAGGGCGCAGAGAGATGCCATCTGCGGAAGATACTAAGGAATAAACAAAGCAAAAGTGACCCAATACATGGCCAAAAATTCAGTATATTATTGCAAATACAGAGGGCCACTGCGGCGTAGATTAACATCCCAGCCGCATGGGCCGAAACCAATGCGTTACTGGGTTCAGTGCAATCATATGGGGTATTGGGAATCAGGGGGTAAGGGAGTACTGATGAAGGGAGAGAATTCCGACCCCTCAAACATGGGGAGTGAGGATGAGGGCAGTCAGGAGGCATGAAAATGAATGTCCTGGATGGGGCACCTCCGAATCGGACACCCCCAAGGGGAACACACTGTGTCCAGGGCCGGGGGCGCACCACCCATACATGTAGATAGACCGCCCAACGCTGCACATGGGTACGGTAGGCAACAGGAGGTAGGGGAGAGGGGGGTCTCAGGGAGAGCAGGTGGGGGTGGAGGACGCCGAGAGCGTCATGAGACAGTGGGGGAAGAGAGCAATAGCATAAGAAGAGGGGATAGAGGGATAGAGAGAGCACACTAGGTAGGGAGAGTAGAAGGGGGATAGAAAATGGAGAAAGGAGGAGAAGAGGAGTGCGGGCGCACTCCCCCGCAAGACAACCGGGAAGCAAGTGGGGTGTGGCGAGCTAACGACAGACTATGTATTCATCAGGCGACGGTGGTCATCCGATGCAGCAAAGTTGATCCACGGGGCCCAAATGTCATAAAATTTGGAGGGAGTGTCAAGAGCTTGAAACGTGAGATCTTCCATACGGGCGATCCTTCCAACCCTCCGCAGCCAATCAGCTACAGTGGGTGGGGAGGGAGACAGCCACAGGCACGGGATGCACATGTTGGCGGCAGAGATTAAATGGAAGACCAGAGACCTCCTGTACGTCCGCTGTGGGAGGGAGGAATGATGGAGGAGGAATTGTGCCGGGCTGAAATCCGGCGTATAAGTAGTGATACGAGTTATGAGGGCATGTATCGCCCTCCAAAAGGGCTGGATCCGCGGGCAGTCCCACCAGATATGTAGGAGAGATCCTGTATGGAGGCGGCAACGCCAGCAAAGGGAGGGGAGGTCCGCCGACATTTTATGCAAAAGTTGCGGAGTCCTGTACCAGTGTGCGAAGATTTTAAAGCCAGTCTCCTGTGTGAGGACGTTCCTGGAACCCTTGTGAATGTGAAAGAAGATTCGCTCCCAATCATCATCCGACAAAGTTTTGGCGGTGATCTCCTCCCACTTAGCCCGTAAACGGACGAGGCGAGGCGGAAGTTGCAAAGAGAGGAGGGAGTATAGTAGGGAAATAAGATGCCGTTGCGGGTCCGACGATCTGCATAGGGTCTCAAAGGGGGTGAGATCCCTAGACCAGCAGGAGACATCAGGGGTACGTAGGAAAAAGTCTCTGAGCTGCAAGTGATTGAAGAAGCGAAGCTGAAAGTCTGGGTATTTCTGTGCCCAATCATGGAGAGAGAGCAGTGAGCCCGCTTGAAAGCAGTGTTCGGCCCTGCATGGAGCGTCGGAGGCATAACCATGCGGGGGGATGTAGGAGAGGCCCGGAGGGAAGTCTGTATTTTGAACAAGGGGTACCATAGGGCCAGGCGAGGATGCCAGGCGCAAGGTCTTGCACAGCTTGCGAAAGATTACGATTGTGGGGTTGATGGTCGGGTGCTTGTAGCACACCGTCGGAAAGGAAGGTGTTGAGATCCAGGGCAGGTGTTGAACGGGGATGGGGGAGAAAGAGTCTTCCAACGCGACCCAAGCTTTGACATGATGATGTTTGTGCCAGTCCACCACCCTTGCCAGGTGGCAGGACCAATAGTATCTCTGAAGGTGCGGCAATCCCAGGCCACCCATCTCCTTCGGGGCAGTCAAGACGTCCCAAGACAGCCTGGGGCGTCTCGAGCGCCAGATAAAGGATGTGCATGCGGAGCGATACGAACGAAAAAACGCTGGAGGGAGCTTTAAGGGGACGGCTTGCATAGTGTAGAGAAGCCTAGGAAGAACATTCATTTTGACCACTGCAATCCTGCCGAACCAGGAGAAGGAGCCAGATTCCCATTTAGAGAGGTCTGCTTTTATAGACTGCAACAGTGGCAGGTAGTTGCGTGAGTAAAGGTCAGCAAGAGTTGAAGGGATTTGGATGCCTAGGTATTGTGAGGGATTAGCTCGGTGGCGGGTGTAGATGACTCCTTGGGGGGTGCGTTTTCACAGAGAAATAGCCCAAAAGTGCTTGCAAACAACAGGTTTATTCTTCAAACAAGTGCATGCAGCAAAACATCAAAATAAAATAAAACAAAATAAATCCTTGCCTCTGTGGGCGGCTACCTTCTCACGCTGGAACCTACCTAAGAAGTCTTCCCAACCTACTGTTGGGCCGACACTGCTGATCCTCCAGCAGACACTCAAATGTCCATTTGTTTGCTTTCCACACAGCACAAACATTGTCCATTGAACATGTCCCTTTGTTTTCTTTCACATCAACAACACTTCGTCTTCTCACCTTTGAGACGTCTTCACTCTTGGTTACCGTCCCGGGCACACATCACTCCGGGGGGTCTTCTCCCAGGCCCACACATCCTGTCGGGAGGCACACGTTGACTGTCCTCCTGCTCCCAGCCCACATGGCTTCAGGATGCAGCTTCTGGAGGCAGCAAACAATAGATTTTCTCTGGACAAATTATAGAGTCCTTGATCTCCTCATTCTGAACAGCTGAATGGTTTTCAACTTCCTGCTGGCTCTCTCTGCAGCCAACACCCTAAATTAATTAATGGACTTCTCAATCAGGTGGAAATGTATCTCCTTCCTGTGACTACATTCCCAGATTTAGCTGACTTCCTGTCACATACCCCCCCCTCTTGTTTCAACCCTAGGGTTGGGACACATATTTCCAGGCACGCATGTGTCAGGCACTGCTGACTCACTGATAAGCCTCCTATTATCCTCAAGCTTCCGGATGAAACTGTTTTGTCATCTTCATTGACGGATTTCTCATAAATGCCACACAGTTTGTCTCTCATCTCATATACACATTCTTCAACTGCATTTTTGGCATCATTTTGCTCCTTCTCGTTTCTGTCATCTTCATTGACAGCTTTCTCATAAATGTCAGACAGCTTGTCCCTCATAACCGTCTGTCCAATCCACCATGGAGGACCGTGATCCATAGGCAACTCAATTGGGCTAGTCTTAATGTCTTCAACATTCTTAAGACGCCTCTCTCTGCAATCCATAAATGTTTTCCACAAAACTTTGAGAACCTTTGCTTCACTAAGCTTTGTTCCAAGTAGGGACTCTTGACATCCCTCTGTGACTTGAGTTGCCTCTCCATACATCTGTACACAATCATTGACTTTTTGTTGTAAAAGGGAATGATCTTCCTTCTTGAGCTTTGCTTGCTCTAAGATGCTGTGCAGAGGATTTTCCAATTGAGACAACAGGCTGTCACACATTTCTTCAAAGTGACCCCTGTTCTTTTTCCCAGAGATATCAATATCATTCAAACATTTCATATTCATAGGCAGATCTGAAGCATTTGCACTCATCAACTTCTTAAACTTTTCGCCCTCCTGAGCGAGTCGCAGTAAAGGCCTACTATTTGATTTGATATTCAGTTTATATTTCTTGCCAAACTCTTCACAGAAGTAGCCAACCAGAACATCATCAACTTTCCTTCCACCAACATCGGGGTTAAAGGCAACAACACAGTTGAACCCAGCGATCTGGGTGGTATCCATTATAGACCTCCTCTCTGCATCAGTGAAGAAGCATGGAACTGCAACACATTCTTTTACAGGTTTCTTCAATGCACTTTCTGCTGAACTATTTGACCGCTCAAGGTCACCTAGTTCCTTTTCTCTATCTGAATTCCACATGGAATGCATCTCAAGATCACGATCAAACTTCTGCCACCCGTCTTTCACCAGTTCCATTTTGGAAACACTCCCTGAAAGGCACTTATTCATTTGCTTCACGTTTTCACCAACAGCCTTAGTTTTCTCCACTAGGTTTTCAGCCTGAACTGAGAAATCATCACATTTCTTACTCAGCTCCTTTGTTTGCTGAAGTTCTAATGATACATTTTCCAATGCTTGAAGTTTTTGAAGGAACGGTTTATTCCAAAGGGGTGATTCAAGCCACATGTCGTCACATTTCTGAGGCTCACTCAGGACAGACCCCAAAACACTGATCCTTTTAAAAACTGCATCAGGCACACTATCCCCTCTTTGGGACAGATCCTCTGTTGCCGTGAATTCCTCTTCCAGTTCCTGCAACGGAATCTTCATCTCTTCTACTTGCTGTTCTAAGGCTCGCTTAGACTTTTCTAGCTCCTGAACTCTTTTCACAACATCATCCTTGGAGCTGACCAATTCTTCCATTTCTGTACGCAGCTGTTTGTTAACACTTTCTAGTTCAGCCTTACACTCTAGAACTTCCTCCAAAGAGCGAGCCAAGAACAGGGCTTTGCTCTCGTTATCACGCGCCTCCGTTTTTGCACGGTCGCGTTCTTCTGCATATTTTGCAGACACAGTCTTCTCTTCACCAAGCATCTGATCAAACTTCTTTTTCACATCTTCAACACTCTGTAATGAACCAACGCTTTCTTCCATGCGTTTTTTCATATCCGCTATCTGAGCTTGCAATGTTGCGACTTGCTCTGATAGGTTTTTCTTTGCTTCCGCCTCCTCTTTTAATTGTTCCAGGAAGCCATTTTTCTCATCTTCCATTTGTTTGAGCTTTGTGCTAAAACTCAGCCTTTGACACCTCTCTTCCTGTAAGAGTTCCTGCGTGTCTTGCAGCTGCGATTCCAAGATAGAAAAATCTTCCGCAATTTCTCTAGATTTGCTGTCTGCTTGAGAAAGCTGATTTGTAACATTGTCCAACTCAACCTGCAGTCGGTTTGCCTTCTCTGACAGCTTAGCACACAATCGGTCACCTTCTGACACCTTGACTTGCGATTCCAGAAGCTGTGCCTCTACTTTTTCCCTCTTATGTTCACAATCTCCTTTTCCCTGCATAAGAGCCTTCACCTCATTGGCTAGTTTCTGGGAATGAGACTGTAATTCTGCCACACAGGCTTCTTTCTCCTTTAACTGCTGCTGGAAACGTTGGGCTTCATCTTTCCAACTTTCACAGTCTGCACGTAATTCATCTACCACATTGCTCAAAGTAGTGAGCTCATACACAGTACTCAGTAATTTAGCCTCTCTTTCACTTTTCTCGTTGTCGCTGAGAGACAATGTCGTTTTCAGAGCGACATTCTGTTCCTGCGACTCCTGCAGGTCTATTTTTGTAACTTCCAAACACTGAAGACTTTTTTCCAGCTGATTACGCAACTCCAACATATCAGCCATACTTTGCTTCTGCAAAGTCTGAATTTCACTTTCCTTTTCCATGAGGATGGTATCTTTCTCCATTATAGTCTCTCTGCGTTTTTGCAACTCGACCAAAAGAAGAGCAGTGGATTCTTCCCACTGTGACACATGAGACTTGAGTAGTTCATTCATTTCCTGCAAGTTTCTATGCTCCATTTTAAGCAATTCCACGGCTTGTTCCTTTTCTTCCGTTTTCCGTTGCAAGGCATCCAACTCAGCCCTGCACACATACTCGGTTTCTTCCAAACCGATGGCCTCCATTGGCTGCTGGCGTCTCTGTTTCCAGCCTGCCATGCTCTCTTGGTGATCCTTTTGTTGAGCTGCAAAGCTCCGTTGTTTCAGCATCTCCCCCATTTTGGGTTTACTTTTCATCTGAGCACACTGCGTCTCCATAGCAGTTTCATCAGTGTTGCTAGGGACAACAACCTTCCTCTTTAGTAGACTCTCTTCAGGCATGGATGGGGCTGGTTCAAATGGTAGCATCCCCTCCATCCATAGAATCCGGTTTCTCATTTCATCTATCTTTGCATTTTTCAGGCGTTTGGACCGCCCCATCTTCAATAACTCCACAAACAAATTTTTCACAGTCCAGCAAACAATTTTCAGACCACTGTCTCTTTAACACATGTAGTTCTCTCTCTTGCAAGATCTCTTTTCCTGCGCACACAGTTTGTGCAGTCACTTGCACCAGACACAACAAAGTTCATCAAATAATTTTGAGACCGCTGTCTCTTTAAAACACTTTTTTTTTTTTTTTCTGTCAGGATCTTCTCTCCTGCACACATAGATTGTGCAATCTCATGCACCAGACAAAGTTCATCAAACATATGCACTCCATTGCAGGGATCTCTGCTTATGCCCACTGCATACCTCCACCATATGTGAGGGATTAGCTCGGTGGCGGGTGTAGATGACTCCTTGGGGGGTGCGTTTTCACAGAGAAATAGCCCAAAAGTGCTTGCAAACAACAGGTTTATTCTTCAAACAAGTGCATGCAGCAAAACATCAAAATAAAATAAAACAAAATAAATCCTTGCCTCTGTGGGCGGCTACCTTCTCACGCTGGAACCTACCTAAGAAGTCTTCCCAACCTACTGTTGGGCCGACACTGCTGATCCTCCAGCAGACACTCAAATGTCCATTTGTTTGCTTTCCACACAGCACAAACATTGTCCATTGAACATGTCCCTTTGTTTTCTTTCACATCAACAACACTTCGTCTTCTCACCTTTGAGACGTCTTCACTCTTGGTTACCGTCCCGGGCACACATCACTCCGGGGGGTCTTCTCCCAGGCCCACACATCCTGTCGGGAGGCACACGTTGACTGTCCTCCTGCTCCCAGCCCACATGGCTTCAGGATGCAGCTTCTGGAGGCAGCAAACAATAGATTTTCTCTGGACAAATTATAGAGTCCTTGATCTCCTCATTCTGAACAGCTGAATGGTTTTCAACTTCCTGCTGGCTCTCTCTGCAGCCAACACCCTAAATTAATTAATGGACTTCTCAATCAGGTGGAAATGTATCTCCTTCCTGTGACTACATTCCCAGATTTAGCTGACTTCCTGTCACAGTATGTGATAGCAGAGGGTTCCCAGCGGAAAGGGAAGTTGTCCTTGCAGAACTGTACTTTGCATGGCGGGAGGGATATATTCAGGGCCTCTGATTTCGCGTAATTAATTTTGAGGTTGGATAAGAGACGAAAGGCGTCAAGGTCCCGGAGAAGGTTAGGTAAAGAGATTGCAGGGTTCGTCAAAAACAGCAACACATCGTCTGCGAAGGCCGCTAGCTTATAGGTTTTATGGGCTATGGTTATACCGTTTATATCGGGATTAGAGTTAATGCGGCGGAGGAGGGGCTCAAGGGTAATGATGTATATCAATGGGGAAAGGGGGCAACCCTGTCGGGTCCCATTCGACACGGAGAAGGCGTCCGACAGGCCCCCGTTGACCCGTACCCTAGCCGAGGGCGACGAGTAAAGAGCCCGTATAAAGTTCAACATGCGACCAGCGATGCCCAGAGACTCCAATGCTGCAGTCATGTAGTCCCAGGCAACCCTGTCGAACGCCTTCTCCGCGTCGAGCGAGAGGAAGAATCCAGGCGTGCCAGAGGAAGTCATCCAATGGTGGATGTTGAGTGCCTTGAGAGTGTTATCCCGGGCCTCGCGGCCGGGGACAAAACCCACCTGGTCGAGCGAGATGACATCCGGAATGTGGGGTAGCAGGCGGTTTGCCAGCACCTTGGCGTAAAGTTTGATGTCAACGTTGAGGAGGGAAATTGGCCTGTAATTGGAGACCAGGGACGGGTCCTTGCCGGGTTTAGGAATGACGGTAATGTGGGCTTCCAAATAATCTGGGTGCAAAGTAGGGGAATCAGAGAAGGAGTTGAAAGCCGCAAGCATCGGGGAGGATAGGATATCCCCGAAGGTCCGGTAGTATCCCACCGTCAAGCCATCCGGGCCCGGACACTTCCCCGGTTTAAGTTGTTTGAGTGCAGAGTGCAGTTCGGGGGAGGAGATAGGCGCATCAAACTCCGCCAAGGCTTCCGGCGAAAGGGGAGGGGGGGAATATTTCTGCAAGAATGCCTTAATATGTGCTGTTCTGTCTGCAGGGGGGACTACAGGGTCTGGGGTGTCCAGATTGTATAACGCACGGTAATACGTAAGGAACTGTTGAGCGATAGCACTGGTGGAGGTGACCTTCCCGCCACGCGGGTCCGTGATCGAGTGGATCGTCCTTGCCGCCCGTCGAGTTTGCAGCGCTCTGGCCAGAAATTTGCCCGATTTGTTACCATAGTCATAAAACAGACGTTGCTGTAAAGCGAATTTACGTTGCGTTATAAAGCCCAATTCTGTGAGGAGGTCTTGTCGGGTTTGAGTCAGTTCAGTCAGAGTGTGTGCGGCTAGAGTGAGCTTGTGCGCGCGTTCCAGGGAATGGATGCGGTTAGTGAGGGTAGCAATATGAGCCCGTCGTTCCTTGTTGCGCTTCGCAGCCATGGCAATAAAAACGCCCCTAATGGTGCACTTATGGGCCGCCCACAACATAGCAGGGGTCACATCCGGCGTGGCGTTATGGGCAAAATACTCTCGCAGAGCAGAGGTCAGTTCCGCGATATATACCGGGTCGGTCAATAGGGAGTTGTCCAGGCGCCAGGAGCGGGAGCGACCAGGGTCGGGCTGTAGGGAGAGGGAGATGGTGATAGGGTGGTGGTCGGACAGAAACATAGGATCAATGGACGCAGAGCGCAAAGAAGAGAGGGCAGCCTGGGAAAGAAAGAGATAATCAATCCTGGAGTATTTATTATGGGGGTGCGAGAAGTACGTGAAGTCCTTGGTGTCCGGGTGCAACGTCCTCCAAGCGTCATGAAGCAGAAGGTCTCTAAGGAGAGTCTTAATTGCTCGCAAGGCGGAGTACGGTAAGGAGGAGGAGCCCGAGGAAACATCCAGGAGGGGGGAGAGGGCTACGTTGAAATCCCCACCCACTACTAAAGTGCCCGCCTGAAATTCGGTCAAGCGAAGAAGCGTTGCCCGGAAAAAGGGTACGGGGCGTTTGTTTGGGGCGTAAATGTTTGCTAGCGTAAAGAGTTGACCACGTATGGTGCCCTTAAGGAAAAGAAAGCGTCCCTCTTGGTCTGAGACAGAATCTTGTAGAGTCCACGGACAGTTTTTAGAGATCAGTATAGAAACTCCCTTAGACTTAGAAACGCTGGACGTTGAGTGATAAACCGTCGGGAAGGAGCGATCATAAAAGCGGGGAGTTTTATCCGAGCGGAAATGGGTTTCTTGCAGAAACACCACGTCCGCCTTAGCCTGACGCGCATAAAGCAAAAGCTTAGATCTACGCTCGGGAACGTTCAAGCCCCTGACATTAAGGGAAAGGATTTTCAAAAGTGGTTCCGGCGCATGCATTCCGGGGGAGCGCGCCACACGCCGCTTAGAGGAGGCAGGCATGGTGGTCAGCTTAGAGGAGAGAGAAATAGGGAGGGGAGAGGGGGAGAGGGCAGAGAGGAGGAAGAGCAGAGGAAGAGGAAAAGAAGGAAAGAAGGGTGCGGGGGATGAGAAGGAGAAGGAAGGTTAAGACGGGGAGGAGGGGGCAAGGGGGAGGAAAGGCTGTGGGAACAATCCGGTGGCAGGAGGACCTGCCTACCTGTCAAGCACGGAAACAACAATGGGGGAGGTAGTGTTTAAGTGCAATGAGTGCCGTTAAGCTGACAAATGTAGTCAATCGTAACACACTAGGGGGGTTGGATAAAACCTAACCTGGAGGGCACACGTGAGATCCTGTTTCCACACTCGGGTGGGAGAGAGAGGAAAAAAAAAGAAACAGGAGAAAAACGGGTAGAAACAGGAACCAACCGACTGTGTGCCCCGCCGACGGACAAAGAAAAGGGGATGCAAAAAGGGGAGAGACAGTAAAGATGAACAAGATGCAAATGCCCACAGGGATAGGGGAAGGAGTCCCGTATAATCAGTGCAACAGTATAAACCTGGCAACCTGTATAACATATACCATGAAAAGTAGCCGTTCACTCACGTGCCTCCGGGGTCACTGGTGTCACCCACCACAAGGCCAGGAGTGAGCTAGCAAAACATAACCAAAATCTGGAGGCCCCTGGATGGGGCAAGGCAGGACCACCACCCCCGATGGACGTCCGTCACCAGGGATGGTGGGCCCCCCACAACTTACAACATTAGCATTGTAAGATCACTAAAACATAGACACATATTATGAAGTCCATCCTCCAAGCATATATCACACAAGAGAGGTCCGGTCGACTCCCCGGGGGCGGAAGGGATCCGCCCGGAACAGGCAAGTCCCCCCCCTGCACGACCCCGGGCAGCCCACCCAACCCCCCAGGCTAGCATTATCCAGGAAAATATCAACACATTACGATAAACATTGAATTAGGCAACATTGCAATTGTCAACAGCGCCACCACATCCCGCGGACCACCTGAATAGGGTATACCTGGCATGTCAGATAAAAACCGAAAACCCAAAATCCAAAATCCAAAAGCCAACCCACCCCAACCCAACCCCCACCCAGTGCAAAAGTAGTCCGGTCCATATAAAGCACCGCAGCAGTCGGGAAGCCTGCAAGGTCCATAACCACTAGGCTGTGGTAACCGGGGGGGCGGGGTAGTATAAGGAAGTCCAACAGAGGCAAAGCGACCATTAATCAGCAAATAGCATGAACAGGCAGGGCACATAAAGGGTCTACGTTGCTGCGGATGCCATGAGGCGAGAGCTAAGCGGCAATATGCCTGTGCCATGGGGGGGGGAGGACTAGGGAGGGGGGAGGCTGACCACCCGACCCTGGCAAGCATGGGTGGGCATACAGCTGCGTTCAACGGTCAGGAGGGCAGGACAGTTGGAATACAGGGGCGCTGGACAATACATAAGCATCGAGTCAATGAGCAGTCCGAGGATGCTCATAAGGCACATTGGCTAGGCACGTGGAGTGGAGGTAGGACGGATCATAGTCAGCCAAAACATGGGACGAGGAAACAAATAAACGTGGGCTCCATGGTTAAAGGGGGAGAGTGGCCAGTCCAGTGAACAACGGGAGATCAAGGAGTGGGCAAGGGAGCATATAACTTGAAAAACAGTGATACTTGCCAGACGATCACGGGTGCCCCGGCCATCAGTCACCTTGACGAGGCTTCCTTTGCTTGGGAGGTTTTGTGGGACTCGCCGCCAATGGCGGTATCTGCAGAGCTGCGAGGGGCCTGAGTGGTGAGGGTGAACGAGGACGCCTGAAACGAGAATCGTGGGCCTCCATAGGTTCCTCTCTGGGCGTTGGTGCTGCTGGCGGACCCCCACGGAATGCAGCGTACCAGTTAGGGACATCAATCAGCGGGAGCCCCATGGCGGCACAGAAGTGTGGGAGTTCCTCCGGGACCCTCAGGAGAGCCGTACGGCCTTGCGCGGTGGCTGACAAGCAAAAAGGAAACTTCCATTTATATGGTATCCCCTTCAGCCTCAATGCCTCCAGCAGAGGGCGCAGATCTCTGCGGTGCTGCAAGGTTATGCTGGAGAGGTCTTGATAGATGTGAATAACAGCACCCTCATGTTCCAAATTGGCCCTGTTCCTGGCCTTTCGCAGGATCTCCTCTTTTAATTTGTAATCCACTAGGCAGCAGACCACGTCCCTGGGAGGGTCGCCATCCCTGCCCCTGGGGCGCAGCGCACGATGTATCCGCTCCATGTCTATGGGGGATTGCATGGGTCGATCAAGGAGGGTATTAAAAATACCTGTGACAGCAGGGGCGACCATGTCGGGTTCCACAGATTCGGGGAGACCACGTACCCGCAGATTGTGACGTCTACCCCGATTGTCCAAATCCTCCATATGCCGTTGAAGCTCCCTAAGCTGCAGGGAGTGAGAATCCACCGCACGTGTGACAGACCGTAGCACTCTGTCATGCTGTGCTGTGACAGTTTCCATGCCTTGCACTCGGCCGGTCAGGCTTCTCATCTCCTCCCTCAGGTCATGGATCGCAGAGCCCAACGTGTCCTTAATGTCGGCTGCGATCATCCGGAGGTCTGCCATCGTCACCGAGGGAGGAGGGGGGGTCGGCATAGCGGGTGGATCGGTGCCCGAGGCTGTAGCCGCAGCATAGGAGCGGGCAGGCTGCGAATTTTGTGTGGAGGAGGGCGGCAAGCTGCCCGTGAGCGCCATGTTTGTCCCCTGGGTCCGGAACATTTCAGGGATGCTTTGGCTCAGCTGAGCCCCTGTGTCCCTCGGGGAACGTGATCGGGTGGCAGAGGAAGCCCGGGAGGTGGATCCCATCGTTGTCGGGCAGTGAAGCACCCGGGTCTCTCCAGCTTATGGATGCTGTTGTCCGTGTCGGCGGGAGCGCAGGGATCAGGCAGCCATCTCCATGCGAGGTCAGACCACGCCCCATCCATGTCCTTTATTAACCTACAAATGAATTTCCTTCTTTGAAGGTGAGGCCTCGCTCCTCAGAAGTGCTTTCATGATGGAGGGTGGCAGGCTTTAACCCATGCTGTTGGATCTCTGAAGGCATCCATATTGTGGATCTGGCAATCTTCCACAGTCAAGGTTTTGGAGTTCTTATACCATTAGAAACTACATAAATGATTTATTAAGAACAGGGTTCTACTTTAATGAAGACCATGGATGGGGAAGCATCACACCAGGACGGGTACACGTCGTTGAACATGCCGAACCTAAAACTGGGTTTTTATTTTTTACATCCTGACAATAACATTGTGGCTTTTGTAATATTTTTGTTAATCTGTGTATGAGTGTGGCCTGAAAAAGCAGCTTGATGCTCGACATTTACACTGATTGATTAAGGCGTGCTTTTCAGCGGTTATTGCACTCTGCGATTTGCATACAAATAAGTTCCGTATCTAATGGAAATGGCAGCCATTGAAAGGTGTAAATAGCGAAAAATCCTTGTCAATTAGTGACGGTGAATAACAATAAATCAATCCATGCCATTTCCACATTGCCTGAATCGAATTCCATATGAACATTTACAGTAATAATCATCTGATCCAAACAATTTATATTAACCTTTTCGTAAACTCTACAGGATGTACGAGAATTTGACTACAAAAATGTAGCATTTCATGCAGAGTCATTCACTTCAACCACACCATGGGGAGTTCTACCTTATGGAGGATCATGTTGGAGATGTGACATTTTTGTGCACAGAATAATCAGAAAGGTAGGGAGAAGGTCAGAAACAGAACATTTTCTACCTAATGGAGAATCATTTTGGAGAGTATAATATCCCGGTGGTGCGTAAAATGAGAAAGGTAGAGAAAAGGCCAGGAGCAGTGAATGTTTTATTTTATGGAGGATCATGTTGGAAGGTGTGATATCCTGGACACAAGTGTAATCAGATATGTAGCTCAGAATGTCTAGAGTTGAGTATTTTTTACTTTATGGACATTCATGTTGGATGGTGTGATATCCCATCGGTGAGTGTAATGAGAAATGTACAGAGAAAGTTGGGAGCAGACAGGTCGAGAGGAGATCAGGAACAGAGAAATTTCTACCTTATGGAGGGTCATGTTGTAGGGCACATGTGTCAAACACAAGGCCCATGGGCCAAATCTGGCCCTTCAGGCAATCTCTTGTGGCCCTTACATCTCTCCAGCAGCTGCAGAAGAGCTCCAGCCTTCCTTTTGTCCTCCTCTAGACCCTACACTTTCTGCTTCCCAGCAATGCCTCCAGCTTCTTCTCAGCAGCAGCACAAGGTAAGGGGGAGCACTGTGATGTAAGGGAGGGTGGAGGACTCTTGACTGCTAATGGTGGGGGTGCTCTAGACATCTGGTGTAAGGAGGGGAGGGGTACTCTGGACATCTAGTCTTGCAAATGCAACTGGTCCTTTGAGGGCAATCATAATGCTGATGCGGGCCGTTATGAAATTGAGTTTGACACCCCTATTGTAGGGTTTTACATCCTGGGAGTAAGTGTAATCAATAGGCAGAAAATCAGGGGCAGAGTATTTCTGCGAAGGGTGCAATAACAAAGGTACAAAGTCATTAACTAAAACAGCTGGGTAGGAGCTTAAAACTGGGTTACGGAAAAGCCAAACTCTGCTACTAAGGTGAGGTTGTGGAAGATAGTTTCATGACACGTACACCATGGCAAGACTTAGCACAGCCTTAGCACAGCAACAAGATACACTTTGGCTTTGACTAATGATAACATGCATTGTGTGACACAATTCCTTTTCCAGCTGCAGTGCTGGCTAGGGTTAGGGCAAGTGATTGGCTAGGGTTAGGGTTACGGCTAGGCTAGGCATATGGCTAGGGTTAGGCTAGGCTTAAGGCTATGGCTAGGGTTATGGCTAGGGATGGGGTTATGGCTAGGCTTAGGGTTATGGCTAGGCTGGGGATATGGCTAGGGTTACGGCTAGGCTAGGGATATGGCTAGGGTTACGGCTAGTGCGATTTTATGTGACTTTTGAGGGTTTTCATTGGAGTCTATGGCCCTCAAGTTGCATGAAAGTACGACCAAAGTAGTGCAGGAGCTACTTTAAATTTGCCGCGACTTTAAGTCACACAGATATGACCGGTACTCATTGGAACACGTGGGGTGTGACTTGTTACGCACGAAAAGCCATACAAGTGTGAATGGGGCACCCCAAGAGTTGCCTGGCCTGGAACATTGCTTATGGTGTCCAAGTGCTGTCTACTTCATGTCCTACTGCTCAAGGGACCACTTTGAGAAGTAACTACAAAGGGAAAAGTGTCCTTACATTCCTGTATAGTGTTCTGGAGTATCGCACAGCTCTTGACCCCCTATCCAAGTTACTCTACAATAAACCTAAATAAAGGCTCCCCTTAGCCTGGCTGCTGCTACACAGAGGGAAAAGAACTAGGGACACATTTCAGCAGCTCCTGCTGGGGTAGCACTACAAAAGAGAGGCCTGGAGTAAAAGAGAGAAGAGACATGGATGGAGGGCAGGCATGACAGGGGTTAAAGGGGTTTGGGACAAGGAGGGGTTTTCAGCCCAGTACGATAGAAAATATAAGTGGTGGGACTTTTATTTGGTGTTTTGGCCAGGAAGGGGTGGAGCTACAGGGAGAGGTCAAGCTAGGGACCTCAGGAAGTCTTCAGTCAGAAGAAAGCTACATTGGAGAATATTTCCCACCCTCCCTCCCATTTTCTTTGTATTTTCTTGTTTTTTTCTGACTTTTGGTTTTGCGGTCCACCGCCCTTGTTTTTGGTTTTTGTTTTAACAGAGGCTTTCTTCTTTCGGGGTGATTCTTTGTCATGGCAGCAAGCGGGGTACAAGGTCCTGGTAGGTTAGTATGGTGCAAACTTATACTTGGTAGGCACCCGTCTGAGGTACGGCTTCCTTATGGTGCAAACTTATACTTGGTAGGGGCCCATCTGAGGTACAGCTCCCAGATGGTGCAAACTTATACTTGGTAGGGACCCGTCTGAGGTACGGCTACTTGATGGTGCAAACTTATACTTGGTAGGGACCCGTCTGAGGTACGGCTCCCTGATGGTGAAAACTTATACTTGGTAGGGACCCGTCTGAGGTACGGCTCCCTGATGGTGCAAACTTATACTTGGTAGGGACCCTTCTGAGGTACGGCTTCCAGATGGTGCAAACTTATACTTGGTAGGGACCCGTCTGAGGTACGGCTCCCTGATGGTGCAAACTTATACTTGGTAGGGACCCGTCTGAGGTACGGCTTCCAGATGGTGCAAACTTATACTTGGTAGGGACCCGTCTGAGGTACGGTTCCCTGATGGTGCAAACTTATACTTGGTAGGGACCCGTCTGAGGTACGGCTCCCTGATGGCGCAAACTTATACTTGGTAGGGACCAGTGTTAATTTCGTCGACTAAAACCGACTAAAATGTTTTCGTCGACTAACACAATTCAGATGACTAAAATATGACTAAAACTAAAATGGCATTTTAGTCTTAAGACTAAAATACGACTAAAACTAAAATGGCATTTTAGTCAAAAGACTATAACTAAAACTAAATCGAAATTTGCTGCCAAAAATTAACACTGGTGCATGCTCAAAGCATAAATAATAACATATTAGATTTTTCACTCCAGGACCAGCAGTAGTATATAATGAGTTTGGAAATTGTAGAGAAATGCTTAAATAATGCATTACAAATTACAATTGAACTACACCCATTTGATTATAGATGACTAAAATGAGTTTTAGTCGACTAAAATGTAGGGCGTTTTAGTCGACTAAAATATACTGGAGTTTTAGTCGACTAAATACGACTAAAACTAAAACACTTGCAGAAGACTAAAATAACACTAAAACTAAAATGCCATTTTAGTCCTAAGACTAAGACTAAAACTAAATTGAAATTTGCTGCCAAAATTAACACTGGTAGGGACCTGGCTTCCAGATGGTGCAAACTTATACTTGTTAGGGACCCGTCTGAGGTACGGCTCCCTGATGGTGAAAACTTATACTTGGTAGGGACCCGTCTGGGGTACGGCTCCCTGATTGCGCAAACTTATACTTGGTAGGGACCAGTTTGAGGTACGGCTCCCTGATGGTGCAAACTTATACTTGGTAGGGACCCGTCTGGGGTACGGCTCCCAGTAGTTGGTATGTTGGTACCTGTGACTGGTTGTCTCCCAGCCGGTGCTGTGGTGGCTGGGGGCCTAATTAAGTCGGACGCAGGTACCTCCTTCTTTAAAGCCTACCGGGACCTTGAGGCTCCAGTAGAAAACGCCTTATTTACCTGTTATGTATACAGTTTGTTAATAAAAGGCTGCTATGGCCATTTAACTCCAACCTGTGGTCATGCCACAGGTTGGAGGAGGAGAGTGATGGTCAGAGCAGAATGGAGAATCATCTTTAATCCCCTAGTCAAGGAAGTAGAAGAAATCATGGATCTGTAGGGCAGGATCAACAGGTAATAAAACCATGTTACAGGCAGGACTCAGAGAAGACAAACTGCTATGTTTACGCTACTAACAGACTGAATTATATAAGCCAGTTTGATTTTGCCCATATTTCCAATTTACCAAGGAAAACTTTTCTCTCGTCTTCTTTAGCTCGCTGCTTGCAGTTAACAGGAGTCTGAGAAAGATATACCGATATATCAGACTTTTCTGTATCTCCGCTCTTCCTTTTAAAAAGAACTAAATTTTCTGCTAACACAGCATGCTTGGTATGATTTGCTGCTTCAATTAAAGTCTCCTTGCAAAGCCTGTAACACCTTCCTATATTTTCCATTAGAAAGCAGCCAGGCCCGTGGACATTATATAGCAATCATTGTAAATAACCTATAATCTGGCGGTAATTAATGTCAAGCAGCGTTATACGCCGCAACAAACTCAATTCCCTACTAACTAAAAAAAAGTGATATATATCTGTATTTAACCGCTTGCCGACTGCTCACAGTATATTTACGTCGGCAGTCAGCCCCCCACAGGCAGAGCGACGTAGTAGTACGTCGCTAGCCTTTGAGGGCTCTGGGGAGCGAGCGCACGCCGCCGGAGGCGCGCTCCCGCTCCCGCGCGGTCACGGACCCCCCCGCGCGTGTGACCGGCGGACCCGATGTCCGCCGGTCACTCGGCGATCGTCGGTGGAGAGGGAGAAAGGCAGGCGGCTGATGTAAACAAGCCGCCTGTCATTCTCCCCGGTGTAGGAATAGTGATTATACGGTTCTACTATGTAGGACCGGTGATCACTGTTCCTACACCTCAAGCCACAGCCAATCACAGTTAGAACCACGCCCCTAGGGACACACATAACCCCTCCCTCTCAAAAAAAGTTAACCCCTTCACTGCCAGTGTAATTTTACAGTAACAGTGCATATTTATAGCACTGATTACTGTAGAAATGTCACTGGTAACCCCAAAAGTGTCAAAAATGTCAGTCAAGGGTCCGATCTGTCCGCCGCAATGTCGCAGTACCGCAAACAAAATCGCAGATCGCCGCCATTACGCGTTAAAAAAAAAACAACAAAAATGAAAAAAATCTTTCCCTTAGTTAGTAAACGCGATAACTTTTGCGCAAACCAATCAAAATACGCTTTTTGCAATTTTTTTTACCAAACATAGGTAGCATAAAACAAATTGGCCGAAAAATGTTAAAAAATTTTGATTTTTACATTTTTTTGGGGGAATTTCATATAAAAAATATGAAAAAGATTGTTATTTTTGCAAAATTGTCGCTCTTTTTTTGTTTATAGCGCATGATCAAAAAATCGCACAGGTGATCAAATACCACCAAAATAAAGCTCTGTTTGTGGAAAAAAAAGGACGTCAAATTCGTTTAGATACAGCATCGCACGACCGCGCAATTGTCCATTAAAGTCAGGCAGTGCCGAATCGCAAAATAGGCCCTGGTCGGAATGGGGGTAAAATCTTCCGGGGCTTAAGTGGTTAATGGGAGGTGATAAAAATCGGAGGTGTCGCCCGTGGCGATTTACTGTGCTCCCTGTCTCGGAATGGTCTGGTATTTCTGAATTTAAAAAATTTGTTTTTGTAAAGTGTTGTAAGAAAAGTTCTGTTCAAGGACTGAGGCCTGGATTGTTAAAATAATTTTCAAAGTTTCACTAATAGACTTGGCTGACCCCTTAACCACTTCTGGACCGGAAGGATTTGCCCCCCTTAATGACCAGGCCCTTTTTTGCATTATTTTAACGGAAAATTGCGCCGTCATGTGACACTGTACCGAAATAAAATTGATGTCCTTTTTTTTCCCACAATCAGAGATTTCTTTTGGTGGCATTTGAGCACCTGTGCGATTTTTATTTTTTGTGCTATAAACAAAAAAAGAGCGACAATTTTGAAAAAATAATATTTTTCACATTTTTTTATATGAAATTCCACAAAAAAAAATGTAAAAATCAACATTTTTAACATTTTAGGCCAATTTGTTTTCTGCTACATATTTTTGGTGAAAAAAAAAATCGCAGTAAGCATATTTTTTTTTTTTTTTTTAGTAAGCATATTTTGATTGGTTTGCGCAAAAGTTTACTAACTACGGGGAAGAATTCTGAAAGAATAACAATATTTTTCACATTCTGATATACAACATTCCCCCCCAAAAAAATGTAAATCTAAATTTTTCATCCTTTTAGGCCAATTTGTTTTCTGCTACATATTTTTGGTAAAAAAAAAATCGCAATAGGCGTATTTTGATTGGTTTGCTCAAAATTTATCGTGTCTACAAACTAGGAGAAAGATTTATGTCATTTTTATTTTTTTTTTTCATTTTTTTACTAGTAATGGCGGCAATCTGCTGTTTTTATTGGGACTACGACATTGCGGCGGACAGATCAGACACCTAACTGACATTTTTTACACTTTAGGGGTGACCAGTGACATTACTACAGTAATCAGTGCTAAAAATATGCACTGTTACTGTAATAATGACACTGGCAGGGAAGGGGTTAACCTAGTGGGTGATCAAAGGGTTAAATTATAGGGGAGTGTTTACTAACTGTGAAGGGAGGGGCTTGTGAAATGGCCATAGAGACCTGTGATCCTATATAGACGGATCACAGGCGCTATGTAATAATTTCAGCAGTAAATGTGCGGCAGGCGGTTCAGAAGCTGTTAACCACTTTAGCCCCGGAGGATTTGGCTGTTCAAAGACCAGGGCCTATTTTGCAATTCGGCACTGCGTGACTTTAACGGACTATTGCGCGGTCGTGCAACGCTGTACCTAAACGAAATTGACGTTCTTTTTTTCCCACAAACAGAGCTTTGTTTTGGTGGTATTTGATCACCTGTGTGATTTTAATTTTTTGCGCTATAAACAAAAAAAGAGCGACGATTTTGAAAAAAATAACAATGTTTTTCACATTTTTTTATATGAAATTCTCAAAAAAAATGTAAAAATCAAAATTTTTTAACATTGTAGGCCAATTTGTTTTCTGCTACATGTTTAAAAAAAAATCACAATAAGCGTATTTTGATTGGTTTGCGCAAAAGTTATTGAGTTTAATAACTACGGGAAAGATTTATGTCCTTTTTATTGTTTTTTTTTAACTAGTAATGGCGGCGATCTGCAATTTTTTTTGCGGGACTGTGACATTGTGGCGGACAGATCGCACCCCTGACTGACATTTTTTACACTTTTGGGGGGACCAGTGACATTACTACAGTCAGAGGCGTAACTAGAACCTTCAGGGCCCTGATGCAAGAAACCATGAAGGGCCCCCCAGACGACTGGCCGGGGCCCTTACCTTCAAGCCCAGGGCTCTTCCCACTAATCCTGGGGCTCTTTACACTCGTTGCATGGCCTTTTATTACGGTCCTTTCACAGGTTCTGCAGTGGGCCCCCTTCCTGCAATCTTGTGGGCCCCCTTCCTGCAATCTTGGGGCCTCCCCACAGTGGTGCAATGCCAGGGTCCGGTCGCAAGTGTGACCTTTGCGATCCTGGAAGTTCACCCACTGGTTTGCTACCGGGCCCCCTGGAGCATGGGGCCCGGTAGCGATTGCAACCCCTGCAACCCCTGTAGTTACGCCCCTGACTACAGTAATCAATGCTAGAAATATGATCTGTTACTGTAATAATGACACTGGCAGGGAAGGGGTTAACTTTATTAGTGATCAGTGGGTTAAATGTATCCCTAGGGGTGTGATTCTAACTGTGGGGGGGGGGCGTGGCTTGTGATGTAACCACAGAGACATACGATCCTACATAGCAGGACCGTATGATCTCTGCAGTTACACCAGGGAGAATGACAGGCGGCTTTGTTTACATCAGCCGCCTGCCTTTCTCCCTCTCCAGCGGGAGATCGCGAGTGGAGCCACCGGTCACTCACGCGGGGATGTCAGGGAACAATCGGGGGCAGGAGCTCCTGGGCGAGCGACGTAGTACTACGTCGGTTTGCCCAGGAGCGCCAGACTGCCGCAGTAAATGTACTTGCGGCGGTTGGCAAGTAGTTAAAGTAGATTTAACCCAACCAGGGACGCCTGGTAATTTGGGGTCTCTGTTCAGTGCCTTAATTCCACGAACAACCTCAGCCCCTCTGACACACTTTGTTGAATAAAAGTTACTGCAAGCACTTATAAGATACCTTTAATTTGGCTGTGAATTGGCATCAGAAAATGGTGAAGCAGGGTTATCCCGTGCCACTGGGTAAAGTGGTGGTTTAATCGCTTCCATACCAGGCAAATTCCTGCCTTCTTCTCCTACATGTAAAAAAACATCATTTTTTTTTGCTAGAAAACTACTCAGAACCCCCAAACATTATATATATATTTTTAGCAGGGACCCTACGATATAAAATGGCGGTCATTGCAATTTTTTATGCCACAATATTTGCACAGCAAATTCTAAAACGTGTTTTTTTTTGGGGAAAAAACTTTCATGAACTGAAAAAAACAAAACAGTAAAGTTAGCCCAATTTTTTTGTATAATGTGAAAAATTGTGCTGTTACGCTGAGTAAATAGATACCTAGCATGTCAAGCTTTAAAAATGGCGCACACTCGTGGAATGGCTCCAAACTTCAGTACCTAAAAATCTCCATAGGCAACGCTATACATTTTTATTACAGAAACCAGTTTAGAGTTACAGAAAAGCTGTAGGGCTAGAATTATTGCTCTTGCTCTAACGATTGTGGCAATACCTCACATGTGTGGTTTGAATGTCGTTTACATTTGTGGACGCGACATACGTATGCGTTCGCTTCTGTGTGCAAACACGGGGGACAGGGGCACTTTCATTTTTTTTTTTTTTTAATCGTTTATTTTATTTAAAAAAAAAATAATTTTTGCACTTTCCATTTTAATTTTTATTTGTTTTTTATATATCACTTTTGCTCCAATTACATACCTTGTAATAGGTCCTCTTTATGGGAAGATCTGGGGTATAAGACCCCACATCTCTCCTCTAGCCTGGAAAGCCTGGTATAAAAAAATAAAAAAATATCTCAGGCTCTCCTGCCGAATTCACAGCAGTGTTTACAACTGCTGGGGCCGAACGTGATGTCATAACGGTGCACCCGGTCTCCGAGGGTCATAAAGATGACCGTGGACAGTGTATGCCTAGACTCCCCTCCCACTGCTGGAACGGGAAGTGAAAAATTCTAACACTATATGCACTTTCTAAAGAATATAGAAAGCTTGAGACAGCAGATATACATATAAAACCCATGTAGGGAGATTTGTCTCATCTTTGTGTATCATCTGAGGCTGTTCACTTCACTGGGTATATGTGAGGGTTATATAGTTATATAGTTAATGAGGTTAAAAAAAGACACCAGTCCATCCAGTTCAACCCATAATGTGTGTGTGTTTGCTGCTAACCATACATTGTATACCCCTGTATGTTGTGGTCTTTAAGGTGCCCATCTAACAGTGTTTTGAAACTATCGATGCTCCCTGCTGATACCACTGCTTGTGAAAGAGAATTCCACATCCTTACCGCTCTGACAGTAAAGAACCCCTTACGTAGTTTAAGGTTAAACAGTCTTTCTTCTAGGTTTAGTGAGTGGCCCCATGTCTTATGCAATTCCCTTTCTCTGAAAAGTTTGTTCCTTATGCTATGGTCACCATCAGAGTATTTGTACATTGATATCATATCCCCTCTCAAAGAGGGTTTACATCCTCTTTAAGACAGATTTTTTAGGAAGCTAGCATACTAATGACACAGGCGTGTGCTGGCTTCATATGAGAGCCAGAGATATGCTCAGAGCCCAACCCTCCCGAGGGAGTCAGTGTTGGGAGGTGCTGGTGTACACCCTGGTGTCCAGGTCAGGACATAGCAAGGCCCGAGCCTGAGAGAAGGTCCATGTGGGACAGAAGCAGCAAGGAAGCTGTAAAGAGAGAGCCCCGGAGGGACAAGAGCAGCAAGGAAGCTGAAAGGAAGACGCAGAGCTCAGGTGCAGCATCTGTGCATAAACAGTGGGATATGTTTAATGGTCAAGAAGACCAAAAAGGTACTAAAGTTCAAGAGTTACTTTGAGCAGTAAACCTGCCACAAGAGAGCCAGGAGGCTGAATGTTATGTTTTGCAGTGATGATGAGAACCTCCTGCATGGGAAGACAACCCCGGTGTGAATTTTTTGATGTTCGTTTAAATAAAAGTGGGCAGAAAAGCCCTGAAAACTATATCTGGCATGGAGTAAACTCAAAGTTTTGGCACTACCATTGAGCTAAGAAACCCAGACGTGTCACATTGGACACAAGACTGTTTAGTGGTAAATTAACTCAAGGTATTAATAAGGGTTAGAATAAATGGTGGTTTGAGCATAAATGAACACACAGAAGGTAGGTTCAGACACAGTCGGCTAGACAGTATAATCACTCTGCCAAGGTAACTTGAGTTCTGTATTATTAGACTGAGATTAACTCATAAATCAGCAAAGTGAGCATATAAGCATTAACTGCAATGTGAACAATAATACTATAGCCTAGAGCGGTCTCTGTGTAGCAGCTGTAATGGAACAGTCTTTAGACCTAACTCTTCAGCTGGCTAGCGTTGGGGCCCAGATGTACTGTTGGTGCACAAGAGAATAGTCCCAGTCAAGCCTGCAGGCAGTGATAAGGCTACTAGATGGCTGTATAGTCAGTTCCTAAAGGACTCAGTCTCTCTAGCAGTTGAGACTAAATCCCCACAGCACCAGTTCACCAGTCCCAGCGATATTTCCACTCACCATCGGGTCACACACAGTGATTGGTCACTCTCTTCCTTGCACCCAGGTGACTCTGGATGTCTGCACCCCTGAACTCAGCACCCCAGATCCTGCTCTGGCTGCTGATGATTGTGATGATCTGCAGCAGTGATGGTGCCCAGTGAACAGTGATGTTCACCCTCCAGTCTCCTACACAGCACTTCTCCTCCCGGTGATCCACCTCTGGGAAATGCAGTTCAAAAGCTCTTGACTACAGTAGAGTCTCCCTCCTCTGGACTACAGTTCCCACAGTGCTGAGCAGCTCTCTCCTCTTGCTGATATAGCTGTTAACTAGTTTGGCACCTCAAGTCAGCAGCTACAGAGAGCAGATGCAGCCAGTGTTTCCCTCACTCTCTATTCTTAGCCAAAAGTTGGTCCTTCAATCTACTGCAGACCCCTTGGGGGGCTACTATGACAATTGCATTTTTGGCTGGGCTGTAGTTAGCTCGGACTGATTGTTTCGTTTATCGCATGGTTTTTCCCGAAGTTTAGCTTGGCTTGTGATTTCTCACTGTCACCTTGACCTTGATATAACTGGTCATAGCATGAGAATTCACAAACAAAACTAAATTATGAATATTAATAATTTCTTTAGCCAATCCAGTAGGAGGCTTATGCCACTGGTGCATGCTGGAGTGAGGGTATAAATATTTGAGACAGGCCATGTGCTCATTCTCTTTCCTTGTAGTGAGACCTAGGGAGGTGCTCCTGGATGGAGCTCAGCCCAATAGCCTGGTTTGGGGCCTGATGTGTGCTGAAGGGGTCCTGAAGTTGTCCTGCCCGGTCTGGGGGACGCTAAGGAGGAGATCCAGGGGAGGCCCCTTGCTGGAGAGAGCCAGGAAGAAGGCTGCTCTCAGAAAGGCCTGGTGACTCACTTGGAGGACGCATTGAAATTTGGGAACCTACTTACAGTGTCGCCGGGTTGGCTTAAATGTTCTAACACTGTGAAGCTTGACATTGATCTGGATCTGTAGAGTCTGTAAGTAATTTTCTACAGTTACTGGACCTCCTAACCCTCATCTCCTTACTCGTTCTGTACTAAAACTTTAAAAAAACAAAAGTGACTGATGCCCAATATCCTTTCTAAGCCCTCCCATTTTAGCCACTTCAGCTCCGGGAAGGTTTTACCCCCTTAATGACCAGGCCATTTTTTGCAATTCTGCACTAAGTTACTTTAACTAACAATTGCGCCGTTGTGCGACGCTGTTCCCAAATACAGTTGATGTCCTTTTTCCTCACAAGTAGAGCTTTCTTTTGGTGGTATTTGATCACCTGTGCGGTTTTTAGATTTTGCACTATAAACAAAAAAAGAGCGTCAATTTTGAAAAGAAAAAAAAAACTCAATATTTTTTACTTTCTGTTATAAAACATTCCCAATACGAAAAAAATGTAAAAAATCAAATTTTTTTATATAAGTTTAGGCCAATTTGTATTCTGCTACATATTTTTGGTAAAAAAAAATCCCAAAAAGTATATATTAATTGGTTTGCGGAAAAGTTATAGCGTTTACAAACTATGGGATAGATTTTTGTTTTTATTTGTAATGGCGGCAATCAGCGATTTTTAGCGGGACTGCGACATTGCTGCGGACAGATGGGACCCCTAACTGACATTTTTTACCCTTTTTGGGGTAAATAATATGCACTGTTACTGTTATAAATGACACTGGCAGGGAAGGGGTTAATACTGGGGGCGATCAAGGGGTTAAATGTAAGCCTAAATGTGCTTGTTAACTGTGGGGGGGAGAAGGGCTCTGTGACAGGCACACAGAGATCAGTGTTTCAGCTTAGCCGAGACACACAATCTCTCTGTGCCTGTCTAACAGGAGAGCCGCCTGCTTTGTTTACATAAGCAGGCGGCTCTCCTTCCTGTCAGTTTCCCCAAAGATTGCGGGATGCCAGCGGCGATCGAGCCCGCTCCTCCCACGGTCTGGCTCCCGCTCGTCACTCTGCGATTCGCAAGGGCTCCTGGGATAGCGGCGTCATGTATCCCAGCAGCCTTTGTGAATCGCCTAGTGACGAAATCTCGCGTTATTTCCAGACCGGCACCAGCTGTTCTCAGGGATGTATTGCATTCAGTCCGCGCTCCGCCCCGCCTCCTCTCAGTGAGCTCTATGGGATGTATTGCATTCAGTCCGCGCTCCGCCCCGCCTCCTCTCAGTGAGCTCTACGGGATGTAAGGGCTCCTGGGATAGCGGCGTCATGTATCCCAGCAGCCTTTGCGAATCGCCTAGTGACGAAATCTTTTTTCCAGACCGGCACCAGCTGTTCTCAGGGATGTAATGCTTTCAGTCCGGGCTCACTGAGAGGAGGCGGGGCGGAGGCGGGGACGGAGCGGAGCGCGGACTGAAAGCATTACATCCCTGAGAACCGCTGGTGCCGGTCTGGAAAAAAGATTACGTCACTAGGCGATTTGCAAGGCTGCTGGGATACATGACGCCGCTATCCCAGGAGCCCTTGCGAATCGCCGAGTGACGTAATCGCCTATAGGCAGCAGGACCCGGAAGTGCGGATGAATAAAGACGAAAAATGGTATTTCCTTACAAAAAAAAAAAAAAAGTAGTTTACATTGGTAAAAGCCTATTTAGAGGGGATTACGTACATCTCAACTTATTAACCACTTTAGCCCCGGAGGATTTGGCTGCTGAAAGACCAGGGGGTATTTTGCGATTCGGCACTGCGTGACTTTAACGGACAATTGCACGGCCGTGCGACGCTGTACCTAAACTAATTTGACATCCTTTTTTTCCCACAAACAGAGCTTTCTTTTGGTGGTATTTGATCACCTGTGCGATTTTGAAAAAAATAACAATATTTTTCACTTTTTTTTTATATGAAATTCCCCCCCAAAAAAATGTAAAAATCTAAATTTTTTACCATTTTCGGCCAATTTGTTTTATGCTACATATGTTTATTGTTATTTTTATTGTTATTGTTATTTCTTCAAAATTTACGCTCTTTTTTTGTTTATAGCGCAAAAAGTAAAAATCGCACAGGTGATCAAATACCACCAAAAGAAAGCTCTGTTTGTGGGGAAAAAAAGGATGTAAATTTAGTTTGGGTACGCCGTCGCACGACCGCGCAATTGTCAGTTAAATTCGCAAAGCGCGAATCGCAAAAAGTGGCCTGGACGTAAGACAGCAAAATCCTCCGGTGGTAAAGTGGTTAAAGGGGGCAAAACCTTCCGGTCCAGAAGTGGTTAACTGAACAAGCTGAAGTTAGAAGCTGATTGGCTCCCACGCACAGCTGCACCAGATTCTGAGTGCTCCAGTTTTAGTAAATCCCCCCCAACCATTGTCACGTTTTTTTATGTAAATCTTTCATGTAATCTGGAGGTAACTAATAAACACAAGGACAAGCTGCAGGCTGGAGTTGCCCTTTAAGTTGCCAGAAGAAGCGCTGCTGGCAGAGAAACGCCCGTACATTAAACATAAATCAAGAGAGGCGTCAGCAGAATCCAAACTGCAGAGAAATCAGAAAAGTTCTCTAAAAGCACGGCGGGGCTGAGTGCCACCAACACAACCTTTAGCTCTTGCCAAAATATATGTTATGTATCCGTGCGTGGTCCGCCGGGGACCGCTCGATACATTTCCTAACAAGCCTGGCACACGGAATGCTGAAATCCCCGAGTACATGGCAGTGGAAAGGCTTCCAGAAGATGGACCCATGTTACCCATCGCTACATTTAGGAAAGGTCAGCTATGCCAACGTGTTTGTAAAACTCCCATCTCATAGTTGCCAACATTTGAAAAAAATTTCCAGGGACACTTTGCAGCACAGCTATCAATTACCACTTCCCTGAAGCTCCGCCCACTCCACATAATTAATCTATGCCTACTTGTCATCAGATTGTAGGGTCTACTCAGGGCCGGCCCTTGGGGTGTGCGAGCTGTGCGGCCACACAGGGCGCCATGGGCAACAAGGGCACCGTTCGGCCATCACAGCTCACAGTCAGTTACTCACAGGACGAGACTCGTCCGACGAGTAACAGCAGGCACTGCCAGGGTAAGTCCGCCTGCCCTGGGGCTGGCTGAAGATCAACGCAGCATCGCGGCACTGGCACCTGAAAAAGAAAATGGCTGTGGCCAGCCCGACAGTTACACTGCGCTTGTGTCGCCGCCGCTTGAGAAAGCTCGTACATGCTCGGCCATTCTCGGGCAGACGGCGCATGCGTGGTGACGTGTGGGCGCCAGGCGGTGCCATTTTTAAATGCAAAGCCAAGACGCCTCACCAAATAGTAAGTGAGACCCCTCTGCAGCTCCTTCATCTCCTCTGGAGAAGCAGCGCTGCAGGCATGGTCCAGAAAATTCTCCAGGAGAATCTCCTGTACCATGCCCGCAGCCCCTGCATCTCCTGCACCATGCCCACAGCCCCTGCATCTCCTGCACCATGCCCGCAGCCTTTGCATCTCCTGCACCATGCCTGCAGCCCCTGCATCTCCTGTACCATGTCCGCAGCCCCTGCATCTCCTGCACCATGCCCACAGCCCCTGCATCTCCTGCACCATGCCTGCGGCCCCTGCATCTCCTGTGCCATGCCCGCAGCCCCTGCATCTCCTGCATCATGCCTCGCCGTCCTGGGCTTTGAGTGGGGATATCTGAATAATGCCTGCAGCTTAAGGCATCATTCAGATACCATTATTTTCTGCTGGCGATTCCCTTCACCGTAAGAACAATCAGAGACAGCTCAGCCGCTTGATTCTTCTTACAGGTGGCAGGAGAATATTTTTTTCCTCTTTGTGTATGGTTAGGTGACCAGGGGTCGAGGGGTGAGGATTGGGGGGGGTGCCACAAGATTAGCTGGCACAGGGCGCCGAAACACCTAAGGCCGGCCCTGGGTCTACTCAATAAAGAGAGAACTACAGGAAATTGAAAAGGGACATGCACATATAATCCCAAGTGATGCATGCTCATTGGAACACACTTTGGTTACATTAGCCCTCCCCTAAGGCTGAAATTGATTTAAAAATGGCGCCATTATGTAATTGCGCATGCGCCAGCCCGGCCGAGCTTGTACGAGCTTTCCCAAGTCCGGCAGGCGTCGGAACGGCGCATGCACAGTTACGATGTTGGCCCGCAACTTTTTTTTTACGGGCACCGGCTGCCCATAACGGGCATTTACAGATAGCAGGGACAAATTAAATTACCCGGGACAGGGTCCTATTTGCCGGGACTGTCCCTGCAAAAATGGGACAGTTGGCAGGTATGCCATCTGTAAAAGTTGTACGGCCAGCGGAAGGGGAAAATTATTAGAATTTATAGCAGGTGTAATCTCAATCAATAGACAGAACCTGGTGATCCCACCATGAAGGTCCTTGTGCAGGCACTTCCAGTTAAAGCAGTGTGACCAGACGTCCCCGGATTGAGAAAACTGTCCCCGGTCCAAGGCTGTCCCCGGGATTCAGGGTTGGATTATTGTAGACAGGAAATCCCATGCTGGCTGAGAAACAGCCTGGTGGCTCAGATGCCGATGCCCTCTGCTGGACAATCTCATTGCTGGTCCTGCTGCTGTTCAGTGGAGGAGAGGCAGAGCCAAAAATTGACTGTGTGGTGTGTGGAGGGCTGAGACGGGGAGGTGAGCAGATAGGGGGGGGGGGGGGTCAGTTTGTACCCAGGTGAGGGCAGTGGGGGAGCGGGGGTCAGAGATGATGCAGCTGCATGGAGAGATGGAGAGTTTAGCTGTTGTGGGGGAAGGGCTAAGAGGTGGCTGCAGAGATAATCTGTGGGAGAAGGATGCAGAGGTGAGCTATGGATATGGGGGAAGAAGTGTCCTCTGTGCATAGCAAATCTCTGAACCCTGCAATCTATGCCTAACACCCTCCTGTGTATTATGTAGTCCTGGGCCCAGAGCTCTGTGTATTATGTAGTCCTGTACCCAGCGCTCTGTGTATTATGTAGTCCTGTGCCCAGCGCTCTGTGTATTATGTAGTCCTGTACCCACACTCTGTGTGTATTATGTAGTCCTGTACCCAACGCTCTGTGTATTATGTAGTCCTGTACCCACACTCTGTGTATTATGTAGTCCTGTGCCCAACGCTCTGTGTATTATGTAGTCCTGTGCCCAACGCTCTGTGTATTATGTAGTCCCGTGCCCAGTGCTCTGTGTATTATGTAGTCCTGTACCCAGCGCTCTGTGTATTATGTAGTCCTGTGCCCAACGCTCTGTGTATTATGTAGTCCTGTGCCCAACGCTCTGTGTATTATGTAGTCCTGTGCCCAGCGCTCTGTGTATTATGTAGTCATGTGCCCAGTGCTCTGTGTATTATGTAGTCCTGTGCCCAGCGCTCTGTGTATTATGCAGTCCTGTGCCCAGCGCTCTGTGTATTATGCAGTCCTGTGCCCAGCGCTCTGTGTATTATGCAGTCCTGTGCCCAGCGCTCTTTGTATTATGCAGTCCTGTGCCCAGCACTCTTTGTATTATGTAGTCCTGTGCCCAGCGCTCTTTGTATTATGCAGTCCTGTGCCCAGCGCTCTGTGTATTATGTAGTCCTGTGCCCAGCGCTCTGTGTATTATGTAGTCCTGTGCCCAACGCTCTGTGTATTATGTAGTCCTGTGCCCAACGATCTGTGTATTATGCAGTCCTGTGCCCAGCGCTCTGTGTATTATGTAGTCCGTGCCCAGCGATCTGTGTATTATGTAGTCCCGTGCCCAGTGCTCTGTGAATTAGGTAGTCCTGTGCCCGGCGCTCTGTGTATTAGGTAGTCCTGTGCCCAGCACTCTGTGTATTATGTAGTCCTGTGCCCAGCGCTCTGTGTATTATGCAGTCCTGTGCCCAGAGCTCTGTGTATTATGCAGTCCTGTGCCCAGCGCTCTGTGTATTATGTAGTCCTGTGCCCAGCGCTCTGTGTGTTATGCAGTCCTGTGCCCAGCCCTCTGTGTATTATGTAGTCCTGTGCCCAGTGCTCTGTGTATTATACAGTCCCGTGCCCAGGGAATGAAACAGGAGAGGAGCCCAGAGAAGATTGAGGAGGGACAAGTAGAGAGGAAGCAAAGGAGAATAGGGGGGTAGGGGAGGAAAGGAAGAGGAAAATGGAAGAGGAGAGAAGAAAAAAAAAGAACAAGGAAGAAAAAAAAAAGAGAAGAGTAAAGGTAAAAAGGGAGACGAATAGGAACAAGACAAGCGTCCGGCCCCCTAATCTACATGCAGGGCTCCAGACGCATGGATTCCAATGGGTTTTTTTTTTGAAGCATGTGATTAGAGCCAGAGGCTCTAATAGGCTTCAAAAAAGGGTGGGCTCGGGGCGCAGAGCACTGCGCCCTGAGCCCACCCAGTTGTGTGACAATAGCGAATGAATATTCGCTATTGCCACACTGATTCTCCTCCTGGCCAATCAGGAAGTGGGTCCTGAGACCCGTTTCCCAATTGCCCAAAAGGAGAAGCGATCTTACTGGCCAGTGGCCAGGAAGAGGCAGTAGAGACACGGCTGGAGGAGGAGTACAGCGGCTCAGCCATTCAGCACTCCTCAGCTCGGACAGGAGGAAGGAGGAGGTAAGGAGGTAGACCGTTGGGGGGGGGCGAAAGGAGAAGCCATGCTCATGGGCGTCCGCAGAACTTTTTTCAGGGGGGGGCAACATTTTAAGGTCACCCATGTTCTGCCCCTTTTCAACAATGTCATTATATTTATTTTGAGTATTTATTTTTAAAGAGCAAACAGCAGCATTTACAGTATTTATAAAGCCTCTAACATAAAAAATAAAAAATTGATCCTGTTACCTTAACCACTTGCCGACTGCCTAACGACAATTTACGTCGGCAGTCAGCCCCTCACAGGCAAAGCGACGTAGTACTACGTCGCTAGCCTGTGAGGCTCTAGGGAGCGAGTGCGCACCGCCGAAGTCGCACTCCCGCTCGCTCACGGACCCCCCCCCCGCGCGTGTGCCCGGCGGACCCAATTGTCCGTTACAGCGGGAGGAAGGCAGGTGGCTAATGTAAACACAGCCGCCTGTCATTCTCCCCTGTGTAACAGCAGAGATCATACGGTTCTGCTATGTAGGACCATTGATCTCTGTTCTTACACCTCAAGCCACATCCAATCACAGTTAGAAGCACGCCCCTAGGGACACATTTAACCCCTCCCTCTCAAAAAAAGTTAACCCCTTCACTGCCAGTGTCATTTTTACAGTAACAGTGCATATGTATAGCACTGATTACTGTAGTAATGTCACTGGTAACCCCAAAAGTGTCAAAAATGTCAGTCAAGGGTCCGATCTGTCCGCCGCAATGTCGCAGTCCCGCAAAAAAAAAATCGCAGATCGCCGCCATTACTTGTTAAAAAAAAAACAACAAAAATTTCAAAAATCTTTCCCTTAGTTAGTAAACGCAATAACTTTTGCGCAAACCAATCAAAATACGCTTTTTGCGATTTTTTTTACCAAACATAGGTAGCATAAAACAAATTGCCCTAAAATGTTAAAAAAATTGATTTTTACATTTTTTTTGGGGAATTTTATATAAAAAAATTTGAAAAATATTGTTATTTTTGCGAAATTGTCGCTCTTTTTTTTGTTTATAGCGTATGATCAAAAAATCGCACAGGTGATCAAATACCACCAAAAGAAAGCTCTGTTTGTGGGAAAAAAAAGGATTTCAAATTCGTTTAGGTACAGTGTCGCACGACTGCGCAATTGTCCGTTAAATTCACGCAGTGCCGAATCGCAAAATAGGCCCTGGTCAGGAAGGGGGTAAAATCTTCCGGGGCTTAAGTGGTTAAAGCATGTTATACAGCCCAGTGCTTTGCTGTGTAATTTGGCCCCTTCTATCACCTATAATACCTGGCTGATCCTGCCTGGCTATGTCCTCCCCTTTGTAAACTGACCATGGTTTACCATGGTGGCTGAGCCCTGACACTGTTGTCAGTTTACGTGCCTCCGTCATCCTGTGTACCCCCTGTGTCTGTGTTTTATAAAAATAAGCCATTCTTTACAAGTTTTCAGAGCGCCACTCGTCGCTCATGTGACCTGCCACCTCTCTCCTCCTCTCCCCCTTCCCTCCCGACTGACATCAGTGAAGAATCCTCGGCCCCACCTGCTGAGGCAGCTGTCAGACAGGAGAGGAGAGAGCCGACGGGTCACATGACCCTCGACCCTCTGAAAATTGGTAAAGAATGGCTTATTTTTTTAAAACACATACTCAGACACACAGGGGCACAAAGGATTATAAAACAGACCAGACAGGATGGTATAAAGTGGTTTAACAATCACTTGAAAGGGGAACTTGAGATTCCAGGGGGGGGGGCATTTGCCCCCCCTTGCCCCTACCTGCGGATGCCCATGGCCATGCCATTGGCCAAGGAGGAGGGAGGAGATGCAGGGGAAGCCTGACCCACGGAGGAGACACAGGGGGAAACCGCTGCCTGCCCAAGGTGAGTGAGCCGGAGACGGGGGGGTTAGATGTGCGGGCTGGAGCTGGTGTAGTCCGGGAGGGGAGGGGGGTATGGTGTGGTCCGTCAATTGCAAGTCAATGTATAACTTTTTTGAAAATGCGTTTTTCTGGATATATTTTTGTTGTTATTCTGTCTCTCACTGTTAAAATAAACCGACCATTGAAATTATACACTGATCATTTCTTTATCAGTGGGCAAACTTACAAAATCAGCAGGGGATCGAATACTTTTTTTTCCCTCACTGTACAGTAGAAATAAGAAAAAAAGAGAAGAGGGGAAGGGTACAGGGGAGAAGAAGAAGTTGCAGTTTGCAGTTCTTTCAGGGAGCATGCATCAAAAAAACCCTGGGAGAAGAGGCCGAGGCAGGGCGAGAGAATAAGAAAGCTGCCCTTACATAAGTGACCTTACTTCCATCTTTTACTGCTGGAAAGTGTAACTCTCTTCTAAGAGAAAAAGTCTTGCTGTAGTTTTATTTTAGCTCCATCCTCCCCCCCTTTCTCTTAATTTTTGAAGCATCTACTTTTGACAGATATTCAATTTTAAATGGATTGGAGGAGAAGATCGCGAACATCAGCAACCGTGTCTGAATTTTAAACAGACTTGCTTCTCACGTAACAGAATGGTACTGCGCACATTTTAAAGAATCAAATGTCGATCTTTATTTAAGGTGTCCCGTACTGTTAGTTTTGTGACAATCAAAGAAACGGACTCTATACTGGTTCTCTGATTTTTTTTTTGGTTTGATAGGCATAGCAAGAAAGTGTCAACACAACAGACCCAAGCGATGCAAACTGAGTGTATGATAAAAATTTTAACAGAGGTTACCTTCAAACCACATGTAAAAATCAGGGGCGTAACTACAAGGGTTGCAGGGGTTGCAATTGCAAGCGGGCCCCATGCTCCTGGGGGCCTGTGCAGCTCCCCTGTACACCTGGATAGGAGGGGGCAGCATGTAGAGAAATCACTGTCCTCCTTTTTCCTCCTGTAGCTGCAGGAGGAGAATGGAGGAGATTGGTTCCTCTGTATGCTGCCCCCACTACTCCTCCTATCCAGTTCACTTGTGTTCTTCTGTCTCTGGGCCCCTGTGTGCTCCCCTGGTCCCCCCCCCCCCCACTGTGGTGCCCCCTTCCCCCCAACTGTGCTCCCTCCTCTCTCCTGCCGGCTGCTGCAGGGGATGTGTCACAATAGAGAACCAGGAAGGGGTCGGTAAATATGTAATTTACCAGCTCCTTCCTTTTCTGAATGGACAGAGTCATAGTCAGTGACATTGTAAAAAAAAAAAAAATAATAAAATGCTAAAAAATAATACAATTAAAATACCAAAAAATAAAAACTACTGACACCAGTGGGTGAGCTTCCAGGATCGCAAAGGTCACACTTGCGACCGGGCTCTGGCATTCCACCACCATGGTGAAGCCCCAAGATGGCAGGAAGGGGGCCCACTGCAGAACTTGTGAAAGGGTCCCGCTGCATGACCATAATAAAGGGCCCCACAATGAGATTAAAGGGCTCCCAGATCAGTGGGTAGAGCTCCAGGCTTGAAGGGATGGGCCCCGGCCAGGGGCCTGGGGGGCCCATCATGGTTTCTTGCACCGGGGCCCCGAAGGTTCTAGTTACGCCTCTGGTAAAAATAAATGATAGGTCCAAATATGCTATAAAAACTTTAACCCACCTGTAAAAGTTGGTCCTGGCCCCTCTTAATTCCTGAGCCTTGAGCCTCCCTTTATGGTTTCAACCAAGATGGGGTCTTGGACAAACTTGTGGGGTGTCTGACAAAAACACTGTGCTAGCAACAAATACTAGCACATCACTTTTTAGTGCAAACTCTAGAAGCAGTAGATTGGATTGGTCTACTATGTCATGACTATGAGAGACCTCTTACGTGATGGCAGGGTGCAGTGAGCAAGAGGTGTTCTGCTCCTGGCCCCCCTTCCCTATCCCTTACCATTAACACAGAGTTGTTACCCTTTTATTGAGCCCTCTAAAAATGGCTTCCCTGAGAGTGGTTAGATTGTGATTGTACAAACCAACACCATCTAAATTCTGCAAGTTGGCAAACCATAAACGATGCAGAGAGGCTGCCTGACGGGATGGAGAAAATGACCACTGAATGGATTTAATTATAATGTTGTGATATGTAGGTATTCTTTTACAAATTCTTTTTTATTGATTTACCCAAAGCTAAAGAACAGTTTACCCTGGCTCAAAAAATACAAATCATACAAACTAAAGAATAACAAAACTTAGCTGCAGGGTTAGCGACCAAACTATCTTCAGAACCAACCCTTTACCTTGCAGTGCTCATTCTCACATGAGGAATGGTATATCAGAAAGATACTTCATATGCAACACATTATCCACTTAAAATGGAAAAGCCAAGAGGAGTGTGTACCAGGCCTAGGATTTTTAGGACTTATAATGAAGAAACAATGATATAAAACTTTATGAAGACAAAGTCCTAAAGTTAGTATGCAAAAAACATCTGATTTGACTACTACTACTGAGTGGCATTAAGCCCTGTACACACGCGTCGAAAATTGGCAGGGAATTTTCGGCCAACGTCCGATCTGCCGATTTTTGGCTTGTTAGTATGATGCTTCCGACGACCAACTCCGACTTTTCGGCCGAAAAAAATCTGGTGTGCACACTATAAAATTTTTGTTGGCCGTCAACACAACGGACGATTTTCGTGCAGTCAGTACAGATTTCGACAAGGAAAAATCTGATGAGCAAGTCTGGGCTTAGAAGGGGGGGGGGGGTCAAGTGAAACAAAAGGCAGTAAGCGAGGTGGATGGGCAGGTGGATAAAATGGAGGTACAGTTGTTAGGTGTGGGTAGGATAGGCTTCTCTGAAGAGAAGGGTTTTCAGAGATCGCCTAAAAGCTAATAGAGTAGGAGATAATCGGACAGATAAGGGTAAGGAGTTCCATAGGATTGGAGAGGCTCTGGAAAAGTCCTGGAGGCAGGCATGGGAGGAGGTGACGAGGGGGCTAGAGAGCAGGAGGTTTTGAGAGGAACGAAGAGAGCGATTAGGTTGGTATTTTGAGACGAGGCTAGTGATGTAGCTGAAGGCTAAGCTGTGGATTGCTTTGTAAGATGTTGTTAGTAATTTGAATTTGATTCATTGGGTGAGCGGAAGCCAGTGGAGGACTTGACAGAGAGGAGCGGCGGACACTGAGCGGTTGGTAAGCTGGATGAGTCTGGCGGCAGCATTCATCAATATGTTAGTATGAATGGTCTATACCAGTGATGGCGAACCTTGGTACCCAAGATGTTTTTGAACTACGTTTTTCTATGATGCTCATGCACTCTGCAGTGTAGTGGAGCATCATGGGAAATGTAGTTCCAAAACATCAGGGGTGCCAAGGTTTGCCATTACTGATCTATACTGAAGACATTGCCTGTGCTAGAAAATGAAGAAAGAAAAATGAATGATAGCACATGTGGTATTAGCGAGCCCTTACACAAAAACTAGAGAACCTCTAGAAATGTGGTTTAGAGTTATATGTCAGAGAGCGCTACTACAAAGCAGACATCAAACATCAATCACATCTTTATCTCAAACCAAAGAGCTGGGAGAAAAAGAAAGGTACAGGCAGCTATAGAACGAACACAGAAGAATCGACTTTGAATTGAATACATTTATTTGGGTTGACACATTGATCACTCTGTTGCACACTTAAACCCCCAGTCTGCATTTCATCATTCTAAATCTGCATTGTGCTGATCTTTTCCGTGTTGACTGCTAAATGTGTGCTTATGTCAGCTTAGTCAGTAGCTCCAGTAACAGTCTTGCCCTCTCGCTGGGGTCGCAGGCAGCTCACTTTGCATGGGAAGCTGCACTTTGAAAGGGAGTTGTCCCCAGAGCTTGAATATAGAGAAGTTTCACGGGAAGAGAATATTTAAAAAATTTAATTAAAAAAAAAAAAAAAAAAACTGTTGTTTTGCTTGCACATGATTGGATGATAGAAGTGAACAGAGCTTCAACTAATTTGCTAAGCTCTGGGGAGAGTTGAGGGAGCCTCTTCTCTCGTGCACAGCAAAATCGGGCTCAGGTATGTAAAGGAGGGGGGGGGTATCATGCAGCACAGAATGTTTTCTACCTTAATGCATAGAATGCATTAAAGTGATTGAAGGGTCTTGTTTTCTTTTTTTTAAAGAACAAACGTGTAATACCTACCTCCTCTGTGCAGTTGATTTTGGCCCAGATCCTCTTCTTCTTGGGTCCCTCTTCTGTGCTCCTGGACCCTCCCTCCTGTTGAGTGCCCCCAAAGCAAGCAGTTTGCTATGGGGGCACCCAAACCGAGCCCATTTAGACACAAAGCCACAACCTGGCCCCGCCCCCTCTCTCCTAAATGGCTGACTTTGAATGACAGCAGTGGGGAGCCAATAGAGCCATGCTGCTGTCTCAGCCGATGAGGAGGGGAGTCCTGGGCAGCTGATAAACTCCTGCAACATTGCTGGATAAAGATGGGCTCAGTTAAGTATTGGGGGTGGGGGGCTGCTGAGCACAGGTTTTTTTTTTTTTATCTTAATGCATTAAGATAAAAAAAAACCTTCTGTCTTTACAATCCCTTCAAGGTAAAAAACCACTGAGGCTTTAGAACAGCCAAGTTATAGTGCCTCCGTTTGGAGGTTGGGGCCCTGCTACCAACCGTCATGTTCCAGTTTTTTGAGCAAACAAAAAAGAGTCAATGACATAGGACGTGTGTTCATTGATGGATTTCAAGAAAAAAAGATTTTACAATAATTACACAAATCTTTTTTTCTTTATCATGCTTTGGAAGAGCACAGGAATATTACAACCTCTTAAAGAGTTGGGATGTCCAAAAGCGATCCAACTGAAGAGTAGCCAATAGCCACTAAGAGTTCCAACAGATGTGAAGATCATACCACAAATAAGTATCTGATAAGAACCAATGCCTGAAAGGAGGCTAAGAAGGGCCAAGCAAATTCTGAAATTTTGGTGACCAAGGGGAGGGCACTGATTATAAACCTGGGTATAGAATCACCATCAAGGGGAAATATTGCTACCTTGAAGGAGCAATGGCTTCAGTCAGGGAAGTGAAGATCTAAACAAACTTCCACCAAAAAATAGGGGGATGACCAAACTGCCTATAAAGGAGAAAACTAGAGCAATAACTAATGTGGTCAACAAAAAATAGACAGTAGCAAAAAAAAAACATTGGAACGGCTACAGGAGAGGCTTAGTGCCGGTTCACACTAATGCGGCACGACTTCGGGGGCGACCTGTGAAGTCACGTGCACCGCGACTTCGGCGCGACTTGCACGGACTTCATAAAATGAATGTCTATGCAAGTCGCTCCAGGTGGCCCCGAAGTAGTACAGGACCCTTTTTCTAAGTCGGAGCGACTTGTGTCGCTCCTATTAGAACGGCTCCTGTACTACACAATGGACCGCGACGGACCGCGACTTGTCAGGCTGACAAGTCGCCTGACAAGTCGCGTTAGGGTGAATGGACACTTAAGCCTAGCCTACCTAAACCTAGACTTTAGGGAAAGTAAGCTTGGACAGACAGAGCATATCCAGAGAAAAGACCAACTGATCAACAGCCAATGGATTGACTTCAGAAAGAGGGTGGTCCCTGATTAAAAAAAAAAAAGGATGACACCTGATAGACAACTTATCTCTTCAAGAAATATCCATGAGAGCCCTCACAGTATAAAAACAAAATACAAGGAAGCGAAAAGATACTCCTAAACTGGGGAAAAAACGGAAAATTTATATCAATACTTACCGTAATTTTCCTTTCCTGATAGAACTCCATGGCAGCACACGTATGGGTAGGCTCCGCCTCCTCTCCTACCCTATAGGACCCCACTCCCATAAATTTTTGCTCCAAGCCAGGAGCCGTGTTCCATATATAGACTACTCCAGCAGATGGGAGGGAACTCCTGCTGCCATGGAGTTCTATCAGGAAAGGAAAATTACGGTAAGTATTGATATAAATTTTCCGTTTTCCTGACAGACTCCATGGCAGCATACGTATGGGAAATGACTAGCCATACACACCCGGGTGGGCAACTGCTGGTCAAACAGAAATAGGTTTAATTTGCACCGTCAACAGACAAAATTTTTAAACCAAAATCAACTGAGGATAAAGAAGCAGGTTCAACACAATAGTGTGACATGAAAGTGTTAATTGAGGACCATGAGGCCGCTCTGCAAATGACATCTGGTGCAACATGAAGGGAAGCCGCCCAAGACGTAGAAATCCCTCTGGTGGAATGAGCCGTCACCACTTCCGGAGGAGCCAGTCCCTTGGCTCTATATGCCCACTGGATGGTCTGAACTATCCAGCTAGAAATTGTTCTGGAAGAAGCCCTCTTGCCTCTGTTCTTTCCATAAAAGAGAACAAATAGATAGTCTGACTTGCGAAAGGAAGCTGTGAACTTCAAGTATGTTTGAAGGACTTCGCCCACATCCAACGGATGTGTACTCTGGTCATCTTGAGACTTGAATGTAGGTAACACAATCTCTTGGTTGACATGAAAAACTGAATTTACCTTCGGATTGGACCCTAGCATAGGGACCAGGACAACCCGATCTGGAAAAAATGTCAGAAAAGGTTCTTTGCAACCCAGGTCACTAATTTCAGAGACACGTTTAGCCGATGTGATGGCTACTAAAAAGGCCGTCTTCATAGACAGATTCTAGTGGAAGGTCCCATTTGGGGAACCTGGGTTTCCTGGGAGGTCTCATTCTTGACGCACCTCTGAAAAACTGCCGGACCAGAGGATGTTTTGCCCATGAGGTCCCCGTGAAGGCAGAGATTGCTGAGATCTGTACTCTGAGAGAGCCAACCGCCAGAGATAGGTCTAAGCCTGTCTGGAGGAACCCCAGAATGTGATGGATCTTAGGATTAGTGATGAAATCGGACTCATTAGACATGTAATCCTCAAACTTAGACCAGATCCTCTCGTAGACTTTGTTGGTGCCCGGTCTCCTAGCACTCATCATTGTGGACATTGCCGCACTTGGACAGCCAAGAGCTTTTAGTCTTTCCCTCTCAAGGACCATGCCATGAGATGTAACTGCGCTGGGCATGGATGCAGCACTGGACCCTGAGATAGAAGGTCCGACCTGAATGGCAGGGGAACAGGATCCCGAAAGCTCAGTTGGAGCAGCAGAGGAAACCAGGGCCTCCTTGGCCAAAACGGAAGAATTGCTATGATTTCTACCCTCTCTCTCCTGAGTCTCTGCAGGAACTTGAATATCACTGGGACCGGGGGAAAAGCATATGCTTTGTGGAACCTCCAGTGGTCCGTCAGAGCATCTACCCCGTAGGCTTGGGGGTAACGCCATCTCGAGTAGAATTTCGTCAGTTTGGCATTGTTTGGAGAGGCAAACAGGTCTACCTCCGGAAGAATCCCCAGAGAGATGACCCACTTGAAGGTTTCTGGATGAAGAGACCATTCGTTGTTGTCTAGATTGGTTCTTGACAGAAAATCTGCCTGAACGTTCTGGACTCCTGGAAGATAAGCAGCTGATAGATTGGAAAGATTCCGTTGGGCCCATGCCATGATCGGTTTCACTTCTTCCAGAAGGGAGGAACTGCGGGTGCCCCCTTGCCTCTTGATATATGCGACTGCCGTCGTATTGTCTAGCCGTAGAAGGACCGAGGACCCTTTCACCAAGTGACGGAAAGCCATGATGGCACGAAAAGCTGCCCGAAGCTCCAGGACATTTGAGACCAACCCGAGGGTGGGAAAGTCCCACCTGCCCTGGGCCACCTCTGACAGGCAGTGCGCACCCCAGCCCGTCTGGCTGGCATCCGATGTCACAACGATCCAAGGAACAGGAACGATCGAATGACAATTCAGGAGATTTTCCCATTGTAGCCACCAAGACAGACTCGCCCTCATAGAGGATGTTATCCGTACAGGAGTGTCTGGATTCCCAGAGCTCCATTGGCGGAGGAAACCGATTTGAAAGGGCCTCATCCTCCACTGTGCCCACTTGACCATGGGGGCCGTGGAGACCATGGTCCCTATTATTTTCAGACACTGTGATGCCCGAAGATAAGGGGTTGACATTGCCGGTTGTATTCTGCTGCGGATCACCGGAATCTTCTCCACTGGAAGAGAGATGGTGCCTCTGGAGGTGTTGAAGAGTGCTCCCAGGAAGATCAAGGATTTTGTCGGATCCAGATGGCTTTTCTCCAGATTCAAGAGCCACCCGAATTCTTGAAGGGTGGAGATTACCTGAGATCTGTGTTGCAGAATCTGTGCTTGGTCTTGAGAAAGAAGAAGCAGATCGTCTAAGTAGTGAAACAGTCGGATCCCTTTCGATCTGATCAAAGCTACAATAGCCAGTAAGATCTTTGAAAAGACTCGAGGTGAGGTGGTAAGCCCGAAAGGGAGACAGGTAAACTGGAGATGCACTTGACCCACGGCAAAGCGAAGAAATTTTTGTAGTTCTGCTGCCACTGGGACATGGAAATAGGCATCTTTTAGATCTATGGAGATCATCCAATCTTCTGGTTGCACCACTTGGCGGATAGTGAAGAGTGTCTCCATCCTGAACCTCTCTTTCTTTATGAAAGAGTTCAGATGAGTCAGGTCTATGACCGGCCTCCAAGAACCGTTTTTCTTTAGAACCATGAATAGAGGTGAATAAAGGCCTTGAAACCTTTCTTCGGCCGGAACTGGGATGACAGCACCTTGAGAGATCAGGGAATCTACGTATGACAGAAGAATTGACTTCTTTTCTTCCACGCGAGGTAGAGCCGTAGGGATGAACCGCAGAATTGGAGTTTCTTCGAAAGACCAAACGTGACCATGAGACACGGTCTTGACGGTCCACTGGTCTGTAATCGAGGCTGCCCAAACGTGCGCAAACTGACGTAGACGAGCGCCTACTCGCAACGCTTGAGCAGGCCTGATATCAAAAAGACTTTGTGGTCTCCCGACCACTAGAAGGTGTTCCCTTGTTGAACTTCTGACCTGTAGGTTGAGATCTTTTCCAATTCTTTCTGAACTCACGTCCAGGCCTGTAAGAGCGAGCTTCTCTGGATCGATCCGAACTTGGTTTGCGCTGAAATCTTCTGCGGTCAAGCAAACGGCGATCTTGAGGGAGGAAACCTGATTTACCACCAGTGGCACGGGTAATGGCACTATCCAGTTTGTTGCCAAAAAGGGACGCACCCTCAAACGGAATCCTGCACCAGGCTTGTTTGGAAGCAGGATCGGCCAGCCAGGGACGTAACCATAAAGCACGTTTGGCCGTGACAGAAGAGAGCATGACCCGCGCCACCAGGCGAATGATATCAATGGAAGCCTCTCCCAAAAAGGCCATGGCTAACCTTAGTTCATACACAGCCGAGCTTCTGGCTGCTTCTTCTGAGACACCTTTCAGTGTGGTCTCCACGTTATCTACCCAAGCCTCCATAGCTTTGGATGTGGCTGCAAGGGCTAGGGCTGGCTTGCAGGTCATACCAGCTAACAGATAGATCTTTTTGAGATCCGTATCAATTCGTCTATCCAGACCATCTTTAAATGAGACGGAATCTTCCAAAGGTAGGGTAACGTGTTTGACTAGCCTCATCAAGGCTGCGTCTATTGTAGGTGCAGAATCAAGATGCTTCACTTTGTCGGTCTTAAAAGGATATAACCTGGAAAATTTGGACGATAAGGAATTCTTTCTTTCAACTCCATGCCATTTGTCTGTAATGATTTCCCCCAGCTCACTCAGAAAAGGGAAATGATCCCGTTCTTTCTTGAGATGTTTAAAGTATTTCTTCTGTTTTGCTGGGGAGTCTGCTGGCTCTTCCCATTTTAACGCCTCTTTTACCGCTCTCACTAGCGGAGAGATCATGGCAAAATCAAAACCTGAACTTTGGTCTTCTAGGTCATCCTCACTTTCAGAGGAATCCGAGAAGCGACTAGGCTGGGAAGTGCCTGGCTCTACGTCTTCCCTCTGAGGGAGAACTGGAGTATCAGTTGTATGACCAGACAGCCGGTTGGGATCCCAATCCCTTAAGGATTCTTGCACGATCCGCCTGACCAGGGTTTCCACTGGTGGATCTGGGACTTGTTTTTCCTTGATTGCCCGAGAATAGCAGGCATCACACAAGGATCTATCCTCAGGGACTACAGCCCTACAACCCCAGCAAGATTTGTGTGCGGGGCGGTCAGCATGTCGGGAAGACCGGCTTGGACAATCATCATGGCGCCTAGACCTAGACCTGGATCTATGGTGCCTGGATTTGGATGATGCATGGTGATGGCCTGAAGGTGATCTATCCTTTGATCCCGATGCAGGACGTTGGTCAGACCTAAAAGGGCTGAAAACAAAGGAAAGAAAAGCTCAGGCTACAGTAAGCCAGCTGGCAGACAAGCGAGAGTTAAAAGCTAAAGCTCACCTGTTGCGCAGGGACTGGCCACCGGGGGGCGGTGAGGCATCCATTGCAAATCACAGCGAGATAACCTGCAATAGGAAGGATGTAAGAACTCAATCTTACCTTCCCATAGCCGCCTTTCCCCTCCCCCATTCAAGCAGGACTGACCCAGCACAGGACTTACCAAACACAGGCAGAGACACAGCGTGGGGAGGCCGCCGCAAAAGCCCACAGACATCCCAAGAATGACAGCTCCATCAGCTGTTTAAATTTCCCGGGAGCCGTAAAGCCACGCCCCCCCCCCCGACGCCACCGCGTCATGGAGGACCGGAAGTGGCGTGCGCACATGCGCAGACCACTTAGGAACCAAGCCTCGCAATGAACACCCAACTGGGAATCAGGAGGCAGGGGGAGGAGCCGAGAGCGACGGCCTGGAACGCAGGAGCGCTCCAGCCGCCATACTAACCAGGAAGCAAAACTATATAAAATATAAAGTAAGCAATACATTACCACCAATACCGACAGAAGGACCTGGAACGCTCCTCAACCGGAGACTAGCGTGTGCGTCAGGGCATAAGGGCCTCCCGCTAGTAGCAAGGACGTTTGGCCAAGCGATGCAGCCCACCTCTCATTCAGGATTTATGGCATCTTCCGGCATCATTTCAAATTGCCCGGGTCCACCCAGTAGTACTGAGATTGCTGGACTAAGGTAGAAAGGCATCATCCAGGAAAGCCACACGCCACCAGGTATGTAAGAAAACGCATCCTATAAGGTAAGACTTCTCTTGCGGAAGGAGGACAAAAAAGGAACACGGCTCCTGGCTTGGAGCAAAAATTTATGGGAGTGGGGTCCTATAGGGTAGGAGAGGAGGCGGAGCCTACCCATACGTGTGCTGCCATGGAGTCTGTCAGGAAAGTAAGGCTTCTTTCACACGGTCCGCCTCTGTAGGCAGATCCGTGCTGCTCAGCGGGGGATCGATACACTGAGCAGGCAGATGACAGCTCCCTCTCCGCTTGCAGTGCGGAGAGGGAGCTGTCAGAGCCCCATGCATCTCTATGGGGGAATCAGATGAGAGCGAACCGCCTGTGTGAAAGGGGCCTAACGGACAATTGCAACGCTGTACCCAAATAAAATTGATGTCCTTTTTTCTCACAAATAGAGCTTTCTTTTGGTGGTATTTGATCACCTGTGCGATTTTTATTTTTTGCGCTATAAACAAAAAAGAGCGACAATTCTGAAAAAAAAAATATATATATATTTTTCACATTCTGCTATATAACATTGCAAAAAAATATAAAAAAATCTAAATTTTTTAATATATTAGGTCAATTTGTTTTCTGCTACATATTTTTGGTAAAAAAAAATTGCGATAAGCGTATTTTGATTGGTTTGCGCAAAAGTTATCGTGTCTACTAACTACGGGAAAGATTTATGTCATTTTTATTGTGTTTTTTTTTTTTACTAATAATGACGGGGATCTGCGATTTTTACATTGCGGCGGACAGTTCGGACCCCTAACTGACATTTTTGACACTTTTGGGGGGACCAGTGACATTACTACAGTAATCAGTGCTAAAAATATGTACTGTCACTGTAATAATGACACTGGCAGGGAAGGGGTTAACACTGTGGGTGATCAAGGGGTTAAATGTGTACCTAGGGGCGTGTTTATATCTGTGGGGGGGGGGCTTGGCTTGTGAAATGATCATGTAGACCTATGATCCTATATAGAAGGATCACAGGAGCTCTGTGATCATTCCAGAGAGAAGAACGTTCTCTTAGCGGGGAACGATCACCGGTGTCATGCGGCAATCAGAGTTGCCTGCCCTGTGCATCGGCTTCCCCACTGCCGACCGGGGGCTGGAGCGTCTGTTACGGGGAGAGTCCAACAATTTTCTGGATATAAAGATCTTACAGCCTCTAGATGAAGTCCAGCGGAAGTTAGATCAAAAGATCATCAGTGTCTTTAGTATTTCAGAATTTTCAAATGCCAGTCACCCCCAATAGCGTACCATGGTTCCATCCTCTATCTTCCTGATCACAGGACTACAGTGACAGAGGCCAAATGATGAAGACACGTTGCTCGGTGTTGAGACACAGGCATCCAGCACTCCCAGACATGTTCATTGCTGAAGAGACTGGTGGAGGCTGCAGAGCTGGAACATAGACAAGGTAGGAGACCCAGAACCCAGGCCCCTGGAGAGAAGAGTATGCCACCCAGAGGCGTAACTAGAACCTTCAGGGCCCTGCTGCAAGAAACCATGAAGGGCCCCCCAGACCCCTAGCCGAGACCCTTCTCTTCAAGCCTGGGGCTCTTCCCACTGATCCTGGGGCCCTTTACTCACATTGCATATTACGGTCCCGCAGTGGGACCCCTTTACAAGTTCTGCAGTGGGCCCCCTTCCTGCCATCTTGGGGCCTCCCCACGGTGGTGGAATGCCAGGTCCCGGTCGCAAGTGTGACCTTTTCGTTCCTGGAAGTTCACCCACTGGTGTCAGTAGTTTTTATTTTTTGGTATTTTAATTGTATTATTTTTTTATCATTTTATTTTATTTTTTTACAATGTCACTGACTATGACTCTGTCCATTCAGAAAAGGAAGGACCTGGTAAATTACATATTTACTGGCCCCTTCCTGGTTCTCTATTGTGACACATCCCCTGCAGCAGACGGCAGGAGAGGGAAGGGAGCACAGTGGGGGGGGGGGGACCAGGGGAGCACACAGGGGCCCAGAGACAGCAGAACACAAGTGAACTGGATAGGAGGAGGGGCGGGGGCAGCATACAGAGGAACCAATCTCCTCCATTTTCCTCCTGCAGCTACAGGAGGAAAAGGGAGGACGGTGATTTCTCTACATGCTGCCCCCACCTCCCCTCCTATCCAGGTGTACAGGGGAGCCGCACAGGCATGGGGCTTGGTTGCAATTGCAACCCCTGCAACCCCTGTAGTTACGCCCCTGGTGCCACCCTATTCTGTTACAGGAATTTGACGGGATCACTTTGCCAATTTGCTTGGCAGATCTATACACATTGAGTGTTTGGGATTTGTGTTTTACCAATAATGTTTTTATGAAGCATTTTTCAAGGATTTGAAATGCCATGTTTGCATTTTTATTTCACTTGAGAAATTTGCTGTGTCCTGTGTTTCCCTAAATGTAGCATGTCCTATTTTGATGCGTTCAAATTGCTTTTATTACCATATAAAACGCAATGGAAAAAGCATGGTAAAGTCATTGTAAATGCATCTTAAAAGCAAATTTATTTTTTCTCTAAAAACACCTCAAAGCTGTACATTTGCATTGCTTCTGATTTAGATGCTTGTGTTCTCAAGCCCTTAGCCTAGTAATTTTCATGTCTGAAAACGGACAAGGGTAATTTTTTTAATGTTTTCACATAAGACTTAAGCAACTTTCACCAAGGATTCACACATCCAAGGGGTGCAATTGAAAATAAAAGTGTGAATCTTGGGTGAAAGTTGTGCAACATATGGATAGGATGGATCCTCTGTTCTTTGCCTCGACCTTCTCCAAAATCTCAACCCCTCTGACACCACAGGTTGAGTGTACAAACATACAATATCACAGGAATTCACTAAAAGTAACACTTGGTACATATATCAAAGAAACGGGCACCAAGCCAGGTAGTAAGAGCAAACTTACCCACTTGCCGAGCGCTATGGCTGAATGATGGCTACAGCGTGGCCAGCTAGTTCTGGGAGGCCTGGGGCGCGCAACCGGAAGTGTCAATGATCGTTGGGACTGTGGGCCGCAGTGCATCACGGATCAGGGTAAAGGACCAATCACAGTAGCTCTTTGCCATGTTATCGCTCTGTCCTATGATGGAGCGATCACGTTGTCAACAAATCAGGATCATGCCCGGCTCAGCTCACACTGCTGCGGTGTTGCTCTCTCCTCTCCTCACATGCTGTATCAGTGTGAGGGGAGAGAAACGCAGCAGCAGTGTGAGTTGGCATGATCCCCATAGCCACCACAGTACCATAAGTGACTCTACAGTACCATCACAGTACCATCAGTGTCCCTGCAGTGCCATCAGTGCCCCTGCAGTGGCATCAGTGCCCCTGGTGTGCCATCAGTGCCACTACAGTACCCCTACAGAGCCATCAGTGCCTCTATAGTGCCACCAGTGCCACTACAGTGCTCATCAGTGCCACTAAACTGCTTATCAGTGCCACTACAGTACTTATCAGTGCCACTACAATGCTCATTTGTGCCACAACAGTGCTCATCAGTGCCCTACGGTGCCACTACAGTGCTCACCATTGCCCTACGGTGCTACTACAGTGCTCATCATTGCCCTACGGTGCTACTACAGTGCTCATCATTGCCCTACAGTGCCACTACAGTGCTTATCAGTGCCACCACAGTGCACATCAGTGCCTTACATAGGGTGACCACGTGTCCCGGATCGCCCGGGAAAGTCCCGCATTTGGAGAGTCTGTCCCGGGTCCCGGTCACCCTCATGATCTGAGCCCGTGAGCCGCCGTCCGCCGACCGCTGCTGTGCTGAGCCTGTGACAGATAGTCACTTCCTTATGCGATCGCTCCACCCACCTCCTCCTTCTCCAGGGCCCAGGGCATGCAAAGGGAGTTACTTGCACGCAGCAGGGACTCGTGTGATCTTCTTCACTCTCCAGTGTCTCCACCCATCTCCTTCTCTGGCGCCCACGGCTCACCGCCCCGCAGCATGCAGAGGGAGAGACTTGCAGCAGCCGGACCGGATGGAACTGGTGTCTGGGATCGTCTGTTCTGTGTGCTGCTGCTGCACTGCTGGCTCAGATCCATGGTTGCCCCGACTTCTCTTCCTCCAGCTCCAGCCCAAGGCCCAGCTGTCTGTGGGACCAGTGGACCACTCACCAGAGGGGATATTAGAAGATGAGGATTGGAATAGTAATGAAGAAGAAGGTGAGGTGACACAAGTGACGGCACTGGGGGACAGTAATGAAGCTGACAAGTGAGGGTATATGAGGATGGCACAGGGAGACAATGAAGGTGACAAAGGGGAACAACAACTGAGGAAATAGTAATGAAGAAGAAGGTGACACGAGTGGGGGACAGTAATGAAGGTGATAAGTGAGGGGTCATGAAGGCGACACAGGGAAACAACAACTGAGGGAATAGTAATGAAGAAGAAGGTGACACAAATGGGGGGACAGTAATGAAGGTGACAAGTGAGGGGATATGAAGGTGACACAAGTGGGGGTTAGTAATGAAGGTGACAAGTGAGGGGATATGAGGATGACACAGGGGAACAATAACTGAGGGAATAGTAATGAAGAAGAAGGTGACACAAGTGGGGGGACAGTAATGAAGGTGACAAGTGAGGGGATATGAGGGGGACACAGGGGAACAATAACTGAGGGAATAGTAATGAAGAAGAAGGTGACACAAGTGGGGGGCAGTAATAAAGGTGACAAGTGAGGGCATATGAAGTTGACATGGGAACAACAACTGAGGGAAAAGTTATGAAGAAGAAGGTGACACAGGTGGGGGACAGTAATGAAGGTGACAAGTGAGGGGATATGAGGATGACACAGAGGAACAATAACTGAGGGAATAGTAATCAGAAGAAGGTGACACAAGTTGGGGACAGTAAGAAGGTGACAAGTGAGGGGATATGAAGGTGACACAGGGGAACAACAACTGAGGGAATAGTAATGAAGAAGAAGGTGACACAAGTGGGGGGCAGTAATAAAGGTGACAAGTGAGGGCATATGAAGTTGACATGGGAACAACAACTGAGGGAAAAGTTATGAAGAAGAAGGTGACACAGGTGGGGGACAGTAATGAAGGTGACAAGTGAGGGGATATGAGGATGACACAGAGGAACAATAACTGAGGGAATAGTAATCAGAAGAAGGTGACACAAGTTGGGGACAGTAAGAAGGTGACAAGTGAGGGGATATGAAGGTGACACAGGGGAACAACAACTGAGGGAAAAGTTATGAAGAAGAAGGTGACACAGGTGGATGACAGTTAAGAAGCTGACAAGTGAGGGGATATGAAGGTGACACAGGGGACCACTGTTTGCTTTGGCAAAAAAAGTATCAAAAATCATCTTTTTTTGGGCGGGTGGGGGGAGTTGTCGGGGGTGTCCCTGAATGGCAGTTTGGAAATGTGGTCACCCTAGCCTTACAGTGCCCATCAGTAACTGCTTATCAGTGCCCTACAGTGCACATCAGTGAGTGCTTATCAGTGCCATCGGTGCCCTACAGTGCCATCAGTGAGTGCTTTTCAGTGCCATCAGTGCCCTACAGTGCACATCAGTGAGTGCTTATCTGTGCCATCAGTGCCCTACAGTGCCATCAGTGAGTGCTCATCAGTTCCTCTAAAGTAATCATCAGTGCCACCACAGTGCCCTATTAGTGTTCATTAGTGCCCAATAGTGCACATAAGTGAGTTCTCATCAGTGCCACCCTATCAGTGGATCATCAGCAGCACCCGTCAGTGACGTAAAAGTGTGTAAAAAATGTTTTTTTTAAAAAATATATTTTCATTTTCTTTCCACATTTTCCAAAAACTTTTGGAAGCAAATGACATGTTCAAAAGATTCATTATGCCTCATAGACTATACATTGGGGTGTTTTGTTTGCAAAATGGGGTAATTTTGTGGGTAATTCTATTGTCCTGGTGCTCCGGGGCCTTCAAAAGTGTATTAGGTAGTCAAGAAATGATATGTGTAATTTATGTCCCTAGAACACCTGACGGTGCTCCCTGCATGTTGGGCCTCTGTATGTGCCCAAGCTGTGAAAATGTCTCACACATGTGGTATCGCCATACTCAGGAATGTTGGGGTATCGCCATACTCAGGAATGATGGGGTATCGCCATACTCAGGAATGATGGGGTATCGCCATACTCAGGAACGATGGGGTATCGCCATACTCAGGAACGATGGGGTATCGCCATACTCAGGAATGATGGGGTATCGCCATACTCAGGAACGATGGGGTATCGCCATACTCAGGAACGATAGGGTATCGCCATACTCAGGAATAATGGGGTATCGCCATACTCGGGAATGATGGAGTATCGCCATACTTGGGAATGATGGGGTATCGCCATACTCGGGAACGATGGGGTATCGCCATACTCGGGAACGATGGGGTATCGCCATACTCTGGAACGATGGGGTATCGCCATACTCGGGAACGATGGGGTAAAAAGGCTCTGTGATCCTGTATGCACACATCCTCCCCCTCCTGCATGTTCACTCTGGACACGTCCACATAAGCACAATAAGTGTAGTTCAGCTGCACATGCCCAGTTTGGTCTCTATTGTTGGATAGGACATTTCCCGGTTTTAGGTCACATGGTATTATTATCACACATGTGGGAGTGTATACAGATCCTAAATGACAGCCCGGTCCCTCCTTCCTCCTCCATGCACAGTAACTAAAAAACAACACAGTGGGTGGGATGTCACATCTTGATTGATGGATACTCCACCTCCCATAAAAGCATGAGGACACAGGCTATAGGGGATTTCAAAAGGCAGTAATTCCATAAAGGAGACCACACCCCTGTACTGTACATGTTTTTGCAGTGTTCTTTTTTGACTTCACAACAGCATCAGTTACAGCCTGCAGACATGCATATTGAGGTCAGAGATATTCCTAAACTTTTAAAAATACATTTATTTCCCAATTTATAAATTTATAAATAATACAGATCATATCAAAGGTGGTATGTTTTTTTTTCTCTTTCTGTGCCTTTCCTCTTTTTCTCTCCCTCTCTCCCTTGTCTTCCTTATCCCACCTAGCAACTAACACCCCACCCCCTGTCATCCTCCTCCTCATCTTCATCACACCTGGCAACACACTGATACCTCACTAACACCCCACCCCTGCCCTACTCCCCATCTTCATAACACCTGGCAGCCCACTGCAATCTTGCAAACACCCCACCCCCTGTCATCCTCATCACACCTGGCACCCCACTGCAACCTTGCTAACACCCCAAACCCTGTCATCCTCATCACACCTTGCAACCCACTGAAACCTCACTACCACCCCCCTGCCATCCTCCTCCTCATCACACATTGCAACCCACCGATATCTTACTAACACCTTACCCCATGTCATCCTCATCACATCTGGAAACCTGCTGATACCTTGCCAAAACCCCACCCCCTGTTATCCTCATCACACCTGGAAACCCACTGATACATCACTAACACCCCTCCTCCTGTCATCCTCATCACACCTGGCATCCCACTGCAACCTTACTAACACCGCACCCCCTGTCATCCTCCTCATCTTCATCACACCTGGAAACACACTGATACCTTGCCAAAACCCCACCCCCTGTCATCATCATCCTCATCACACCTGGCAACCCACTGATACCTCACTAACACCCCTCCTCCTGTCATCCTCATCACACCTGGCACCCCACTGCAACCTTACTAACACCGCACCCCCTGTCATCCTTCTTCTCATCTTCATCACACCAGGAAACTCACTGATACCTTCCTAATACACTACCCCCTGTCATCCTGATCCCCCCTATAACCCACTTCCAGCTTCCAAACACCTGCATTGAGAAAGCAGCTTATTCCAATGTTGAGAGGACAAGGGTCTCTTCCCCACAAATGTGTGGTGGTAAGTAACGTGGTCTGTGGATAGGGGCATATTGAAATTTGAAACACTATGTTAACAATAAACATGCCACCCCAGGTGAAATATTACGTATTACTAAACTCACAACAGTAAAATAAGTCTGTATATGCAGTAAAGCATGCTTGTTATACCCCTTAGTGTAGATCCCAATGGGTTAATCCTCTGCATTGTGTAAAAAGGTTCATCCTGTCTTCTCTTATCATCTCCTTCCTCCACAGACTCCAAAAAAATAACCTAATATTTTCAGTCTATGGAGTCGGGCTGCACAGTTTGGTGTGCATTGTTAGAGAGGTTTTTTTTTTTTTTTTCTTGGGAGAGTACATTTGATCAGCACAGGCTCAATTAGCACTGTCCAGACATGTTCAGATGGAGAATCAATGGTCTTGAAGCCTGATAGGACAATCATGGGAGAAATGAAAACTCCTCCTACAATCTATCAGCACTCACTGATACAAGTCACAAGATTGCTCTAATTGCTATATACTGTACAGCTGAAGAAAAGGTATTTATCTATTTATATTTACTAAAATCATTGCATTTCCATGTCCTGTGTACTATGGGAGACCACATCTAGTGAATGCAGGATCTGGGTTTAGTAACACTTTAACCACTTGCCGACCGCAAGGGCTACGTCGCTAGCCTGTGAGGCTCTAGGGAGCGAGCGCACGCCGCCGGAGGTGCGCTCCCGTGCGGTCACGGACTCTCCCGCGCGTGTGCCCGGCGGACCTGATGTCCGCCGGGCACTCGCGATCGTCCGTTACACCGGGAGAAAGGCAGGCGGCTAATGTAAACAAAGCCGCCTGTCATTCTCCCCTGTGTAAGAATGGCGATGGAACGGTTCTACTATGTAGAACTGTTGATCACTGTTCTTACACATCAAGCCACAGCCAATCACAGTTAGAAACACGCCCCTAGGGACACACATAACCCCTCCCTCTAAAAAAAAAGTTAACCCCTTCACTGCCAGTGTAATTTTTACAGTAACAGTGCATACGTATAGCACTGATTACTGTAGTAATGTCACTGGTAACCCCAAAAGTGTCAAAAATGTCAGTCAAGGGTCCGATCTGTCCGCCCCAATGTCGCAGCCCCGCAAAAAAAAAAATCGCAGATCGCCGCCATTACGCGTTAAAAAAAAAAACAACAAAAATTACAAAAATCTTTCCCTTTGTTAGTAAACGCAATAACTTTTGCGTAAACCAATCAAAATACGCTTTTTGCGATTTTTTTTTTTACCAAACATATGGTAAATAAAAATTGGCCTAAAATGTTAAAAAATTTTGATTTTTACATTTTTTTGGGGGGGAATTTCATATAAAAAATTTGAAAAATATTGTTATTTTTGCAAAATTGACGCTGTTTTTTTGTTTTTAGCGCATGATCAAAAAATTGCACAGGTGATCAAATACCACCAAAAGAAAACTCTGTTTGTGGGAAAAAAAGGACGTCAAATTAGTTTAGGTACAGCGTCGCACGACCGCGCAATTGTCCGTTAAAGTCACGCAGTGCCGAATCGCAAAATAGGCCCTGGTCAGGAAGGGGGTAAAATCTTCCAGGGCTTAAGTGGTTAAGAGTTCCCTTCACTGGAACTAAGGGACCAGGCCCAACCCCTAAAAAACAACCCCACACCATAATCCCCCCCTCCACCAAATGATTTGGACCAGTGCACAAAGCAAGGTCAAAACAGACATGGATTAGCAAGTTTAGGGTGGAGGAACTTGACTGGCCCTCACAGAGTCCTGACCTCAACCTGATAGAACACTGAATTAGAGTGGAGACTGCGAGCCAGGCCTTCTTGTCCAACATTAGTGCCTGACCTCACTAATGGTGAAACATTCCCATAGACACACTCCTAAACCTTGTGGACAGCCTTCCCAGAAGAGTTGAAGCTGTTATAGCTGCAAAGGGTGGGCCAACTCAATATTGAACCCTACGGACTAAGACTGGGATGCCATTAAAGTTCATGTGCGTGTAAAGGCAGGCGTCCCAATAAAGTGTATGTAAAAGCATTTATATGTAGACCCCATGGTATATGCTCAGAGAAGATGATAGAACAGGTCAAGTTAGAACATATAAGTATTGCTTTGTTGTCTTTGTACCCAATTTAGTTGACTTCCTATTTCTCGTCACAGAGTAGAGAACAGAGATGGAATAAAAAACGAATAAGGATTAGCAACTTTGAGGTTTTTATTGTTGTCTGAAAAAATCCTGTCCTGGTAAATATCTAACTTCTTGTCTTGGTTTTGCAGAGATAAAAATTAGGAATCTTCCTAGTGGAATTATAGACAGCAATAAAAACCTGACAGAGGTTCTGATCTTCTCCCACTCTATTAAAAAACAAAATCAGGCTTTATTTTGAAATCGCTCCAGTCTAGAGAGAAAGAGGTTAACAGAGCCTTGAAGTCTTCAACCCTCTCACAATTGGCTGGGGTTCTCCTGTGTAAAACTCTGAGCATAAAAATTAAATGACTCCTTGCCGCTTGCTCAGCAAGAAACCCGAGATTCTGTTTAACCTCTCCAGGCAGCCGAATCATGGCAAGCAATAGAGCGAGTGGAGGTTCAGAAGAGTGGAGCATTCTCGTTCTCCAATGGGCCTCCAACATCATGATAATTTGTCTTTAAAATTCCAGATTATTGTCCTGGGGTTCAGCGACTACTTAGGCTAGAAGCACATAAACTAATTACATTATTCCTATTTCAATTCAGTCTATAGGTTTCGTATACAGCACACAGAAAATTCAACGGTTTGCAGTTGATTTTGGTTTAAACTATTGTTCTTCAAAATGTATTAGTTAAAAAATACATATGCAATTTTTTTGTTATTTTATTTCTTATTTTTATTTTGGAACTGCGATCGCAATTAAAAGTGCTAATTAGTTGTAATGTTTTAATAGCTCCTTGGGTTTCATCCTAAATGCTTGCACCTCTAGTGATCGCCCAATTATTGCCAAGGCCACTTCTGATTGGCACTGCCTTTAAATCGTGAAGTGATACATGGCTTGGCATTCAAGCAACAAATTACAATGCTTCAGCCAAGCCCTCTGATACATTTTTCACCTCTACACCCATACCTCCAGTATCTTGCCACCAAGCTCTGGTACTCTTGTGACTCCATTACATACTGTGTGCCCACTGCCCCATGACTTCAAGTGCATCCAAGAGTATCCTGTGTCTTCTAGTCACTCCAGTGTTCCCCTTTGCACCCTGTGACTCCAAGGGCACCCCAAGGCATCATGTGAATCTTTAGTGACTCTCTGTTCCCCTGTGTGCCCCTGTAACTCCAAGCGCACCTCTAGTGACTCAGTACACCCCTGTGCTAATTGTGACTCCAATCGCACCCCAGAGCTTCCTGTGTCTTCTAGTGACTCCAGTGTTACCTTGTGTACCTTGTGACTCCAAACGCACCCCAGGGTACCCTGTGTCTTCTAGCGACTCCAGTGTTATCATGTGCACCTTGTGACTCCAAACGCACCCCAGGGTACCCTGTGTCTTCTAGCAACTCCAGTGTTATCATGTGCACCTTGTGACTCCAAACGTACCCCAGGGTATCCTATGTCTTCTAGTGACTACAGTGTTCCTCTGTGCACCATGGGACTCCAAGCACATCCTAGGACATGCTGTGTCTTCTAGTGACTCCAGTGTTCCTCTGTGTATCTTGTGACTCCAACGGCACCCCAGGGCATCCTGTGTCTTCTAGTGACTCCAGTGTTCCCCTGTGCACCTGTGACTCCAAGCACACCCCAGGGCATCCTGTGTCTTCTAGTGACTCCAGTGTTCCCCTGTGCACCTGTGACTCCAAGCACACCACAGGGTATCCTGTGTCTTTTAGTGACTCTCTATTCCCCTGTGCACTATGTGACTCTAAGCACACCCCAGGGCATCCTTTGTCTTCTAGTGACTCCAGTGTTCCCCTGTGCACCTGTGACTCCAAGCACACCCCAGGGCATCCCGTGTCTTCTAGTGACTCTCTATTCCCCTGTGCACTATTTGACTCTAAGAACACCCCAGGGCATCCTTTGTCTTCTAGTGACTCCAGTGTTCCCCTGTGCACCTTGAGACTCCAACCGCACCCCAGGGCATCCTGTGTCTTCTAGTAACTCCAGTGTTCCCCTGTGCATCTTGTGACTCCAACGGCACCCCAGGGCATGCTGTGTCTTCTAGTGACTCCGGTGTTCCCCTGTGCACCTATGACTCCAGCACACCCCAGGGCATCCTGTGTCTTCTACTGACTCTAGTATTCCTCTGTGCACCATGTGACTACAATCACACTCCAGGGAATTCTGTCTTTTCTAGTGACTGTGTCAACTAGTGACTCAAAGGCACCCTGTGCGCCCCTGTGAATAAGTGCGCTCCATTGCATGTCATGTCACCTAGTGATTCCTAGTGCACCCGGTGAGCCTCTGTGACATCTGTGTTTCCAGTCAGCCTCCAATATGCTTCTGCATCATCTAGACCAGGGTTTCTCAACCAGGGTTCTGTGGAAGCCTAGGGTTTCTCCACAGGTCGCTAGAGGTTCCTTGAAAAATGAGCAATTTCTGCATCTCAGATAAGTTCTCACTGACATCATTGATCTTTCTAGCTATCTGTAGGCGGTAGTTCTTCCCAATGATCACAAGCATAAGAGACATTCTTCCCACTGACCATCACATTAATGTAACATGTAGATATACTCATTTTTAGCAGGGGTTCCCTGAGACCGGAAAGTTATCTCAAGGGGTTCCTCTGTGATGCAACAATTGAGAAAGGCTGATCTAGACAGTCCTTTCAGTAGAAACAGACCTCTGTCCACGACACAAATAATATCCCATTTTTCATTTAAACCAGATTAATTTAAAATTCTAAAACAGACAATTCTGTATATAAAACATAAACTTCGGGAAAATGTATGTAGCGTCCTCCTAGTTAGTACAGGTCGCTAGGTAAATTTAGTTTAGCTCCTCTGTAATCAGTGGAGTAGGGGTTGATTGTTCTGGTCTGCTCATCTGATTGCTTGCCCTACATTCTGGAAGAATATAGAAATATAGTGGGAGGAGGAATGGGAGAGTAGCCTATATATATATATATATATATATATATATATATATATATATATATATATATATATATATAGGAACCTAGCCAATCCCCACAGATGTGTGTCCAGAAGGTGGTTGGGGGGGGGGGGGGGCATAAATAGCCTGAAGCACCAGAGTAGAGTTTTTTTTTAGATTCTGGGTGAACCCTGCCAGAGAATTTCCCTGTCTAAGGAGTTCTGTCCTTCTTGGGCAGTCTGCTGAGATGCTGCATGGAGATCGAGTTCCCAGCCGTAGCTTAGGCTGGGGAGCCTATTCCCTAAAATCTGGTGTTTCTCTTACATGGTCTGAAGAAGCACTCAGGCAGCAGTGTCAGATGTGTCAGATAGAAGCAGCGGTGGTGGTGAGGGGGTTTCAGTCAGAGGCAGCGGTGATGGTGGGGGGGTTCAGTCAGAGGCAGATGTGGTGGTGGGGAGGTTCAGTCAGAGGCAGATGTGGTGATGGGGGGGGGGGGGTTCAGTCAGAGGCAGATGTGGTGTTGGGGGGGAGGGTTCAGTCAGAGGCAGTGGTGGTGGGGGGTTCAGTCAGAAGCTGATGTGGTGGTTGGGGGGTTCAGTCAGAGGCAGAAGTGGTTAGTGGGGGGGGGGTTCATTCAGAGGCAGTGGTAGGGGTGGGGGAGTTCATTCAGAGGCAGTGGTGGTGTGGGATTCAGACAGAGGCAGCGGTGGTGGGGGGGTTCAGACAGAGACAGCGGTGGTGTAGGATTCAGACAGAGGCAGTGGTGGTGGTGGGGGGGGGTTCAGACCGAGGCAGCGGTGGTGGGGGGTTCAGACAAAGGCAGTGGTGGTGTGGGATTGAGACAGAGGGAGCGGTGGTGGGGGATTCAGACAGAGGCAGTGGTGGTGGGGGATTCAGGCAGAGGCAGTGGTGGTGGGGGGGCTCGGACCGAGGCAGCGGTGGTGGGGGGTTCAGACAAAGGCAGTGGTGGTGTGGGATTGAGACAGAGGCAGCGGTGGTGGGGGATTCAGACAGAGGCAGTGGTGGTGGGAATGGGATCAGTGGTGCCGGCATTTACTTGCTCTCAGTGTCAGTCATGCCTCCAATGATGCCTCTTTCATGGGGCCTCCGCGCACAGCAGAAAGCTCCTCCACTTTCATGCTGTTTGATGTCAGCTGACTTTCTCCTGCAGTTTCCACCTCCTGTGCCGACATGGCCGCGGAGAGGATAGGCGGTCCCAGACAGGGGCAGCGGTGGTAGGGGGTTCAGACAGAGGCAGTGGTGGTGGGGGGTTCAGACCAAGACAGCGGTGGTGGGGGGGTGGGGGGTGTAGACAGAGGCAGCAGTGGTGTGGGATTCAGACAGAGGCAGCGATGGTGTGGGATTCAGACAGAGGCAGCGATGGTGTGGGATTCAGACAGAGGCAGCGATGGTGTGGGATTCAGACAGAGGCAGCGATGGTGTGGGATTCAGACAGAGGCAGCGGTGGTGTGGGGTTCAGACAAAGGCAGTGGTGGCGTGGGATTCAGACAGAGGCAGCGATGGTGTGGGATTCAGACAGAGGCAGCGATGGTGTGGGATTCAGACAGAGGCAGCGATGGTGTGGGATTCAGACAGAGGTAGCGATGGTGTGGGATTCAGACAGAGGCAGCAGTGGTGTGGGGTTCAGACAAAGGCAGTGGTGGTGTGGGATTCAGACAGAGGCAGCGATGGTGGGAAGGGATCAGTGGCGCTGGCATTTACTTGCTCTCAGTGTCAGTCATGCCTCCAGTGATGCCTCTTCGCGCACAGCAGAAAGCTCCTCCCTTTCATGCTGTTGGATGTCAGCTGACTTTCTCCTGCAGTTTCCACCTCCTGTTCCGACATGGCAGCAGAGAGGATGGGCGGTCCGCTGTGTGGGTATGGCAGCAAATGCTCTTCTGAGTCCTGTCATTACCTCAAACAGCAGCAGCGGCAGGCTGTAACGCTCATGCATTTTTGTTAGTGGATGGATTTGCAGCTGCAGAATTGTCACACTCAGTAGTCGTGTAGAGATTCTGTTGAACAAACATATCCAACTCTCAGGACTTCATCACTGTGCACAGCCTGTTTATGCAATATACATACACTCAATCTGATGTTAATGGAGGGATAGAATAAGTGTGAGTATACAGGTGAGAGACAGGCTATAGTATGGTGAGCACCTAGGAGTAGTATTAGGAGAGTGTTTAGGTGATGGTAGTAAGCAGATAGGTTCTACTGTCAAGTATAGTGCAGATGGTAGGGGACAGCAGATGGAGTATACAAGACAGAGTAACCTAGTGCAAGGATAGTTGATGGTAGTCCCAAGAGCTAACAGTCTATGCAGATGATAGGAAATAGCTTACATAGAGATAGTCCTGGTATATGCAGTAGATGACAGTAGAAGTGCAGGTTAGTAAGGAATCCCCTGTGGGGTACTTATCACTAGATAGGTAGTAGTAACAAAGTTCAGTAGTGAGAGGAGATCCAGTAGCGAGATACGGATCGGCAGCGAGGTTCCGGTTCAGTTCAGGCAAAGGGAATAGCCAGCAGCTCCAGCTTCACAAGAGAAGGTGCGGTGAACATGCGGTTTGAACGAGCAATGAGTGAGAGAAAGCCGGCGATTGAAATAGCCGCTCATAGCGGCGCTCGGCGATGATGTCATTGCCCTTAAAGGTGTATGTGTCCCATTTGGATAGCAAGATGGCACGCAATATTAAGAGAGAAATGTGGAAATAAGGGTACCAGAGGTACCAGAACATTACACAGGCCCCTCACAGTGGGATAAGCAGCGGAGCATAGCGGGGTGGACAGAGCGAGGGGGTGGGAGTTCCGCCACTGTCTTGGCTATCAATTTTCCGCCCCTCTCTAAGTGCGGCCGGAGGCCAAAAGACCCACTGGGTCCCATAGTAGAGCTGGCTCTGAGCACAGTGGGGTTGGGGGGGGGGTCACCAAAGTATGAGGATAATTTTGCAAATCATTCAGCAGATAAACTCTTCCATGTGTCTCAATGTTGTCTTCAACTTTTCGGATAGAGTTGCCCTTTAAATTGAAAAAGGCATTGCATTTGCTTACTTGGAACCCTCTAGAAGAACATTTCCTGGTTGGCTCCCCTCAGTGTAATTATCTTTCACGTAAACTTAAACCAACTTACTTACCGGCTGACATGAAAGCAGTCTTTTCTAAAGCTGGGTTAACCCAGGACATCCTAGCCCTTTGGGGATTGTTAAAGCGAGCTTGATTTATTAAAACGGAGACCTAATGAACCTGACACAGCCTTTGTCAGCCTGCCTCGGCTGCTGAAACCAGATCCGCAATTAGGATGAACGCCGCGCGCAAGTAAAAGAAGAATCAATTGAATTGATGAGTAAAAATGTGAAAAAAGGAAAGTGTAACCTCACTCCATCAGGCTGTTGTAAAACAGCAAAGAAGGTTTTCAAAGCCAGCGCATACAAATCAATGATGGCTTTGACCGAGGAAATATAAGCGAAAGAAATTCGAAGACGCCAAACGACTGTCAGGTCAGGCCTCCGCCATCGCCAAACGCTATAAGGTATCATGTCTTCCCTTTTCTGCAAACATTGCTGGATCGGCTAAACGACTACACAGTTTATTGCTTTTTGCAAACGAGCTATTTGTCAAATTAGAGCCGCAAAGTGCTGCAAAAATGACGAGAAGAGAAGTTTTCGGGATGCCGTCTGACCTTCCCGGCCAGATTTGTGCATGCTTTTATAATAGAAGGGGCTGAGCGGTGCTGCAATGCTTCAGCATTAACGCCTTTTCTGTTGGGAAGAAATTTAATGGCGGCCGTTATGCTGACAGGAGCCGAGGCCTATTTTTTACTTTTAGTAGGAGCATTCAGGCTAAGCCTTGAATTACAATTTTATCTTTTTTTTTTTTTTTTTTTTCATTTACTCTGGGAAAATGATGTTATAATTAAAGAGGAAATCACTGGCAAATACAAAAACTTAATTCAGCATATACAGTATGTATCTATATTTTAAAATATTGTGTCATTAGGGTAAGTTATGATACTAAGATAAGAAAATAGGTACCTTCATCCCAATTTAACAGATCAAAAGACTAAGGACTATTATGTCCTACCACAATGTGGCAAAGTTGAGGGCTTATATGGGGGGGGGGGGGGGGGTTTATGGTACTTAAAGCGGAGTTCCGGGCACAAAAACGATATTTTTTTTTTGTGCCCGTCCGCTAGTTCTGCATAACCTGAAAAGGAATTGGATAGTTAGTTTTTTTTTTTTTTTAAAACTCACCTTGTAATTGAAGATCGTAAATACTCACCTAAGGGTACTTCCTCCCTCAGCGCCGCGGCTCCGCTGTCACTTCCTGTCTCGCGATGATTCCTGGGAGCTGAACGTCATCGCTCCCAGGAATCAATGCGACGGCACCGGCCCCGCTCGTCACTTCCGGGCGACGCCGCATTCCCCTGCTAAACAGCTTCTGGGCATGCCCAGAAGCTGTTTAGGAATGCGGCGCCGCACCGGAAGTGACGAGAGGGGCCGGTGCAGGCTCGTTCTGGGACAAGAAGACGCGGAAGAAGACACAGAAGAGGACCGCGCTGGCTTCAGCTGCCCACAAGAGAGATGGAAACGCTGTGGAAGAAATTTTATAGGTAAGTATTTCTTCTAAAAGGTAAGTGCGAACCGGGACAGATCAGAGGCTAGCCATTGTGGAATGTACTAGCCCTGACTGTCCCGGGGGTATGTTTGTTAAAAAATGACTTCTGTGCCCGGAACTCCGCTTTAATAACGGGTTAGACCAACCATTATAAAAACTACAAACTTTATTCCAAACAATTGTTCGCATTATACAAAAACAAGACAAACACACATAAACATTTCGAGTAGAGCCGGTTCACACTACCGCGACCAGAAAGTCGCCCCGTGAAGGAGCGACTTTTTAGCGTGACTTTGAAGAGACTTGTTAAGACCCCGTTCACACAGGGGCGACCCGACTTGCTGGGGAGACCTGTGACCTCGGTGCGACATGCACGGACTTCATATAACTGAAGTCAATGCAGGTCGCTCCAGGTCGCCCCCAAAATAGTACAGGACCCTTTTTCTAAGTCGGAGCGACTTGTGTCGCTCCTATTAGAACGGGTCCTGTGCTAATCAATGGCAGGCGACCCAGCGCGACTTGTCAGGCGACCAAGTCGCCTGACAAGTTGCGCTAGTGTGAATGGGGTCTTAGAGACTTGGAAGAGACTTGTGCACTACTTTGAAGAGACTTAAATGATAGGCGACTTTGTCTGTGGGGAATGCCTGGCTAATCTCTTTCTTCTTCCTGGAAAGTCTGATCACAGTCTCTTGAAAATAGATAAGGATCCGACTTGGAGGCGACTCCCATTGAAGTCTATGTGCACAAGTCGGATAGAGGTCGCCTTGAAGTAGTACAGGAACCTTTTCTGAAGTCGGAGCGACTTCAGTAGTGCATATTAAGACCGCTCTCATTCATTTACATTGAATTTGTGATGACAAGAGACTTGGGGCGACTTGAGGGCACACAAGTCATGTCCCAAGTCAGAGTAGTGTGAACCGGCTCTTAACCACTTTAACTCCGCTCACTGTGCCTCTACTGCGGCACAGCTGCTCGTTATCGTCCAGCGACGTAGACCTACGTCGCTGGACTCCTCCCCCTGTAGGCGGCGCTCGCACGCCGCGGGAGGCGCGCTCCCGCTGTTTTCATTCACAGCTGGAGTCGGGCCAGGGGAGGAGTGGCGGCGATCGCTGCTGCTCTTCCCCGATCGTCGGGGAATCTAGTTTGGAGATCCACCCGCCTGTGTAAACAGAGCGGGCGGATCTCCTAAATGACAGGGAGTGACAGATTGGAGTGTTCAGCATAGCTGAACATCTGATCTGTCCCTGGCTCACTCAGTCACCTCCCCCCCACACGTCAGTAAGCACCAGGCATACATTAACCCCTCCCTCTCCAATAAAATTAACCCCTTCCCTGCCAGTGTCATTTTTACAGTAACAGTGCATATGTATAGCACTGATTACTGCAGTAATGTCACTGGTACCCCAAAAGTGTCAAAAATGTCAGTCAAGGGTCCGATCTGTCCGCCGCAATGTCGCAGTCCCGCAAAAAAAAAAAAAAACACAACAAAATCGCAGATCGCCGCCATTACTCGTTAAAAAAAAAACACCAAAAATGACAGAAATCTTTCCCTTAGTTAGTAAGCGCAATAACTTTTGCGCAAACCAATCAAATACGCTTATTGTGATTTTTTTACCAAACATATGTAGCAGAAAACAAATTGGCCAAAAATTTTAAAAAAATTTGATTTTTACATTTTTTTTTGGGGGGGGGGGGGGAATTTCATATAAAAAAATGTTAAAAATATTGTTATTTTTTCAAAATAAACGCTCTTTTTTTGTTTATAGCGCAAAAAGTAAAAATCGCACAGGTGATCAAATACCACCAAAAGAAAGCTCTGTTTGTGGGAAAAAAGGAAGAAGAAAGAGATTAGCCAGGCATTCCCCACAGACAAAGTCGCCTATCATGTAAGTACTAGTGCACAAGTCTCTTCCAAGTCTCTAAACAAGTCTCTTCAAAGTCACGCTAAAAAGTCGCTCCTTCATGGGGCGACTTTCTGGTCGCGGTAGTGTGAACCGGCTCTTAAGAGACTTGTTTAGAGACTTGGAAGAGACTTGTGCACTACTTTGAAGAGACTTAACTGATAGGCGACTTTGTCTGTGGGGAATGCCTGGCTAATCTTTTTCTTCTTCCTGGAAAGTCTGATCACAGTCGCTTGAAAATAGATAAGGATCCGACTTAGAGGCGACTCCCATTGAAGTCTATGTGCACAAGTCGGATAGAGGTTGTAGTACAGGAACCTTTTCTGAAGTCGGAGCGACTTCAGTAGTGCATATCAAGACGGCTCTCATTCATTTACATTGAATTTGTGATGACAAGAGACTTGGGGCGACTTGAGGGCACACAAGTCATGTCCCAAGTCGGAGTAGTGTGAACCGGCTCTAATTGGACTATTTTTTATATAAAAAACACACAGTTTGTTCCTTCGCTAATAAACCTCAGTTGACCCGCCATAACGGCTAGATCCACCAACAAAAACCCGACATGTTTCTTCAGGGGCCTGTGACGGTAATGAGGTTGTTTTTAAGGTTCTACATTGGAAGACAAATATATACATGTCAGGCTTTTGTTGGTGGATCTAGCCGTTATGGTGGCTCAACTGAGGTTTATTAGTGAAGGAGCAAACTGTGTGTTTTTTATATAAAAAATAGTCCAATAATCGGAATGTTTATGTGTATTTGTCTTGTTTTTGTATAATGTAAACAATTTTTTGGAATAAAGTTTGTAGTTTTTATAATGGTTGGTCTAACCCAGGGGTGGGGAACCCCCAAAGTGATCTGGTCCGGCCCCCCATGCAGCTGAGTCTGTGTCTCTCAGCTGATCTGTCAGAATGGAGCCGATGCTTCCTGTATAGTTCCTGCTCCATTATGACAGTCTGAGTGAGTCACAGGCGGAGTGATATCAAATGCACTCCGCCTGTGACCAATATAGGAAACATCGCCTCTTCCTCCAGCGTGGCGCTGCTACACTTCTCCTAGCCAGCATTTCTCACCAGCAGCACACACAGCAGTACCAGCCAGAGCCAGCAGTACCAGCCAGAACCAGCATTACCAGCCAGCAGTACTCACAGCACAGTACAAGCCAGCAGTACCAGCCTGAGCCAGCTGTACCCACAGCAGTACCAGCCAGCTATACCCACCAGCAGTACCAGCCAGCTATACCCACCAGCAGTACCTGCCAGTAGTTCTTTTCAAAACTTACCACCACAAAAAAGTCTTCTGCGCTCCAGACTGACCGATTCAAACCTTGAAAACCTGTTGCGAGTAGCAACATCATCAATACCAGCTAACATCACACACCTCACCAAAGAGAAGCAGTTGCAGCCATCACATTAGGGGTGAGTTAATTAAATGTTTGACCAAATATAACAGGCTAATTTTTAAGGTGATAATTTTGTACGGCCCCCGAATGGTTTTATAAATACCAAAATGGCCCTTGGCAGAAAAAAGGTTCCCCACCCCTGGTCTAACCCGTTATTAAGTACCATTAAAATCCCCCCATATAAGCCCTCAACTTTGCCACATTGTGGTAGGACATAATAGTCCTTAATCTTTTGATCAGTATGTATCTATATATCTGCATTCAAATAATATTAAAGTTATGACTACATTTATTAAAATTGTGCAGGGGGGACAAATTAAAGTTAAATCAGAGTATATTATCATTAGATTGTAACATTTAGTTGTAATTAATTTTTAATAAGATATTACATTATATATAATATATATAAAATAATATATAATAATTTAATATTTATACAATCCTATTAGGCTGCGTTACTGTTCAAAAATTGTTGTTTCTGTTTTTAATCTCAAATTACCTATTTATACGGTACATATTTATTCATTACTTATGCAGGCTCTCCCTCCTGTTTTTTAGGTCTACAACACAGTGGTTGTGCTTTACTAAACTTTCCCACAATGCAAGTCTATCAATTCACTGACTCGTTAGTAAGAATGCCAACCCCACCCACCCCACCCCAATAAGGCATATATTTAAAATATATTACCAAAAGTATTGGGACGCCTGCCTTTACACGCACATGAACCTAGCCTAGCTAATAAAATGGATGAGTTGGAAATGTTAGTACATGAGGAGGACATAGACCTTGTGGGAATAACAGAAACTTGGTTTGACCCCTCACATGACTGGCTGGCCAATATCCAAGGGTATTCTGTGTACCGGAAGGACAGGGCAGGAAAAAGAGGGGGAGGGTCTCTATGTCAAGAATAATGTAAGGATGATAGAGAGGAGAGCAGTGATATTATGGAAGGGATGAGTATGGAGTTAGAATCCGTGTGGGTAGAACTCCATAGGGAAGAAGTAAAGAGAAAAGTAATTGTGGGGGTTTGCTATAGGCCACCCAACCAAAGAGAGGAGGTAGAGCTGGAATTTATATCACTGTTGGGTTAAGTGGCAAAGCTGGGATCAGTCATCATATTAGGGGACTTCAATTATCCCCTCTGGGAAGAGGGGACTACACAGAAAATGCAGTGCTGGATCTATTAATCACTAATGACCCAGACCTAATCTCGGAGGTAGGAGTCCAGGACAACCTGGGCTCTAGCGATCACAGGATGATCGCATTTAGCGTAAATAGCAATATAACAAGGCAAGAGGGGAACATAAGAACCCTAAACTTCAGAAGGGCAAACTTTCCCAAATTGTGCTCCATGATGGAAAGGGTAAACTGGGACCAAACCTTGGGATCACTGACCACAGAGGAAAAATGGGAATGCTTTAGGAACATATTCAACAATGCATCTCGCAGTGCATTCCTATGGGAAATAAATTCAGAAGAGACAAAGCCAAACCTGACTGGCTAAACCGTAATGTTAAAAAACCTATTAGGGGGGAAAAAAAATGGCTTTTAAGAAATATAAATCAGAGGGCACAGTATCGGCTTTCGAGCAATACAAGGAGGCAAATAAGAAAAGTAAATACGAAATCAAAATGGCTAAAATCAACTTTGAGAGACAAATAGCGGAGGATAGTAAAAAGAACCCAAAGAAATTCTTTAAATATATCAACAGCAAAAAAACTAGGGCAGAGCATATTGCACACATAATTAACGATGATGGGAGGATGGTTACAGAGGACACTGAAAAAGCAACCGTGCTGAACGCCTTTTTCTCGTCAGCCTTTACAGAGGAAAAGGAGGGGTACACTGACCATGACTGTATGGTTAGTAGTAATACACAGGTCTTGCCACTATGGCTAACAGAGGGTGAAATCAGGGAAAGGCTGGATAAAATTAACACAAATAAATCACCAGGCCCGGATGGCGTACATCCGAGAGTACTCAAAGAACTTAGTAAAACTATGAATAGACCACTGTTCCTGATCTTTGCTGACAGTATTAGGACAGGAGATGTACCAGAGGATTGGAGGAAAGCTAACGTCATACCGATATTCAAAAAAGGGCCAGAGGCATGTCCCGGGAAATTATAGGCCAGTTAGCCTGACATCGACAGTATGTAAACTTCTGGAGGGGATGATAAGGGACTATGTCGTAGAGTTTGCTAAAGACAACAACATCATCAGCAGTAATCAGCACGGGTTTACAAATGGGCGTTCTTGTCAAACCAATCTCTTAACATTCTACGAGGAGGTGAGCTGTGAGCTAGATAGGGGCAGACCAGTGGATGTGGTGTACCTGGATTTCGCTAAGGCGTTTGATACAGTTCCCCACAATCGCTTAATTTATAAAATAAGGTCTGCAGGCATCGACCACAAGGTTTGACTTGGATACGGAACTGGCTAAAAGGGCGTGTCCAAAGGGTGGTAATAAACAGCGCATACTCAGACTGCTCTGGGGTGGTAAGTGGGGTCCCCCAAGGCTCAGTCCTGGGACCAACCTTGTTCAATTTATTCATAAACAGCATTGAGGACGGGATCAGTTGTTCTATATCAGTTTTTGCAGATGACACTAAACTGGGCAGGGCAATAACTGCACAGCATGAGGCAGATATCTTACAGAATGACCTGAACAAAATAACAGAGTGGGCAACGACATGGCAAATGAGGTTTAATGTGGAGAAGTGTAAGGTTTTGCACTTGGGGACTAAAAACATAAAAGCACAATACACTTTAGGGGGGGGAACCTTTGAGGGAATCAAAAATGGAAAAAGATCTGGGAGTCTTGGTATAGGATAGACTAGGCAATAGCAAAACCCCTTGTGTGTTTGTACCTATAGGTAAGTCTATGATAAGGCTTACCTATAGGTACTGTAAATATCTCTTGCACAGTTTAGGAGATATTTACTTTATATGGAGTCGACGACGTCATCGGCGCATGCGCTTTGAAGGAACGGCCGCCCTTGCTGTTTCTTCAAAACCCTGTCACAGGGCTCCAGCCAGTAGCACAGCCGTAGTCCGTGGACCTGGAAGGTAGACGGTGGAAGATGGATGCGGCCTCCAGCAGGGACGACGAGGGCTTCGTTTGCAGGTGTCACATTATTATCACATACATACTAGCACATTATGCCTTTACTTTGCAGGTAAAAAAAGAAAAAAAAACAGACTAGTTCCTCTTTAATAAAACAAAATTTCTCTAGTGGAAATCAAGTTAGTAATACAAAACCTGACAGAGGTCCTAACCCTCCCCTTCTCTGCCTATAACTAAAGGAGATATTCTTTTGTCAGAGTTCATGTTATAATCGAGGATTTCAAGTAGAAGTTGATTAAATACAGGATAATGATAAGGGAAACAAAAAAGTCGGTGCAAAGTTATTTTTCACATGGAAAAAATGCAACAAAACTATGTGAAAAAGTCACAGTCTCTGCACAGAGCGGCTCGGTGAATAGACGCCAACGTCACAGATGGTACACGCCGCGATGTAAACCTCAATAGAACACAATGCAGCCAACATGGCGGGTCAAACATAAAAGAGAAAGATCTTATTCAGCTGTATTGAAAGACGATATTAAAAGGGAATGTCGTGCAACTTCATAGCGACGGACAAACAGAATATTAGGAGGATAAAGGAGACTTAATGAGAAACGAGTAAGAAAACTTAGTTGAAGGACGTTTAGGTAACAATAAAGTACAGAATATAAAGAAAGTCCACACATAAAAGAAGAAAAACTTTGTGCCAATATTAGGGGGGTTCCTTTGAGATTTAGAAAACTTCAGAATCCCACCGGTCTCTTCTGGACCGTTCCACGCAGGGCGACCCTCCTGCACGAAGTCACGTCCCTGTATGTGATTTGGTGTACTGGGTCTGGGGCGCGCTCGCTAGGGTTACCACCTGTCCAGGATTCACCTGGACAGTCCAGGTTTTGAATCATGTGTCCGGGTTTTAGGCAGACTGAAACCCGGACACATTGTTCAGACCGGGCTGGCTCCCCAAGTAACCAAGAACAAATCTGTTGCCTTCTGGGAGCTGAGAGCAGCTGTCTGGGGGCAGCTTCTGTTGGAGATACAACAACTTTAAAGCTTAGCCTATTATAGATTAACTGCAGTTCACAAATAGGGCACTAGATGTCGCTAATGCTCAGTGATATGCTATGCATTATCTATGATGTGTTGTAATTTCCTGTACACTGTACTGAACTTGTTGGTTATCTCTTCCTGTCTGTGTTCTTATTACAATGAGGCGACATCTTTGATTTCTGTGTTATGTTCCAATAAAGAAGCCAGTTCCTGTTTACTCCACAATGTCTGATCTGAATGGACTCCGCTGCACCCAGTGATCGCACTCTGCAACAGCTTCAGCTTCACTGGGAGGGCAGGGAAATGATGTCATCAAGAGCAATTTGGCTCAGGCACGCTATACGCACTACATTACTACTCTCCTTGGGGCTGTAGAGACTCGCATCAAATGTAAAGCATTTAACTGGTTCCCGACCAGCCACCGCCTTTTTACTGCGGCAATGTGGCTCTGCCTACGTCAGTCGTGTGCAGGCAGCTAGGGGGCAAGCGCGCGCCACCGGTGCGCTACCGCCACCATTTGGCAGTGGGGAAGCCGATGCACGGGGCAGGCGGCTACGATTGCTACCTGACACCCGCGATCGCTCCCGGCTGAGAGAGAAGAACGGTCAGCTGTTGTAAACACAACCGACCGTCCTTCTCTCTGGAATGATCACAGAGCGCCTTTGATCCTTCCATATAGGAACACAGGTCTCTATGGTAATTTCACAAGCCACGCCCCCATACCGTTAGAATCACTCCCCTAGGCTCACATTTAACCCATTGATCACCCACAATGTTAACCCCTTCCCTGCATTTTCATTAGTACAGTGACAGTGCATATTTTTAGCACTGATTACTACAGTAATGTCACTGGTCCCCAATAAGTGTCAAAAATGTCAGTTAGGGGTCTGATCTGTCCGCCGCAATGTTGCAGTCCTGCTAAAAATCGCAGATCTCCCCCATTACTAGTAAAAAAAAAAAAAACAATAAAAATGACATAAATCTTTCCCGTAGTTAGTAGATGCGATCATTTTTGCGCAAGCCAATCAAAATACGCTTATTGCGATTTTCTTTTTACCAAAAATACGTAGCAGAAAACAAATTGGTCTGCGGTTCTCGAGAAAGGCAGAACATAAGGGCAAACAAGGCAGATCGCCGTTCTGCTAGTAGGGGAGTAGGAGATCCTGTGTTTCTGCTAAGCAGGAACACTGATCTCTGTCTTCTCACCGTTAAAGCACCTCCCCCACACAGTTAGCAAGCACTCCCTAGGGACACATTTAACCCTTTGATCACCCCTGATGTTAACTCCTTTCCTGCCAGTGTCATTAGTACAGTGATAGTGCATGTTTTTTTTTTTAGCATTGATCACTGTGGTTTTGGGGTTAGGTACCTCAAGCCTAAGGGTTGGGGGGACTTTATGGGCAAGGTGTAAAGAGTAACGAAAAATACAAATAGTAATAAAAATGAAATTTTGTTTACTGTATGAAAAACATTATATATACAGTATACAGTAGTAAAGGTGAGGGGTTGTAGACCCCTAAGTGAAGAGGGTGATAAAGATAATGAAATGGTGACAACTGTGAAGATTGTGACTTGGTAAAATAGGAAGCTTCTCTATTGGGTTTAGAGAGTTTTCCTCTTTTTGCGTCCCAGCATTGATCACTGTATTGGTGTCACTGGTCCCCAAAAAAGTGTCAAAAGTGTCACTTAGGGGTTTATTTACTAAAGCTAGAGAGTGCAAAATTGAGTCACAATTCTGCAGAGAAACCAATCAGCTTCTAACCTCAGCTTGTTTAATTAGGCTTCAGCAATAAAACCTAGAAGCTGATTGGTTTCTCTGCAAATTTGTGACAAATTTTGAACTGTCTAATTTCACATGAAATGTATGTCACTAACGAGTCAGTTAAAAGGAGCATATTCAGCTATCTTAACTTCTGTGGCAAGGTGAAGCAGCGGCCTTGCCGCATACACTACAGCTAGTTGTCCTCTACATTGTGCATAGTTCATAGTTGGAGTATCCCACTCATCCCTTCTCCTATCCCAGTTCTAAAATAAAAACACAAAAAACCAACATCTCCTGGATTGTTCATTGTCTGAGCCAAGTCTTAAAGTGATACGTTTTATAGACTGTTGCTAAGGGTATCCCAGGGGAATCCAATCTCAGCAGCTCCCTAGGGGGCGGTGCTATATATATGGTGCTTTTCCACTGCATGGTACCGCATGGTACGTGTTAGAACGGTTCAGTACGGTTTGGTACAGCGGTGCTTTTCCACTACATCGCGGGGCTCGGTACGGGTCGCTTAAACAGTTAGAACGGTTCGGTACGGTTTGGTACAGCGGCACTTTTTCGGTACGGGTCGCTTAAACAGTACCACCTCGGTTGGAGTTGCAAGTGGGCCGTACCTATACCATATCCCACAATCCTTTGCATGCAGCCTTGATTGTTTGCCACTACTAGCCACTGATTTGTAATCCCACTCACTTACTACTTTAGTGGAAAAGCAAACCGAGCCGAGTAGAGCCTATACAGTGCTGAAATGTGCCGACTCGTACCACGCAGTGGAAAAGCAAACTGAGCCGAGCTGGGCCAAGCAGTGCCGAGTGGAGCCGAGCCGGTACTTGCAGTGGAAAAGTGCCAAAAGAATGATTTTTTTTGGGTTCCAGCACCTTCTTTTAATAATTATCACAATGTAAGTTCACACCCTGAACACAGAATACCATGTCCTAGGAAAATGCATACATACATACATACATACAAACATATAAAACATATAAAACACATGTAATCCTCATCAAACCTTACAGTTTCAATTTTCGAAATCCAATCAAACATTAACCACTTGCCGACTGCCGCACGACTATTTACGTCGGCAGTCAGCCCCTCACAGGCAGAGCGACGTAGTACTACGTTGCTAGCCTGTGAGGGTCTAGGGAGCGAGCGCACGCCCCCGGAGGCGCGCTCTCGCGTGGTCACGGATCCCCCCCCCCCCCCCGCGGTCACTCGGCGATCGTCGGGGGAGAGGAAGAAAGGCAGGCGGCTAATGTAAACAAGCCACCTGTCATTCTCCCCTGTGTAGGAATAGTGATCATAAGGTTCTACTATGTAGGACCGTTGATCACTGTTCCTACACCTCAAGCCACAGCCAATCAGTTAGAATCACGCCCCTAGGGACACACATAACCCCTCCCTCTCAAAAAAAAGTGAACCCCTTCACTGCCAGTGTAATTTTACAGTAACAGTGCATATGTATAGCACTGATTACTGTAGAAATGTCACTGGTAACCCCAAAAGTATCAAAAATGTCAGTCAAGGGTCCGATCTGTCCGCCGCAATTACGCGTTAAAAAAAAAAAAACAACGAAAATGACAAAAATCTTTCCCTTTGTTAGTAAACGCAATAACTTTTGCGCAAAACAATCAAAATACGCTTTTTGCGATTTTTTTACCAAACATATGTAGCAAAAAACAAATTGGCCGAAAATGTTAAAAAATTTTGATTTTTACATTTTTTTGGGGGGGAATTTCATATAAAAAATGTGAAAAATATTGTTATTTTTGCAAAATGGACGCTCTTTTTTTGTTTATAGCGCATGTTCAAAAAATCGCACAGGTGATCAAATACCACCAAAAGAAAGCTCTGTTTGTGGGAAAAAAAGGACATCAATGTCATTTGGGTACAGTGTCGCACGACCGCGCAATTCTCCATTAAAGTCACGCAGTGCCGAATCGCAAAATAGGCCCTGGTCAGGAAGGGGGTAAAATCTTCCGGGGCTTAAGTGGTTAAGATGGGTTTTTCCAATAGGAAGCCAGGCTGGCAATACAAAATTAATGGACGCCGTCTCTTTACCGGCTAAGACGGACAGCAAACCTGCAACGCATTTATGACCCACCCCTCTATTCCAACGGGAGCCGCCGGCCCATTCATCAATGTTTATTCTGCTTTAAATGACTTGACGTTTCTTACATTCGACAGCTCAACTTGCTCTAGACTGAGTGAAATATGGAGATTATTAAATAGAGTCGCCTAAATTTACCACCCCTTGCTGGCGAGCGTTTTATACTTTTCTGGAGATGGATTGCAGCTGACTGTGAATTTTTTTCTTTCTTTCCTCCTCCACTCGCTACGACTGTAGGAATTCTGCCCGCTGCAGCTGAATTACAAAACCAAGCACGATCCGGCCTATTCCGGGGGGGATTTTTGGAAGTTGCGGGCTTAGGTTCCTTACGGATATGTTTAAAGAATTAGCTGCGCACATTAGCTGAAGCCGATTGAAAACGATGCTGATATGTCGCGTTCCCCAAGGGGGGGAGCAGGGAAAATTGCCCTTTCTTGGTCTCAAGCTGTGATTTTCAGAGTGCAAATATTAAAAGGGAGCATGCAAAACTTTTTATTAATAAGTGCCCCAAAATGTAGAAAAAAAAACTATATAAATTCTAGGATAAAAGAGAAGAGAACGCTGATAATTGATCAGTGATCTTTTTTTGTTTTGTGGGATAAGGTATCTCTTTACTAAGAGCAATGCAGGTAAAAAAATAAATAAAAATAGATCTTATGGTGGGAATGGTGCAATTTTTATATAGGTTAAAATAAAGGAAACCTGTCATATGAGAAATATATGGGCTGCCATTACTGATCTGCTTCTGAAATTGCTAGTTATTTCTCCGACTGTCGCACTGATTCTTTATGTTCCCCCAGCATTTATTCAGTCAATAATGCAGCAAATGATGCAATCTGCTGCAACAATTGCTTTTGAAGGGGTTGTAAACCTCAGAAAAAAAAAACAAAAACCTGAAAGTCAAAGGCATAATGAGCTAGTGTGCATCGCGTACAGAGGGCAGTGTTGAGGAGTGTGCTACCTACAGAGTGCAGAGTTCAGGGGTGCGCTGTGTACAGAGGGCAGTGTTGAGGAGTGTGCTACCTACAGATTGCAGAGTTCAGGGGTGCGCTGTGTACAGAGGACAGTGTTGAGGAGTGTGCTACCTACAGAGTGCAGAGTTCAGGGGTGCGCTGTGTACAGAGGACAGTGTTGAGGAGTGTGCTACCTACAGAGTGCAGAGTTCAGAGGTGCACTGTGTACAGAGGGCAGTGTTGGGGAGTGTGCTACCTACAGAGTGCAGAGTTCAGGGGTGCGCACTGTGTACAGAGAGCAGTGTTGAGGAGTGTGCTACCTACAGAGTGCAGAGTTCAGGGGCGCTGTGTACAGACTGAAGTGTTGAGGAGTGTGCTACCTACAGAGTGCAGAGTTTAGGGGTGCGCTATGTACAGAGTGGAGTGTTGAGGAGTGAGCTACATACAGAGTGCAGAGTTCAGGGGTGCGCTATGTACAGAGTGCAGTGTTAAGGATTGGGCTACATACAGAGTGCAGAGTTCAGGGGTGCGCTGTGTACAGAGTGCAGTGTTTGGGAGTGTGCTACTTACAGAGTGCAGAGTTCAGGGGCGCGCTGTGTACAGACTGAAGTGTTGAGGAGTGTGCTACCTACAGACTTTAGGGGTGCGCTATGTACAGAGTGCAGTGTTGAGGAGTGAGCTACATACAGAGTGCAGAGTTCAGGGGTGCGCTGTGTACAGAGTGAAGTGTTAAGGAGTGTGCTACATACAGAGTGCAGTGTTTAGGAGCGTGCTACGTACAGTGTGCAGCGTTCAGGGGTGTGCTGTGTACAGAGTGCAGTGTTTAGGAGCGTGCTACATACAGAGTGCAGAGATCAGGGGTTCGCTATGTACAGAGTGCAGTGTTGAGGAGTGTGCTACATACAAAGTTGCATGGTTTAGGGGTGTGGTTTGCACAATATGCAGGGTTCAGTTCTCTTTCACAAGCTGTCCAAATCCATGTTTACCCCTCCCCCTTGGTGTGAGAGGCACATAAAATGGCCTGTGGGCCTTGTGTTTGACACATGGGCCATACACTGGACCCAGAGAAAATAGACCAGTGGTGGCCCGTCCATTTGGGGCGCAGGGGCGCCGCCCCCCCCCCCCCCTATTCATGCATCCAGCCCCCTAGTGTACATGCAGAGCACTGGACGCATGGATTCCAATGGGTTTTTTTTTTTTTTTTTGAAGCACGTGATTAGAGCCAGAGGCTCTAATAGGCTTCAAAAAAGGGTGCTCTGCGCCCTGAGCCCACCCAGTTGTGTGACAATAGCGAATGAATATATGAATATTGGCCGAAAGGAGAAGCCATGCCATTGGCCAAGAAGGAGCAGGAGACTGAGGGGGAAGCTTCCGCCGCCACTGCTGCTACCTGCCTGCCCTCCACATGTCCAGGGTAAGTGAACCGGCGACTGGGGGGGGCTGGGGGTATGGTATGGTCTAGGGGGGGGATGGTGTGGTCCGTCTGCCGCCTCCCCTTTGCCCATGGAGCACCAGCCGCCACTCAAATAGACTGTGGCCACTGCACTATTTTGGATAGAAGAAGCTAAATCCAGTGGCTTCTAGGGGGGTACATACATACAATATAGAGCAAAGCAAATGAAATATCATTCAATTGGGATTTACACCTACTCTGTAAACTGACAATCTGCAGCATCTAGAAGATGTATACAGAAAATAGGGACAAAATGAGCTGTGTGATCACTCTTCGCTATTTATTCCTAAAACCCCCACAACAGTCCTCCCAATGAACGCTCCTTGTTCCAGCGTGTACCGCCGTTATGTACACCTTGTTTCCCGGCACAATGCAAGCTGAACACAGATGATATGTTAAACAGAAAGCATTAATGTTACAAACCGCCATGCCTCTGGGACGCAGAATTCATATTTAAACACCGAGGTCTGCTACGCGGCTGAAAGAGAGAGAGAAAAAAATATGCATCTTTTAACTTCAGACCGGGGACCGGCTACAAAATTTATGCTTCTACAAATCTTCGCCTTGCTTAGAATTCATTTAAATATTTATTGCAAGTTATATTGCGGGATATATGAGCACGGCACCCCTTTTCCTCCGTACTGAATGTACTGTATATTCTATGGTCGGAATCTTTGTGGACATCTGACCATTAAATCTGCATAAGCTTGCTGGACCTTCCATTCCTTACACCATGGGCATTAATAGGGAATACCTCGTGCCTCCTCCCTATGTGGCTACAACATCTTCCACTCCTCTGGGGTGGCTTAAAGCTGAACTCCGGGCACAAAAACTCTTCCATGTGGGGTCCCCGGTACCTCATATGAGGGGATAATTGTCCCTGTAATGTGTGTCCTGTGTGGGGTCCCCGGTACCTCATTGGAGGGAGAATTGTCCCTGTAATGTGTGTCCTGTGTGGGGTCCCCAGTACCTCATATGAGGGGAGAATTGTCCTGTAATGTGTGTTCTGTATGGGGTCCCCGGTACCTCATATGAGGGGAGAATTGTCCCTGTAATGTGTGTCCTGTGTGGGGTCCCCAGTACCTCATATGAGGGGGGAATTGTCCTGTAATGTGTGTCCTGTATGGGGTCCCCGGTACCTCATATGAGGGGAGAATTGTCCCTGTAATGTGTGTCCTGTGTGGGTCCCCAGTACCTCATATGAGGGGGGAATTGTCCTGTTATGTGTGTCCTGTGTTGGGTCCCCAGTACCTCATATGAGGGGAGAATTGTCCTGTAATGTGTGTCCTGTGTTGGGTCCCCGGTACCTCATATGAGGGGAGAATTGTAATGTAATGTGTGTCCTGTGTGGGGTCCCCGGTACCTCATGAGGGGAGAATTGTCCCTGTAATGTGTGTCCTGTGTGGGGTCCCCGGTACATCATCAGGGACGAATTGTCCTGTAATGTGTGTCCTGTGTGGGGTCCCTGGTACCTCATGAGGGAATAATTGTCCTGTAATGTGTGTCCTGTGTGGGGTCCCCAGTACCTCATGAGGAGAGGATTGTCCTGTAATGTGTGTCCTGTATTGGGTCTGTAACGGATCAACTGGCACCCCGACCGGGTACCTCCATTGATGGATGCTCTTAGTGCTTCCCGAGGGCTCCAAGCACTCCACCAGACACCATAATCACGTCAGACGCCATGAACCACTGCAGCTTGGTTGGGGTCTCCCCGTCTCCTACCCACCCTGGACCTACGACAAGGCTCCAGGTTCCAGTGGGTGAACATCTCTTTCCCCAGAGGTGAAGCAGGAACGGGAACAAGCTCTTACAAGAGCTTAGTGATTATCCAAGGGAGTATGAAGAGCATAGCAATCCCTTGTAGCAGCTTCCCCCAATGAGAGACAGGACTCTAGATTGAGGGTGAAGTATAACTCTTTATTGAACAAGAAACATATTTTTATACAGTTTTCCCCGACAAGGTTACCGCCCAGGTGGACCTTGTGGAGAAGTGGACATGACATTCACGATCCAATGAAAACAGAGTTTTACACTCCCATACAGTGTACACAATCCCCTCCCCCCCCTCCCCTCCTCCTGATTACAGTAGCATATGCAAATGAAAGTGTATACAGGAACTAAACTAGTTATCTAGCCATCCGGACAGAACAATGTGAGGTCATTAACATTTAACAATGGGACAGACACAATCCACATTCCATTTCAATACTAAAACAATAGGGAAGCCTGTCAATGACAGGCTGTGTCTCTCTCTCACAGACAAGCACACAGAATACATATTATCTAGGAGGCAGAATTCATGGCAATGGTCTATAACAGTCTAAGTCTCCCAATGTAAAGTGGGAATAAATCTTCATAATTCTATATGAAGATATTGCTGACAAATATTACTGTCCCATCTGAAGCAATTCAAACCATTAAGTATCTGTTTTTCACTTCCAGTGACGGTGAATACCGTCACAGGGTCCCCGGTACCTCATATGAGGAGAGAAATGTCCTGTAATGTGTGTCCTGTGTGGGGTCCCCGGTACCTCATATGAGGGGAGAATTTTCCTGTAATGTGTGTCCTGGGTGGGGTCCCCGGTACCTCATATGAGGGGAGAATTGTCCTGTAATGTGTGTCCTGGGTGGGGTCCCCGGTACCTCATGAGAGGAGATTTGTATTTGTAATGTGTGCCTTGTGTGGGGTCCCCAGTACCTCATATTTAAGGGGGGAATTGTCCTGTAATGTGTGTCCTGTATGGGGTCCCTGGTACCTCATGAGGAGAGAATTGTCCTTTAATGTGTGTCCTGTGTGGGGTCCCCAGTACCTCATATGAGGGGAGAACTGTCTTGTAAATTGTGTCCTGTATTGGGGCCCCAGTAATTCATGAGGTGAGAATTGTCCTGTAATATGTATCCTGTGTGGGGTCCCCGGTACCTCATATAAGGGGAGAATTGTCCTGTAATGCGTGTCCTATGTGGGGTCCCCGGTACCTCATATGAGGGGAGAATTGTCCTGTAATGTGTGTCCTGTGTGGGGTCCTTGGTACCTCATATAAGGGGAGAATTGTCCCTGTAATGTGTTTCCTGTGTAGGGTCCCCAGTACTTCATGAGGGGAGAATTGTCCTTACACTGGAGGGACAGGCCATCCAGTGTCCCACCTCCATGCTGAGGGGTGGGGCCATCCAGTTTCTCACCTCCATACTGAGGGGCAGGGCCATCCAGTGTCTCACCTCCATGTTGAGGGGTGGGGCCATCCAATGTCTCACCTCCATGCTGAGGGGCGGGCCATCCAGTGTCTCACCTCCATGCTGAGGGGTGGGGCCATCCAGTGTCTCACCTCCATGCTGAGGGAGGGGGCCATTGAGTGTCTCACCTCCATGCTAAGGGGCAGGGCCATCCAGTGTCTTTCCTCCATACTGAGGGGCGGGGCCATCCAGTGTCTCACCTCTATGCTGAGGGATGGGGCCATCCAGTGTCTCACCTCCATGTTAAGGGGTGGGGCCATCCAGTGTCTCCCCTCCATGCTGAGGGATGGGGCCATCCAGTACCCCACCTCCATGCTGAGGGGTGGGGCCATCCAGTGTCTCACCTCCATGCTGAGGGATGGGGCCATCCAGTGTCTTACCTCCATGCTGAGGGGTGGGGCCATCCAGTGTCTCACCACCATGCTGAGGGATGGGGCCATCCAGTGTCTTACCTCCATACTGAGGGGCGGGGCCATCCAGTGTCTCACCTCCATGCTGAGGGATGGGGCCATCCAGTGTCTCACCTCCATGCTAAGGGGCAGGGCCATCCAGTGTCTCACCTCCATGCTGAGGGGTGGGGCCATCCAGTGTCTTACCTCCATGCTGTGGGGCAGGGCCATCCAGTGTCTCACCTCCATGCTGAGGGGCGGGGCCATCCAGTGTCTCACCTCCATGCTGAGGGGTGGGACCATCCAGTGTCTTACCTCCATGCTGAGGGGCAGGGCCATCCAGTGTCTCACCTCCATGCTGAGGGGCGGGGCCATCCAGTGTCTCACCTCCATGCTGAGGGGCGGGGCCATCCAGTGTCTCACCCCCATGCTGAGGGGGTGGGGCCATCCAATGTCTCACCTCCATGCTGCATCCAGGGAAGCACAGTGCAACACAAAGCAGGCCAGACTGAATCCCTCCATTAGGCCCTGTTCTCATCTGAGTGATCTGGGATTGCGCGCAGAATCAGTTTCCAAATCACACTAATCACAGCTAAACGCATAACGTACATTTGGGTGCCTTTCATTCACAATAGCACCCCAAACACGGTGTACAAAACAAAACATGCGCAAATCACAGCAAAACTGGCACAAAACACGCGCCTGGCACAGTGCCAAAATTTAGTCCTTGAGCTTTTCTGGCCTGACAAACCCACCTAAAGGATGCCCATTCATGTGAAGTAGGCTGCCTTGTGCTTGACATGCAGAAACGCGTGTACGGTACATACCGCCAAAAAAATCATAAGCGGGAATGTGTGAAATGTACATGGGGCCTTAAAGTAAAAGGGATCTTGCAGACCTGTGTTTGACTCACAATCTAAAGTTCAATAAAGAGAACCGGTTTTCATGTCCTCCATCCAGTGATGTGCAAGAGAAACTCTAATTTATAAAGATTATTTCAACTTTAAGAAAACCAAGCCCACAGTATTCTGATGACCTCATAGCGCTCCTTGTATACCTGGAAACCATTCCTGTCACCACACACACCGTATTCTGATTTCCTCATAGCAGTTGCCGTAAACCTGGGAAACTAAGACGTGTACACAGGGGCAGACTGGCAACTTTCAAACCAGAGGACCATGGTGCAGTGACTTGGCCCCACTCTTCCTCTTCCCGTCCTCCTCCTGACCCCCATTCCAAGCTGAAGTCCTGCTCCAGGTACTCTCTACTCACCGGCTGAATCCGGGTTCCCAACCTGCCCAGCAGGGGATGGTTGGGGGGAGCTGGGACAGCTTGGTTGGGGCTGGCCTGGGGAGGAGAGTCTCAAGTGGGGCATGGAACCGGCCTCTGCTCAGACACAGGTTACACCATCCATGCTGGGGGGAGGCCTGCTCTCTGTCCTTGTCCTCATCCTGCACTCGGTAGGTCAGTGGCGGGGACTTTTTACTTCTCTTCACCAGGAATCCTTTAGGCATGTCTGTGGCAGAAGTGGTGCAGCCTTTTTACAGGACATCAGAGCGGCTCAGGGGGCATTTGCCCCCCTGCCCCACAGCCAAATCCTCCCCTGCATCTACAGACCATTGCCACACACCGTATTTTGATTACCTCATAGTGCTCAGCCGTGTTTACACATGTAGCACCCCCCAACCTCCAGAGGCCTGGTGGTGACCCCCAGAAACAGAGAGGGCCGACATTCCTCCTAAGGGTGCAGATTACTAGGCATGATGGGTGGTGAACAAGATAGAAAGATGGGCACCAGTCACTTTTATGCTTAAACAAGGAATAGTTTATTTCTAAGAACAATAAAAGTATACTTGAACATATAAAATGAATATAAAGTGTCCAATCATATAAAAAGGGTATCCAATTGAAATAATAGTCCCAAGTGAATGGAGTGATGAAAAAAGTCCAACTTATATAATGTGATCAAAGTGTGCAGCAAATCCCAACACCGACAAGGAGTATTAATATGCACTCACCAGAAGAGTAGGACCCAGATACCGTATAGCATGTGGGTCATACGAGCTGTTATAATGTATGGTAGATGTTCCGAATGGATAGGAAGACCTCAAAGGTATCCATATGGACCAGCGACAGCTTTGGATAGACAGAATTCCAGCTCCAACGTTGATGAAAATATAAACCAAAGAGGGACAGACATAGTGTAATATTGCTAAAAATCTTTTAATAAAAAACATAGCAAGTACACTTACAAACATCCCATGGTATTAAGCACATCAAGGATATATAGCAGGGCTGACTGTAGTGTAATCCTCTTAACGCGTTTCAGCAGAAATGCCTTTCTCAGTACACTATGTCTGTCCCTCTTTGGTTTATATTTTCATCAACGTTGGAGCTGGAATTCTGTCTATCCATGTCTGTTTCTGGTCCATATGGATACCTTTGAGGTCTTCCTATCCATTCGGAACATCTACCATACATTATAACAGCTCGTATGACCCACATGCTATACGGTATCTGGGTCCTACTCTTCTGGTGAGTGCATATTAATACTCCTTGTCGGATGTTGGGATTTGCTGCACACTTTGATCACGTTATATAAGTTGGACTTTTTTCATCACTCCATTCACTTGGGACTATTATTTCAGTTGGATACCCTTTTTATATGATTGGACACTTTATATTCATTTTATATGTTCAAGTATACTTTATTGTTCTTAGCGCTGCACATTTTTATATATTTTTTATGGTTTTGGTCACTTTTTTGTCTGGTGATTAGTGCAAGCAGCTTGTATCTATTGGTAGCGCAGTATTTCCATCCTATGTGCCAATAGTTTATTTCTCACAACAGGAACAAAAATGGGAGAGAGGGGTAGGGCACAGGACACCCTTAGTGAAAATAGCAGATTGGAAGACTCCTCACACAAAAATGAAGAACAAGCAGACAGCAGTACAGAAAAAGAACCTTTAAGCTTGGACTGACCTGGGAGGTAACTCCTCTCCCCTGGGTCCAGTCTCCTTCAGCTATCTGTACTTTGTAGCTTCAGCTGTCTCCTATAGCAACAGCAGGTAACTCATGGAAGGTGCAGGAATTCTGTGGATGTTTCCGTCTTGACGCTTTCCCAGGCTCTCCATCATATGGCAGAGTCACCTCTGGTGCTTCATCTCAGGTCTCCATCCTTCCTTCACTCTTCCAAGCAGTGTACAGGCTCTTCCTTGCCGAGCCCCAAGCACATGGTTAGGTCTCAGGCTTCAGGCCTACCCAGCAGCAGCAAGTCCTCACACACCCACCCCAGACAGACTGTCTAGGTGGTAAGAGACAGATCACCTGACTTCCTCCAAATAAATAGTCTCTCCCAGCATCCTCCACTACCAGTGTGATTGGCATATTCATAACCTGATTGACTGTAATTTACCCCACTAATGCCAAAGGTAACAGTTCCACCTACTGACAGAATGGAGAACTACAGCCAAACCAGGATTAGGAGGGAAATCCAATGACAACAATATTATAAATCAACCAGGCTAGCTAACACCTAGCACAACTAAATTTACTAGCAACCCTGCTTATGACAAGGGTGCTACACACAGATGTAGCACCCTCCCAGGTAGGCGCTAGTGAAAAAGTATAGTTTGAGCTCTGTCTGCTTACCAGAGGAGCTGCAGGTAAATCTATATTGTTCTCTGCCTACCAGAGAGCAGGATCTGTTAGTGAGGTCTGCTCATTGTGCTCAGGATGCAACTCATTCTGTCTAGAGAGTGTTTCATACTGGTCCATTAGGGAGGCATGTTGGACAGTGGAAGAAAACCTGACAAATAGGTGCATAGGCTTTTGATACAGTCCTGACGACTGGCAGAGGGAAAGTGCCTCGGTGCGTGTTGGGCGACTGTATAAAAGCCAGGAGCACACGTGCTCAAGGTCTTTCGTCTGGATAGAGTCCCGGAGGGAGGGGGCGGCTGCCTCAGAGGGTCGTGTTGAGGGCCTGGAGAGTAGCAGTGAGGAACTGAACCCAGAGGTTCAGAGAAGCTGACTGAGAGATGAGACACAGGAGGATCTGTCTTTGCATGACAGAATCTCGTGTCAGGGGGCCTGACCTGAGGGGGGCCACCCCTGCTCCTAGGATAGTCAGTGGATGGCTGTCGGTTGAAAAGGGATGCTAGTGAGAGCGTCCTGAAGATAAGTTATCATCCACCAAGTCGTCTTGTCAGAGGGTAAAGAGAGTAAGAGATTTAACCCTTTTCTACACTTGTGGCAGTGTGGATTAAGCGGCCTAGTTGTTTCCAATTTACAAAGAAGTCCTGTAGATAGAAGTCCTCAACTAATGTGTATAGTTCAGCTGGAATATCCCACTATTCCCTTCTCATATCCCAATTCCAAATAAATACCAAAAAAAAAACAACACCCGTAGACTGTTTATTTGTATGACGAGCCATCAGGAGCAAGAAGGGATCCACGGACTATATCTTAAGGTAACCGTGTGCTGGTAATCAGGGGAGCCCATCAAGTCAGTATTCAGCAGGCCCTGTGGGGACAGTCCTACACAGAGAAATATCTAGAAAGCTTCCCCATAATGAGACATGCCCTCATAGCACTTACCACACACACCATATTCTGATGACCTCATAGTGCCTGCCGTATACCTGAGACGTGTGCAGACCATTGCCACACACACCATATTCTGATGACCTCATAGTGCTTGCCATATACTTGAGACGTGTACAGACCATTGCCACACACACACACCATATTCTGATGACCTCATAGATCTTGCCGCATTCCTGAGAGGTGTAAAGACCATTGCCACACGCACACATCGTATTCTGATGACCTCATAGCGCTTGCCATATACCTGAGACGTGTACAGACCATACCACACACATCGTATTCTGATGACCTCATAGTACTCGCCGTATACCTGAGATGTGGAGGAAGGAAAATGGCTACTTGGGCCCAATTTGGACATTGTCACTTAGGGGTGTACTCTCTTTTCTTGCCAGTGGTTTAGACATTAATGGCTGTGTGTTGAGTTATTTTGAGGGGACAGCAAACTTACACTGTTATACAAGCTGTACACTCACTGCTTTACATTTTAGGCCAGACGGCAATTTACCTCCACCTTGCGTCATGTGTCTTAATGGGGTAAAAGGGGGTGGAGTTTTTAGGGGTTATGTGGTAGTCAGATAGTTACCCATGAGCTACCCTAGTTATGTATTGGCTTTCTTTTGCATTCAATTGATTGCGGAGGGCTCCCTCACCAAAAGTTCTCATATCCTTAGGACCTAGCAGGGTAACTCTTTGGTGCTGTGTATTAATGCCCCCCTCCAATGAATATACAAACAGGGCCAGTGTGTGTCTTCTGAGCTCAGGAGAAGTCTGTAGCCATTGGCGAAGGGATGGAGGGCCACAACTACTGACCCCAAGGGCCACTTTTGACCTCATCTCTATGACTTTCTCCTCCATATGGCAGGAAAGGCAGGATAAGGCCATTTTGATGTGACATTAAAAAGGGAAGCTCACTAGATGCCAACTCCAGCCAAATGCTGCACGTTAAGGTGCGCTGTGTCCACGGCAGCCAATTTACGTCAATGGGCTACCTGGCAATCCAAAAACGGTGCATGTGTGGTAGTGCGTTGTGGTGCGCCTCGGTTGGTAAAGCACGTTGCGTGCTATTTAGAATGAATTGCACCAATGCGTGTACGATGGTCTGAATGGGGTCTAAAGCTAAACTCCCCTATTGTGTGAGACATTCCTTCCCTCACCTTACGGCCCGTTCGTACATTTTTGTGCCCTGGCGTGCATCTCAACACTGCTGTTTACATTTTATCACAGTGCAGAACAACACACAGGAGCACCATCCATTGTGGTGCTCTGCAGTGTGTTTCTGAGGTACGTCAGTGTGCCATTCACAATTAACGATGTTGCAGCGCACCACCGCACCTATTGCGCATTACAGCAATGGACTGGTGTGCACAGGCCCTTAATTTCCTCCCATTGCCCACCCTTATTTTTTGCATAGATGTCACAGGGACAGAAAGTGGGGACTATCTCCTCAACGTGGGTCACTGGAAAAAATAAAAACCCAACAAAGGCTTCTGTCCTCCATCCAAAAACATCACACGGACATTTTTTTTTTTTTCCAAGGAATGAACAGCTGGCCATAAAGTAAATGCAGGAAGATTTTGCTGTGTAGCGGAATGCTGCAATCTATATAATTACAATTACAGTATGTATTATGCAGATATATTGATTGGACTGAACTGTAGAGCCCACTTAAAGGAGTTTGATTATTTTATGTTTTTTCCCATGACTTTTCTCTATGTAAATATATTGTACATCTTTCCTGGGTGGAATCAATGACCAATAAACATAAGAGCTATCTTTTGGGGGTTGCATGATTTTCATTTTTATCTCCACTAGCTTCGGGGTCCTGTGCAGAGCAGCTGCTCTGATGCACAGTAGGACATGGATGCCATTGGGAGATCATTTTCTGATTGAATGAGGTGGAGAGGCGTGATGCCACTCTCTCCACCCCGTCCAATCAGAGAATGCATTGCATCCATTGAGAAAATGCAAAGTATTCCCCAAATGGCACCTGTGCCCAGTGGCTGACCTTCTGTGTTCATGTAACATTTACCCCTGCAGGAGCCGCTGGATATGATGGATTCTCTGTTTTACCACCACTCTTTAACCACTTCATCAGTGGTACTGCCTTTACTACCGCTTTAAGAGTGTGCAATGGATGGCTGATGGGCTACTAAGTAAGGAGCAGCCTCTATTGCATGAACTGCGGTGCTGAAATAGGCACAGATGATTCAGCACACCTCCTCTGCATGGCAAGCTACAATTCTGGGTATTGTAGTTCTGCAGCCATTCCCTTGTATCACACAGCACTGCTTTAAGACTTAGTTTCCCAGAATTAAGGTGGGGTACAGAGCCATTTCAGCAGTGCAGCAGGGAATGAAGGGTGTGAGCGGGTTGCTGCACACACAGCTCCTCTCAGCATGTCATAGCTTCCAGTGCCAGGGAGGCGGGAGGAGAAGAAAGGGAAGAGAACAGGCACCCAGAGCACACAGCCTGCTCCTCCTTCAACCAGTAGAGCAGCACAGTGGTGGAGGGCATCCGGCACGCTCTGTGATCGCTGTGTCCTTCGGACACAGACAATCAGAGATCGTGGTAAAGGGTCAATCACAGCGGCCCTTTACCATGTGATCGGCTGTGTCCAATCACAACTGATCACAATGTAAACAGAGTTGCAGGTTATCGGCTCTCCTTTCCTCACATGCTGTCACAGACGGCAATCTTGACAGGGGACATGTACATGGATAATCAGGGCACTGATTATCAGTGAGGCCACATCAGTGCCCCCTATCAGTGCCTCCTATGAGTGCACATCAGTGCCGCCTATCATTGTCCATCAGTTACGCTTATCAGTGCCCATTAGTGCGGCCTATAAGTGCTCATTAATGCTGTCTATCAGTGCCGCCTCATCAGTGCCCATCAGTGCTGCCTCATCAGTGCCCATCAATGCAGTCTCATCAGTGCGCATTAGTGTGGCCTATCAGTGCCTCCTCATCAGTGCCCATCAGTGGAGCTTCATCAGTGCAGCCTCATCAGTGCCCATCAGTGCAGAATATCAGTTCCCATCAGTGCCCATTAGGGAAGCCTCATCAGTGCCCATTAGGGAAGCCTCGTCAGTGCCTCCTCATCCGTGCCCATCAGTACTGCTTCTTCAGTGTAGCCTCATCAGTGCCCATCAGTGCAGCCTATCAGTTTCCATTAGTGCCCATCAGTACAGCCTCTTCAGTGCCCATCAGTGAAGGAGAAAAATGACGTACTGTATTTGCAAAATGTTATAACAGAAACTTAAAACAACGTTTTTTTTTCCAAAGCTTTTTTCATTTGTTTAGCAAAAATGTAAAAAACCCAGTGGTGATTAAATACCACCAAAGGAATGCTCTGTCTCAAAAAAATGATGAAAATGTCATATGGGTACAGTGCTGCATGACCAATTGTCATTCAAAGTGCAATAGCGCTGAAAGCTGAAAATTGGCCTGGGCAGGAAGGAGGTACAAGTGCCCAGTAAACAAGTGCTTAATAGCTACCACCGCTGCATTCCGTCCCAACATTCTCTGGAAATATTGTTTCTTATAAAGTTTGTACTTTTTAAGTGGGCTCATCTAGAGAATTCAATCTTGAAAATCCTCCAGCCACCTTATTTGCTCTTGATATGAAAAGGAAAACGATCCGGGTTTCAGAAATGAGCTTGTTATTCCGCAGACTTTGTTGTCAGGTCGCTTCCTAGGCCGCAGAGGAGGTGAAAGCCAAAATAACTCCGGAAAGTATCGCAATTGACTGCAATAAAATCAATCACACTCCATCCAAACAGCGTTAGGAACAATTAGGAATACAATGTGCAAAATGTAACAAAGCAAGAGGTGGCTGCTAAAGAGTCAAAATCTCGTCTTCTTTGGCACTCTTTGATAAGTTTTACTTTGTTCTCTGCAATGTCACAAGACGACGTAGAAGTGGAGCTGCAGAAACAGAGAATTAAAGGTGTACTGGTGGGTGGGGGGGGGGGGGGAGCTCAGGACTAGGGTAGAAGGAAGGGAATCTATTCAGAAATCTGGTGGAGTCTTATCTTTGAGTGGGAATTGGAATTTTTTTTAATGCATTTGAGCAGATGAAAATAACTGGAAACTGCGCAGATAGTGCGCAAATAAAAAAAGCTGCAACCACTAATAAAAAATATCCCTTCTACTATCACACTGTAAATCAAACTGTATATAACTGTATAAAACCAAAGTATATTTTAATTCCCCGTAATTCATTAAACCTAAAAACATTTAAACAAAGTGCAGAAAAAACATATAAACATTGATAAAAAGTGAAGAAAAAATGTCCATAGAAAATCCCAGAGCAAAGAAAAGTCCAGTTTTAAACGTGCATCGATCCAAAATCATGGTGATTTCCAAAGTGTACCAACAGTATTCACCAACACCCAAGTAATGGTAAGCAGGCTTACCAAATCGTGCCAAGGTGCCGGATTAGCAAAACCACAGGGACCCCTTATTCAGAGCAGTCAACATGAGTTCAATGATTTCAGCCAGCCGCAGTGACACCTCTTTCTCATGGAACGCCATGGTGGACATCTATACCCAGCACTGAGGTATTGATGTCCACCATATGGGAACAAAGGAAAAAACACTCCTCATGGTGTTGTACATAAGTGCTCAATCTGTGGCCCTCCAGCTGTTGCGAAACTTCAAGTCCCATGGGGAATTGCAAAGCTGACAGTTTCTAGCAAAACTCCCAAAGGCAGAGGCATGATGGGAGTTCCACAAAAGCCACAGGTTCAACCCCCATGGTGTAGTATATTAAAATCCAAATGTATTATTTTAAAATCATACTTACGTAAAAAGGTAAAGGATATGCACTGTAAAGAAATCCCAGCCGACAATCAGATTATGGTTTCAGCTCAATTTCCGTGCGTGGTGACGTCACAAGGAGGCTCCGCCCTACGTGTTTCTTCAGGAAAAACATCTGCTGGGGCACCATTTGAACAACTGTGTAAGCATTTCAAAGAAAAAGAAAATTCGTACTGACAGTTATGCAGAGGCTAAACAGTGCCGAACACTCTCTGAAAATACTAGTTTCCTGGCTTAAATACTTTCTGAAACAAAAACAGTAGATTCTGGTGCTGGTATCATTTAGCACAGGAAGGTTAGTCTTTGAAAGACAAGGGAGTTTCATTAGATTAGGAGGATTTTAGGGTTACATGGAGACAGGACTTTTTTCTCAGAAAATAGGTACAGGAACTGAACCACGGCCCCCTGAAACCCCCAACTCCCCCTACACACACTCCAAACCACGTCATCAAATAGTGGGCGTGGTCAATTTTCACTAACAGCGGGAGGGTTTTATAGAGGCAAAAAATACCAGGAGTGCATGATGTACAGAGTGCATAGTTGGGGGGGGGGGGGTTACAAATACAGTGCAGAGCACTTCCACAGCTGCTTACCTCCGCATCCCCTATCCACATCTCACTTTCACCCCTCTTCAGTTCCCACCTCTGCGTGCAACCCCCCCCCCCCCCACATGCCCCCATCTCCCCACCTCCTTTAAAGCTCCACCATCTTCCACATGTCTTACTTTTGTTGCTGTATTAAGCTGAAGCATCCAGCCACTTCTAGTACTTCCACTGCACACTGTAATTGGCTCTGCCTCTCTCACTTGTGGGGAGATCATCCACTGGGGTTATCAGCATCTGCACTGCACCCTGGTCACCTGCATTTCCCTTGTCCCCATCCTGCACTCAGTGGAAGACACTCAGAGGAATAAATCTGTGGGAGCCGTTGGGAGACAATGTGTCACTTGTAAACCCAGAAGCTGGACTTCTGGGTTTACAAGTGATAGTGGTGAGCAGGGAGCAGTGGGCCTGAGCCAAAGGTGGTCGAACTGAGTTCCACCAAGTTCCAGTTGAAAAAAAAGCCCTGCATTGAGGGTTGATGATGGTGCTACAGGTAAGGTTAATGTCAGTGTTACAGGAAGACTTAGCTTTAGAGTTGCAGTGAAAGTTAATATTACAGGGAGGGTTAGTGTTAGGGTTACAGGGAAAGTTAGTGTTAGGGTACAGGTAGGGTAAGGCCTCATTCACACAAGGCATAGCAATGATTATCCATGCAAAAGCCGTGTTTACCCCACAAGGATGAACAGGTGTTCCATGCACCCCCATGCAGACAGTCCCATTGATGTCTATTGGGATGAAGCGGCTGTACGGACATAGCAATTTTCTCCCAATTTAAGATCCGTGTGGCTACAGGTGCGTGTCCCCAAACTCATACTGTCTGTGTTCGGGGCTATGCACCCACACCCACATGGATGACAAATTGGAAGCAGCATTTGCGTCCATGAAGCTGCTGTGTCCCAATAGACATTAATGGGACTGTCTGCAAAGGGATTTGCAGAACGCCTGTGCATAGGGTTGAGCGAACACAGACTGTATTATTCGTGTTCGTACCGAATAATTGGATTTTTGTTACCCGAACACGGACCCGAAAACTTTACTGTATATTCGGGTAAAAATCCGTGTTCGGTCGTTTTATTTCCCGGGTTTTGCATGCTTTGGCGCGCTTTTCATGGCGGGCTTTCAACAGCCAATCAACAAGTGTTTAACTGGTGTGCCTTAAGCCATCCCAGCCATGCCTGCAAATGTATCAGTAGCTGTGATTGGCCGTCTGAAGCATGTGACCAAGTCTTTATAAGTTCGAGGCAGCGCCGCTACGGCGTCATTCTGCTGCTTAGATCAGGGAGAGAGCACACATCAACGTGCTGGCTGCTGATTTTAGGGACAGACAGGAAAAAAAACCATTTGTGTCCGGATAGAATTGAGGGACAGGTCGGAGTGTGTTAGGCAGGGCGAGTTGTAGGCATTTTGTAGTTGTAGGGATAGAGTCTGCTGTTTTTTAGGGAAAGTGTGTTCTACAAACTACAATCGACATTGCTGTGTGGGGTGGGGTCTGCACTCAGTCCCGATCTACGATCTCTTATCAATCCTGTTAGGGATAGAGTCTGCTGATTTTTAGGGTCAGACAGTGTGTTCTACAAACTACAATCGATATTGCTGTGTGGGGTGGGGTTTGCAGTGACCGATCTACGATCTTATCAATCCTTTTAGGGAGAGAGTCTGCTGATTTTTAGGGTCAGTGTGTTCTACAAACTACAATCGATATTGCTGTGTGGTGTGGGATAGGAGATAGGCAGGTGTCAGTGGTCCACATCCATTTTGCTGTGTGTGGGCTGCAGTGAACACAATCTTTTTAGGCTGCAGTAAACACAATCTTTTTGGGGTGCAGTGAACACAATCTTTTTGGGGTACAGTGAACACAATCTTTTTGGGCTGCAGTAAACACAATCTTTTTGGGCTGCAGTAAACACAATCTTTTCGGGGTGCAGTGAACACAATCTTTTTGGGGTACAGTGAACACAATCTTTTTGGGGTGCTGGCTGCTGATTAGGGACAGACAGGAGAAAAAAACATTTGTGTCCGGATAGAATTGAGGGACAGGTTGGAGTGTGTTAGGCAGGGCGAGTTGTAGGCATTTTAGGGAGAGAGTCTGCAGATTTTTAGGGTCAGTGTGTTCTACAAACTACAATCGATATTGCTGTGTGGGGTGGGGTTTGCAGTGACTGATCTACGATCTTATCAATCCTTTTAGGGACAGAGTCTGCTGATTTTTAGGGTCAGACAGTGTGTTCTACAAACTACAATCGATATTGCTGTGTGGGGTGGGATAGGAGATAGGCAGGTGTCATGTCAGTGGTCCACATCCATTTTGCTGTGTGTGGGCTGCAGTGAACACAATCTTTTTGGGGTTCATCTCATACTTCTGAAGATTTGAGGGTGCTGCCTGTTCCATACTCCTCCTACTCCTCATTCAGCCTTTTAGGGGTACAAACAATAGTAATTGGGGCCTAGTGTGCTTCTGTACGTGTGAGATACATACACTTTTTTTGATCATATTTCCTATTCCGCTATTCAATAAAAACCTTTGGGGATCAATTAAATTGCGAGATAGTCTGTGTTGGTACGTGTGAGATCCTCCATTCCAAGTTTTTGGGGTTCATCTCATACTTCTGAAGATTTGAGGGTGCTGCCTGTTCCATACTCCTCCTACTCCTCATTCAGCCTTTTAGGGGTACAAACAATAGTAATTGGGGCCTAGTGTGCTTCTGTACGTGTGAGATACATACACTTTTTTTTTGATCATATTTCCTATTCCGCTATTCAATAAAAACCTTTGGGGATCAATTAAATTGCGGGATAGTCTGTGTTGGTACGTGTGAGATCTACCTTTCCAAGTTTTTGGGGTTCATCTCATACTTCTGAAGATTTGAGGGTGCTGCCTGTTCCATACTCCTCCTACTCCTCATTCAGCCTTTTAGGGGTACAAACAATAGTAATTGGGGCCTAGTGTGGTTGTGTACGTGTGAGATACATACACTTTTTTTGATCATATTTTCTATTCCGCTATTCAATAAAAACCTTTGGGGATCAATTAAATTGAGGTATAGTTTGTGTTGGTACGTGTGAGATCCACCTTTCCAAGTTTTTGGGGTTCATCTCATACTTCTGAAGATTTGAGGGTGCTGCCTGTTCCAAACTCCTCCTACTCCTCATCCAGCCTTTTAGGGGTACAAACAATAGTAATTGGGGCCTAGTGTGCTTCTGTACGTGTGAGATACATACACTTTTTTTGATCATATTTTCTATTCCGCTATTCAATAAAAACCTTTGGGGATCAATTAAATTGCGGTATAGTTTGTGTTGGTACGTGTGAGATCCACCTTTCCAAGTTTTTGGGGTTCATCTCATACTTCTGAAGATTTGAGGGTGCTGCCTGTTCCATACTCCTCCTACTCCTCATTTAGCCTTTTAGGGGTACAAACAATAGTAATTGGGGCCTAGTGTGCTTCTGTACGTGTGAGATACATACACTTTTTTTGATCATATTTTCTATTCCGCTATTTAATCAAAACCTTTGGGTATAAACAATTAAATTGCGGGATAGTCTGTGTCGGTACGTGTGAGATACACCTTTCCAAGTTTTGGGGCGCATCTCATACTGCCGAGGATTTGAGGGTGCTTCAGTCTGCCTCCTGCCTGTTCTGAACTCCTCCTACTCCTCATCCTGCCTTTAGGGTACAAAAAATTGTAATCGGGGCCTAGATTGTGTTCGTACGTGTGAGATACACCGTTTTGTAAAATTTGTCCTATTCCGCTATTCAATATACACCCTGTTTGAGTGTAAAAAATTAAATTGCAGGATAGTCTGTATCGGTACATGTGAGATACACCTTTTTAAATTTGTTTGGCGCATCTCCTTCTACCGCCGAGGATTGCAGGGTGCTTCAGTTTGCTTCCTGTTCCCAACTCCTCCTACTCCTCTTCCTCATCCTGCCTTTAGGGTACAAAAAATTGTAATCGGGGCCTAGTTGGTGTTTGTACGTGTGAGATACACCGTTTTTGTAAAATTTGTCCTATTCCGCTATTCAATATACACCCTGTTTGAGTGTAAAAAATTTAATTGCGGGATAGTCTGTATCGGTACATGTGAGATACACCTTTTTAAATTTGTTTGGCGCATCTCCTTCTACCGCCGAGGATTGCAGGGCGCTTCAGTTTGCCTCCTGTTCCCAACTCCTCCTACTCCTCTTCCTCATCCTGCCTTTAGGGTACAAAAAATTGTAATCGGGGCCTAGTTGGTGTTTGTACATGTGAGATACACCGTTTTGTAAAATTTGTCCTATTCCGCTATTCAATATACACCCTGTTTGAGTGTAAAAAATTAAATTGCGGGATAGTCTGTATCGGTACATGTGAGATACACCTTTTTAAATGTGTTTGGCGCATCTCCTTCTACCGCCGAGGATTGCAGGGCGCTTCAGTTTGCCTCCTGTTCCCAACTCCTCCTACTCCTCTTCCTCATCCTGCCTTTAGGGTACAAAAAATTGTAATCGGGGCCTAGTTGGTGTTTGTACGTGTGAGATACACCGTTTTTGTAAAATTTGTCCTATTCCGCTATTCAATATACACCCTGTTTGAGTGTAAAAAATTTAATTGCGGGATAGTCTGTATCGGTACATGTGAGATACACCTTTTTAAATTTGTTTGGCGCATCTCCTTCTACCGCCGAGGATTGCAGGGCGCTTCAGTTTGCCTCCTGTTCCCAACTCCTCCTACTCCTCTTCCTCATCCTGCCTTTAGGGTACAAAAAATTGTAATCGGGGGCCTAGTTGGTGTTTGTACGTGTGAGATACACCGTTTTGTAAAATTTGTCCTATTCCGCTATTCAATATACACCCTCTTTGAGTGTAAAAAATTAAATTGCGGGATAGTCTGTATCGGTACATGCGAGATACACCTTTTTAAATGTGTTTGGCGCATCTCCTTCTACCGCCGAGGATTGCAGGGCGCTTCAGTTTGCCTCCTGTTCCCAACTCCTCCTACTCCTCTTCCTCATCCTGCCTTTAGGGTACAAAAAATTGTAATCGGGGCCTAGTCTGTGTTTGTACGTGTGAGATACACCGTATTATAACATTTTTCCTATTCCGCTATTCAATATACACCCTGTTTGAGTGTAAAAAATTTAATTGCGGGATAGTCTGTATCGGTACATGTGAGATACACCTTTTTAAATTTGTTTGGCGCATCTCCTTCTACCGCCGAGGATTGCAGGGCGCTTCAGTTTGCCTCCTGTTCCCAACTCCTCCTACTCCTCTTCCTCATCCTGCCTTTAGGGTACAAAAAATTGTAATCGGGGGCCTAGTTGGTGTTTGTACGTGTGAGATACACCGTTTTGTAAAATTTGTCCTATTCCGCTATTCAATATACACCCTCTTTGAGTGTAAAAAATTAAATTGCGGGATAGTCTGTATCGGTACATGCGAGATACACCTTTTTAAATGTGTTTGGCGCATCTCCTTCTACCGCCGAGGATTGCAGGGCGCTTCAGTTTGCCTCCTGTTCCCAACTCCTCCTACTCCTCTTCCTCATCCTGCCTTTAGGGTACAAAAAATTGTAATCGGGGCCTAGTCTGTGTTTGTACGTGTGAGATACACCGTATTATAACATTTTTCCTATTCCGCTATTCAATATACACCCTTTTGGAGTGTAAGAAAATTAAATTACGGCATAGTCTGTATCGGTACGTGTGAGATACACCTTTTAAATTTGTTTGGCACATCTCCTTCCACCGCCAAGGATTGCAGGGCGCTTCAGTTTGCCTCCTGTTCCCAACTCCTCCTACTCCTCTTCCTCATCCGCCCTTTAGGGTACAAAAAATTTTAATCGGGGCCTAGTCTGTGTTTGTACGTGTGAGATACACCGTTTTTTTATCCTTTTTCCTATTCCGCTATTCAATATACACCCTTTTGGGGTAAAAAACATTAAATTGCGGCATAGTTTGCATATTTGACTGTCAGATACACCCGTGCGATACTGTTGTTGTTTTGTTCCGCTATTCAATAAACACCTTTCTAGGGCAAGATCATAAATTACAGAAATATGAGGAGACCGTCAAATAGGGGCCGTGGCCTGGGTCGTGGTGCTGCTGGTAGAGCTCCTGTTGCAAGGAGAGGGTGTGGTCGATCTGTGCCAGCTACACGCACAAGTGAAACACCTTCCTCAAGTGTTAGTAGGCGACAGAACCTGCATCAGTATTTGGTAGGGCATCATACGCCTCTAGAAGTGATGAGGCCAGAACACAGAGAGGCGATAGTAGATTGGTTTGCTGCTGACAGTGCCTCCAGTTCCTTCACATTGTCTCCCACCCAGTCTACTGCAGAAAGGTAAGAGTTGGCACCTGCAGCTGATGTCCATCCGTCTTTCACCTCACCCCCTTGCAAATCAGGCAAGCAGTCTGAGCCCCAAGCCATACAGCAGTCTCTTCTTCTTTTTGAGGACTCTGTCAGCAGGGTTTCCCAGGGCCATCCACCTAGCCCTGCCCCAGAAGTGGAAGAGATTGAGTGCAGCGATGCCCAACCACTCATTTCTCAAGATGAGTACATGCAAGGACCATCGCAGCACGTCTCCGATGATGACGAAACGCAGGTGCCAACTGCTGCGGCGTTCGGCATTGTGGAGACCGACAAGGAGGGCAGGGGTGAAGACTGGGTGGAAGATGATGTGGAGGACGATGAGGTCCTCGACCCCACATGGAATGAACGTCATGCAGGTGACCTGAGTAGTTTGGAGGAAGAGGCGGTGGTCGCACAGAGCCACCAGCACAGCAGAAGAAGGAGCAGGGTGCAGAAGCGGAGCGCCCGTGCCCTAGACACTATGCCTGCTACTGCCCAACGCAGCAAGGGAACGAGCGCACCAAAGTCAGCTCAAAGGAGTTCTCTAGCGTGGAAGTTCTTTAGAAAATGTGCTGATGACAGGACACGAGTGGTTTGCACCCTGTGCAATCAGAGCCTGAAGTGAGGCATAAACCTTCTCAACCTGAGCACAACCTGCATGATCAGGCATCTAAGTGCAAAGCACGAGCTGCAGTGGAGTAGACACCTTCAAAACCAAGAAACGTCTCTGGCTCATCCTGCTTCCTCTTCTGCTGCAGTCTCGGCCGATCCAGCCACATCTGTAGTGATACCGGCACCTGCCACCCCGCAAACAGAGGATCTGTCAGCAACACCACCACCTGGGTCACCAACCATCTCCACAATGTTCCGTGGAAGCGTTCAGCTTTCCATCTCCCAAACACTTGAGAGGAAGAGGAAGTACCCCCCTACCCACCCGCGATCCCTGGCCCTGAATGCCAGCATTTCAAAATTCTTGGCCTTTGAAATGCTGTCATTCCGTCTGGTGGAGACGCACAGTTTTAAAAACCTTATGTCGGTGGCTGTCCCACAGTACGTCGTGCCCAGCCGCCACTACTTTTCCAGGCAAGCAATCCCTTCCCTGCACAACCAAGTGGGGGAAAAAATCAGGTGTGCACTGCGCAACGCCATCTCTGGCAAGGTCCACCTAACTACCGATACGTGGACCAGTAAGCACGGTCAGGGGCGTTATATCTCCCTAACGGCACACTGGGTAAATGCAGTGGCGGATGGGTCTGAGGCGGATAGCAATTTGGCGCATGTCCTTCCACCACCGAGGATTGCAGGGCGCTTCAGTTTGCCTCCTGTTCCTAACTCCTCCTACTCCGCTTCCTCATCCTCTACCGCCTCCTCATCCGGACAGCGTAACACCTTCACCACCAACTTCAGCACGGCCAGGGGTAAATGACAGCAGGCAGTTTTAAAACTTGCCTGTTTGGGGGACAAACCACACACCGCGCAGGAGTTGTGGAGGAGCATGGAACAGCAGACAAATGAGTGGTTGCTGCCAGCGAGCCTTAAGCCCGGCCTGGTGGTGTGCGATAACGGGCGAAATCTCATAGCAGCTCTGGGCCTAGCCGGTTTGACGCACATCCCTTGCCTGGCGCATGTGCTGAATTTGGTGGTGCAGAGGTTCCTTAAAAACTCACCCGATATGTCAGAGCTGCTGCAGAAAGTGCGGGCCGTCTGTGCGCACTTTCGGCGTTCTCACCCTGCTGCTGCTCGCCTGTCAGCGCTGCAGCGTAACTTCGGCCTTCCCGCTCACCGCCTCATATGTGACGTGCCCACAAGGTGGAACTCCACCTTGCACATGCTGGAAAGACTGCGAGCAGCAGCAGGCCATAGTGGAGTTTCAGCTGCAGCACGCACACGTGAGTCGCTCTGTGGAACAGCACCACTTCACCACCAATAACTGGGCCTCCATGCGAGACCTGTGTGCCTTGTTGCGCTGTTTTGAGTACTCCACCAACATGGCCAGTGCCGATGATGCCGTTCTCAGCTTAACTATCCCACTTCTATGCCTCCTTGAAAAAACAATTCGGGCGATGATGGAAGAGGATGTGGCACAGGATGAGGAGGAGGAGGAGGATGAAGAGGTAACATTTCCAAGGCTTTCAGGGCAGTCATTCGCAAGGGGCTCCGAGGGTGGGTTCCTGCACACACAAACGCCAGGGACACAATTGTCCAGCAGGGGGAGGAGGAGGAGATGGAAGCATGTTCACAGCAGGGTGGCACCCAGGCCAGCTCATGGCCATCACTGGTGCGTGGCTAGGGGGATACAGAGGACACGGACGATACACCTCCCACAGAGGACAGCCTTTCGTTGCCTCTGGGCAGCCTGGCACACATGAGCGATTACATGCTGCAGTGTCTCCACAACGACCGCCGAGTTGCCCATATTCTAACTTGTGCTGATTACTGGGTGGCCACGCTGCTGGATCCCCGTTACAAGGAAAACGTACCTTCCTCAATTCACTCACTGGAGCGCGATCGCAAGATGCGCGAGTACAAGCGCACGCTGGTAAACGCCATGCTGCTGGCATTCCCACCTGACAGCGGGGCCACAGTGGAAGCACAAGGCAGAGGAGGAGGAAGAGGTCGCCAACGCAACCAGGGCACCGCCAGCACCTCAGAAGGCAGGGTTAGCATGGCCGAAATGTGGAAAAGCTTTGTCAGCACGCCACAACAAACAGCAGCACCAGCAGCTCATATGGAACGTCTTAGCAGGAGGCAGCATTTCACCAACATGGTGGAGCAGTATGTGTGCACACGCCTAGACGTACTGAATGAGGGGTCTGCCCCCTTCAACTTCTGGGTCTCCAAGTTGGGCACATGGCCTGAGCTTGCCCTTTATGCCTTGGAGGTGCTGGCGTGCCCTGCAGCCAGTGTATTATCTGAACGGGTATTTAGCACGGCTGGGGGGTTTATCACAGACAAGCGCAGCCGCCTGTCCAGAGACAATGTGAACAAGTTCACGTTCATTAAAATGAACCAGGCATGGATCCCACGGGACTTTTCCGTACCTTGTGCAGAATAGCGATGGATACCGACCTTACCCAGCCATTGTTCCATTTTTGCTCTTTCTCACTCTTTTGGGGTGTACCCTCATTTAAAATTTGTGAAAAGAAGCAGTGTTGGCTACCTCATTCTCCTCAGGGCCAGATTAACGTAGGGGCTATTGGAGCTGCAGCTCCAGGCCCCTACCTTTATATAGGCCCCAGGTTGGCCATATTCACTGTTACCGCTCTTCTGTCACTTGTAAACACAGAAGTCTGGCTTCTATGCTCACTTCCCCAGGCAGCTCCCTCAGAACCTCCCCACACAGCACGAAGGCCGGACAAGGAGGGACAGTTGCTGATGCATGGATGTGTTTATGGGCTTCAGAGACAGCATCCCATGTGGAATTAGGCATGCATGGCTGCACCCTTCCTCCTCTGGGTGCATGCCAAGGCACGGACCTTAAGGCCCTTCAAAATCCTCAGCACCAAGCTCATGATGCTCTTAATCCGGCCCTGGTCCTCCTCCACCGCCGCTTCCACCTACACCGCCCATAGGTGTGCGCAGCCTATTGCATTAGGGTGTGCACCCCAAAGTTTAAATACACATGCATGTGTTTGCCTACATGTACATGGCCCGATACATTACTCTCCCTGCTGGCAAAGTGAAATAGAGCAGAGCAGGTCTGAGGGAGATCTTTCCCATCTCCTCACTGGCTAACAGAGCGATAATGCTATGTGCCCTAGGTGATTAGGGTGTGCCCAGGCACATCCGGCACACCCTGTGCGCACGCCTATGACACCGCCACATCCACCACCACCTCAACCTCCCTCCTACTCCATATGGGCCTCGTCCTTCAGAGATGAAGAACATTGTTTTATTTTTCTGTTTTTTTTTGTTGTTTTAAGTTATTTCCCTATCCACATTTGTTTGCAGAACACTTGCCATGCTCTTAACAACATTTTGCTGCCATTTGCAGCACTCTAGCTCTTTCCATTGGTGTTTTAGAGCCATTTTAGTGCCTGAAAGTTTGGGTCCCCATTGATTTCAATGGGGTTCGGTGTCCGGGAAAAGTTCGGCAAAAATCCGGGACACGGAGCCGGACTTTTTTTTAAAGTTCGGCCGAACCCGCCGAACACGGACATCCAGGTGTCCGCTCAACTCTACCTGTGCATCTACATGCAGCTAAACACGGCTCTCACATGGGGTATGCATTGATATGCCCCATGTGAACAAGACCTAGGAGGTTACAGTGAGGGTTAATATTAGGGTTATAGAGAGGGTTAGTGTAAAGCTTACATGGAGGGTCAGTATTAAAGTTATAGAGAGTGCTAGTGCAGGGTTAACTGTTGAAGAAATTAGGGAGGGATAGTGTAACAGTCCCAGTCCAAATAACAGCTTTTGAAACTTAGTTCCCTTCCGGCACGTGTACAACTAATAGTCTACAGCAAGGTCTTTACTCACAGTGTCCCAGTAGCTGTCTGCCACCGAGGATCCATGGGTAGATCCTCAGTGAGGGAGATAAAAAGATCCTACTCCAGGCCAGGACTTAAAGACAGTGCCCTCCAGCAAATATAATCCTTTGGCAACCTTTTTTAGGTCCTCCACCCCACCACCCCACCACTTCTGAGGCCCAGACTACAATTTCTTGTCTCAGCAAAGCTGTCTCCAGGGGGCAGCAGCCCCCAGAGAACTGGAACCCTCCCTGGAGAGGAAAGAACACTCTGTCAAGGCTTCCTAAACATTTATCACCTGCTCAGCCACCTTCTGGACTACTCCTTACAGGGATTAACTTGTAGTGGTAGTGGTAGTCCATTAAAGGAGCACCCAATCTCAACAATAAGAATCCCACTTGGATCAAAGATCATCGTTTCATTTGTAGATAGTAGAGATGACAATGGAGGAAGCACTTTGTTTGGCCTAACAGCCCTGAAGAAGGGGGAGTCTCTGTTCCCCCAAAACGTGTTGGCTTTAACATGTTCTGCTACTAATAAAATGATGAACTTTGATCCAAGTGGGATTCTTATTGCTGAGATTGGGCACTCCTTTAACCGACTACCACTAGAAACTTTGGAAAGGACCACCAGGCCGTACCCAAAGGTAGCAGTCCAGACCCTTCAACAAGGGTCCATTGCCATATTTTCATCTAGTCGGACCAGATTGATTGGAAGTCAATCTCCCCAAGTGGCCATCTCTTATCACCCACCCACAGACCCTCTATTGAGCAGGTCAGTCCAGCGCAGTCATCAACCTTTAAAAAAATAGGGATTAACTTGGGCATGAAAAGTATTCACATTTTCTTGCCCTATATGCTGCAAACCTCTTTCAGAGGCAGGTGGGAGCAATCAAATCCTCAGCTCAGGAATCCCTGAACAGACATGAACATTCAATTACTGCTCCACTCATTACAGTGAAGCCAAAAAAAGAAATTTAACCTAGAAGTCGAACTAGAGGATGGCGCTTCACTAATGCTAAAGCCACTGCATCATCATGGCAGGCGGGGGATTAGAATTTTCAGAATCAGCCAGCATTCAGCCATTCAGCAAGGATGCTCATTAGGGTCCCCTGACATATCCACCAGAGGGAAAACCTGCAAATCTCTAAACAGAATTAAAAAAAACCCATGAAACTGCAAGTGTGCAAATGATGACAATCACATCAAAAATGGCTTTTACTTCTAGGCAAATATTACAATAGTAACTGAAAATGTGTCCTAGCTGGAAATACACATTGTTTTCCCATTAACAGTGTAAAAGGCCCCGCAATTTTGTAAGTGGTTATAAAACTAACTTGCAAAGCCTTTAGGCGATTCACATCTCGTTCGTTTCCCATGATAAAATCGCCAAATGATCTCATTCTGCTGGCAATTAGCGATGCCTCCAATGCAGAAGACGGTATCGCATCCTCTGGCCCCAGCCTCGTGGAGGCTGCAAGTAATTATCAAAAGTCGACTCATTAGACTTATAACTGGCGTTAATTGATACCACTCTAGAACATCTCGGCGGAGATTAACCTGCGTCACCTCGGAAAATATATTAATGGCTTTTGGATTCCGGGCATACATGCACTGCGAGCCGGATGCTGCGGAGAACACCACCAAGAACTCTACATTTGAGTAATGGCTTGTGCCAGCAATCAACCTTTCTGGATATTAGGATTAAACATGACATTTGAACGCCATCATTAAGGTGCGCTCCCTGACTTCATTTATTGCACCGTGTTTTCACTATTGTCTTCCTGAACCGTCTGTACAGAAGTTCTTCCAGGGAGCATACAGGTGGAAAGATGGACAGAAAACAAAGAGATCACTGCTAGCTCTTTCTCTGATCCCCCACCCCCTTCATTCTCCTTCTCTATCTATCTTTATTCCCCCCCCTGATCACTCCCTGTTCACTCCTTCTCTATTCTCCCCCATCTTCATGCTTATCCTCTGCTCCCATTCTGTATTCCCTCCTTTTTATCTCTGTTTTCTCCCTGCTCTCTCCCTAGTCTCTCTCTCTGCCCCCCGTCCCTTCATTGTGTCTCAATCTATCTTTCTTTCCCCCCCTGCACTCTCCCTGTTCACTCCCTCTCTATTCTCTCTCATCTTCCTACTCATCCTCTGCTTCTGTTCTGTATTCCCTCCTTTTTATCTCTGTTTTCTCCCTGCTCTCTCTCTTTCTCTCTCTCTCTCTCTCTCTCTCTGCCCCCCCCCCTTCATTGTGTCTCTATCTATCTTTCTTTTCCCCCTGCTCTCTCCCTGCACACTCCCTTTCTATCCTCTCTCATCTTTATACTTATCCTCTGCTCTGCTCCCTTTCTGTATTCCCTCCTTTTTATCTCTGTTTTCTCCCTGCTTTATCCCTAGTCTCTCTCTCTGCCCCCTGCCCCTTCATTCTCCTTCTCTCTATCTATCTTTCTTTTACCCCTGATCACTCCCTGTTCACTCCCTCTCTATTCTCTCTAATCTTTATACTTATCCTCTGCTCCCGTTCTGTATTCTCTCCTTTTTATCTCTGTTTTCTCCCTGCTCTCCCTCACTGCCCCCCGTCCCTTCATTCTCTCTCTCCCTATCTTTCTTTTCCCCCTGCTCTCTCCCTGTTCACTCCCTCTCTATTCTCTCTCATCTTCATACTCATCCTCTGCTCCCTTTCTGTATTCTCTCCTTTTTATCTCTGTTTTCTCACTGCTCTCCCCCTAGTCTCTCTATCTGCCCCCCTGCCACTTCATTGTGTCTCTATCTATCTTTCTTTTCCCCCTGCTCTCTCCCTATTAACTCTCTCTCTATTCTCTCTCATCTTTATACTTATCCTCTCCTCCCTTTTCTGTATTCTCTCCTTTTTATCTGTTTTCTCCCTGCTCTCCCCCTACTCTCTCTCTCTGCCCCCCGCCCCTTCATTGTGTCTCTATCTATCTTTCTTTTCCCCCTGCTCTTTCCCTGTTCACTCCCTCTCTATTCTCTCTCATCTTCATACTCATCCTCTGCTCCCTTTCTGTATTCTCTCCTTTTTATCTCTATTTTCTCCCCCCCCCCCCATTCCGTCTCTCTCTATCTCTGTCCCCACCCCTTTATTGTGTCCCTCTTTATCTCTGTTCCCCCCTGCTCTCTCTCTTTCTCTCTATGTTCTCTCTGTTTATCTCTGTTTCCCCCTGCTCTCTCTCGTTCTTCTCTCTATGTTCTCTCTGTTTATCTCTGTTTCCCCCTGCTCTCTCTTGCTCTTCTTCTCTCTATGTTCTCTCTGTTTCCCCCTGCTCTCTCTCTCTCACTCTTTTTCTCTCTATGTTCTCCCTCTTTACATCTGTTCCCCCTCCTCTCTCTTGCACATCTTCTCTCTATGTTCTCCCTCTATATCTCTGTTTTCCCTGCTCTCTCACTCTCTTTCTTTCTATGTTCTCTCTGTTTATCTCTGCCCCCCTGCTCTCTCTCACTCTTCTTCTCTGTAGGTTCTCTCTCTTTAACTCTGTTCCCCCCTGCTCTGTTTTTCTCGCTATGTTCTCTCTCTTTATTTCTGTTTCCCCCCTGCTCTGCCTCGCTCTTCATCTCTCTATGTTCTCCCTGTTTATCTCTGTTCCCCCCATGCTCTCTCTCGCTCTTCTTCTCTCTATGTTCTCCCTCTTTATCTCTGTTCCCCCTGCTCTCTCTTGCTCTCTTTCTCGCTATGTTCTCTCTCTTTATCTCTGTCCCTCCCTCTCTCTCTCTATCGCTCTCTTCCTCGCTATGTTCTCTCTCTTTATCTCTTTTTCCCCCCTGTTCTCTCTCGCTCTCTTTCTCACTATGTTCTCCCTTTTTATCTCTGTTCCCCCTGCTCTTGCTTGCTCTTGGTCCCTTTATGTTCTCTCTGTTTATCTCTGTTTCCCCCCTGCTCTTTCGCTCTCTTTCTCTCTCTATGTTCCCCCTCATTATCTCTGTTTCCCCCTGCTCTCTCTCTCTCTTTCTCGCTCTTTTTCTCTCTATTTTCTCTCTTTTTATCTCTGTTCTCTCTGCTCTCTCGCTCTCTTTCTCGCTATGTTCCCTCTCTTTATCCCTGTTCCCCCTGCTCTCTCTCTCTCGCTCGCTCTTTTTCTCTCTATGTTCCCCCTCCTCTCTCTTGCACTTCTTCTCTCTATGTTCTCCCTCTATATCTCTGTTTTCTCTGCTCTCTCTCTCTCGCTCTCTTTCTCTCTATGTTCTCTCTGTTTATCTCTGTTTCCCCCCTGCTCTCTCTCACTCTCTTTCTCTCTGTTCCTCCCATGCTCTCTCTCACTCTCTTTCTTTCTATGTTCTCTCTCTTTATCCCTGCTTCCCCCTGCTCTCTCTCGTTCTTCTTCTCTCTATGTTCTCCCTCTATATGTCTGTTTTCCCTGCTCTCTCTCTCTCGCTCTCTTTCTCTCTATGTTCTCTCTGTTTATCTCTGTTTCCCCCTGCTCTCTCTCGCTCTTCTTCTCTCTATGTTCTCTCTGTTTATCTCTGTTTCCCCCTGCTCTCTCTCGTTCTTCTCTCTATGTTCTCTCTGTTTATCTCTGTTTCCCCCTGCTCTCTCTCGTTCTTCTTCTCTCTATGTTCTCTCTCTTTATCTCTGTTTCCCCCTGCTCTCTCTCGTTCTTCTTCTCTCTATGTTCTCCCTCTATAGCTCTGTTTTCCCTGCTCTCTCTCTCGCTCTCTTTCTCTCTATGTTCTCTCTGTTTATCTCTGTTTCCCCCTGCTCTCTCTCGTTCTTCTTCTCTCTATGTTCTCTCTGTTTATCTCTGTTTCCCCCTTCTCTCTCTTGTTCTTCTTCTCTCTATGTTCTCTCTCTTTATCTCTGTATCTCTTTATCTCTGTGTAGCTCCACCCCTGTGAGGGCCCAAAGGTTGCCCTGACTCCTCCTGCCTCCCGACACCTCTGTCACCCTGGGTTTCCGACATGTTTCCAAGTGATAATGCAATTACACACACATCAGACTGGTGCAAAGTATACAAGTATTTTACTTAAGATTCTTGAAGCAGATAAGAACAAGAATAACTTAAGCAGAAATATTTAAGTGTTCGACTCTTATTCTTGGTAAATATGCAAAGTTCTTCTGTTAACCACTTAAGCCCCGGAGGATTTGGCTGCTAAACGACCAGGGGGTATTTTGCGATTCGGCACTGCGTGAATTTAACGGACAATTGCGCGGTCGTGCGACGCTGTACCTAAACGAATTTGGCGTCCTTTTTTTCCCACAAACAGAGCTTTCTTTTGGTGGTATTTGATCACCTGTGCGATTTTTTGATCACGCGCTATAAACAAAAAAAGAGCGTCAATTTTGCAAAAATAGCATTATTTTTCCCTTTTTTTTTTATATGAAATTCCCCCCAAAAAAATGTAAAAATCAAAATTTTTTAACATTTTCGGCCAATTTGTTTTATGCTACCTATGTTTGGTAAAAAAAATCGCAAAAAGCGTATTTTGATTGGTTTGCGCAAAAGTTATTGCGTTTACTGACTAAGGGAAAGATTTTTGTCATTTTTGTTGTTTTTTTTTTTAACGTGTAATGGCGGCGATCTGCGATTTTTTTTGCGGTACTGCGACATTAGGGTGGACAGATCAGACCCTTGACTGACATTTTTGACACTTTTGGGGTTACCAGTGACATTTCTACAGTAATCAGTGCTATATATATGCACTGTTACTGTAAAAATACACTGGTAGTGAAGGGGTTAACTTTATTTGAGAGGGAGGGGCTGTGTGTGTCCCTAGGGGCATGATTCTTACTGTGATTGGCTGTGGCTTCAGCTGTATGCAGAGTGATCAACGGATCTACATAGTAGATCCATATGATCAGCTCTCATACAGAGGGGAGAATGACAGGCAGCTTGTTTACACAAGCTGCCTGACTTTCTCCCTCTCCCCCGCTGATCGCAGAGTGGCCGGCGGACATCGGGTCCGCCGGTCACACGCGCGGGGGGGGGTCCGCGACCACGCGGGAGCGGGAGCGCGCCTCCGGCGGCGCGCGCTCGCTCCCTAGACCCTCACAAGCTAGTGACGTAGCCCTACGTCACTTTGCCTGTGAGGGGCTGACCGCCGACGTAGATCGGCGTGCGGCAGTCGGCAAGTGGTTAAGCAAACAGGACCCAAAACTATACTTTCTCTCTAGCACCAACCTAGGAGGGTGCTACATCAATATGTAATTTACCGGCTCCTTCCTTTTCTGAGTGAACGCACTCACTTACTTACTCTGTTCATTCATAACCGAAGCGTAGTAAGCTGTGTTTACTATTCTTCAGTTTGTGAATGAACAGGAAGCTGCTCAGCACAGAGCACTTCCCATTCATTCACGGTCCAGCAGAGAAAGGTGTGCGTGTTTGAGCTTTGGGGTGCACACCAGGCTGCGCACACCTATGCCCCCGAGCATGTTGTCTGCCTAGAGTGCACCTTTAAATGATACCGTCTGTGAACAGAGCAGGGAAATGTAGCACAAAACACGACTTTTAATATAAATTCTGTGCCCTTCCTGTGCTGCTTTCACCTCCGCCATTAATTACAGGTACTGCTGGGAATGATTCAGCCCTGTAAACAGATGCTTTCAAAGTTCAGCAGAGTTTTAAAAGACCAGAAAGGACATAGGAGAGGTCAGCAAGCCTCCCACTGAAATCTGGAAGGTTTCGGAAAAGAAAACAACTAATTAATGGAAATGTGCGCTGGGGACATGTTGGATCCGGTACTTAACAAAGACTTAGAGGATTATCCAACGCCGTCGGTTTTACAAGCATGGGATTTAGCGGTGAATCATAAAGGACCACGTTGGTGAAATCACATCGGCAAAGTGTTTTAAAACGAACGTTTACTGCAAAGTGGCTAATGAGCAGTGAAATATATGTATGTGCAATTTATGTTTTTTAAATTATATGTACATTTTTTTTTTTTTTAAGTTTTGTGTAAAGCATGGAAGGATTAAACACTTGACAGTTTATTTTTTGCAGTCTTTGTTCACACAACAGGAAGTGAAAGGAAGCAAGGTGAGGAGAATTACCTACTAAGTCAGCCAGGTTGGTGACCTGATTTTTTTTTTCTTTCTGCTGAACTTAAAGTATAACTAAAGGCATACCTCCCAACCGTCCCAGATTCCGTGGGACCGTCCCGGGATTTAACCACTTCAATGCAAGGCACTTTCACCCCCTTCCTGCCCAGAGCAATTTTCAGCTCTCAGCGCTCTCACATTTTGAATGACAATTGCGCGATCATGCTACACTGTACCCATATGAAATTTGTATCATTTTTTTCTAACAATAGAGTTTTCTTTTGGTGGTATTTAATCAGCGCTAGGCTTTTTATTTCTTACAAATAAAAAGAAAAACAACAGAAAATGTTGAAAAAAAAAGGTTTTTCTTATTTTCTGTGAGTAAATTTTGAAAATAAATAATTTTTCTCCTTCACTGATGTGCGCTGATGAGGCGGCACTGATGGGCACTGATAGGCTGCACTGATGGGCACTGATAGGCTGCACTGATGGGCACTGATAAGGTGCCACTTATGGGCACTGATGAGGTGGCACTTTTGGGCACTGATGAGGTGGCACTAAGGAGGAGTTACTAATATGCCGCACTGATGGGCACTGATAGGTGGAACTGATAGGCGGCACTGATGGGCACTGAGAGGTGGCACTGATGGGCACTGAGAGGCGACACTGATGGGCAGCACTGATTGGCACTGACGGGCGGCACTGATGTACGGCAGTGATGGGCACTGACGGGTGGCACTGATGAGCACTGACGGGCGGCACTGATGGACCTTGATGGGCTTCACCATCAGTGCCCACAATCTGTGCCCATAGTGCTGCCAGTCAGTTCCCATCAGTGCCTAGATGAGCAGGCACTGATGGGCATTGACTGGCAGCACTATGGGCACTGATTGTGGGCACTGATTGTGGGCACTGTGGGCATTGATGGTGGGCACTGATTGGCACTCTATTTACATTTTTTGCAATCAGGGCACTGATGATCAGTGCCCTGATTACATGTCCTTGTCTCCCCTGTGAGGAGGAGCTGCTGATCGGCTCTCCTCGCCTCACACTCTGACAGTATGAGGCGAGGAGAGCCGAATAACGGCACTTCCTCATTTATATGTGACCGGCTGTGATTGGACACAGCCAATCACATGGGTAATGAGTCATGTCATTGACTCTTTACCAAGATCGGGGTCGTGTCGTGTTCTAGCAACACGGCGTGGCCACAAACTTTGCTCTGCCGTTCTGGTGCGCCGTCATATGACAGCGTCCCAGAACAATAGATGCACCGCTCCGCCGTCATTTGACGGCGGGTGGGTAGGAAGCGGTTAAAGTAAGTCCCGGGGTCCCACGATCTGGGCTGGAGTCCCGGAGCCCAGTGCCGGAAAAAGTTCCGACACTGGGTTCCACTCAGTAGTAGTATCCTCAATGGGTGCAATGGGTGCTCCCACACACATCACCAAGTGAAGATTACTACTAGCAAAGCTTGCTCTCTGCTCCCCTGCCCCCCTCCTCAATGCAGACATTAGTTGCTAGGACCGAGTCGTCCTAGTAACCGATGACACAATTTTAAGGCGTCTAAGCTCTGCCCTCCGCCTTCCGCTCCCGCTTTGTGGCTATCAGCAGCTCCTCTGGTAAGTAAGGAATCCTTCAGCCCTACATGTTTCAACTTGTCTCACAGAGGTACAGGCTTCTGTGTGACAGCTTCTGTATATGAGCGCCAGGCACTCAGGGCATTTGCCACACATTTGCTGGTGGATGCCACAGGTCCTGGCGCCACAACGGCCTGCATTGTTTTTTTGTTCCAGGTTTCCGAGGAGGCTTCTTTCTCCTCCTGTCAGGACTGTAGCATTGAGCCGAGTGAAGTGCTGTTAAAACTCCTGCCTGGCTCCCTGCTATAGTCCTGACTGTCGGAGATCTGTAAGCGGCACTGGGACTGGCATTAGTGAGAGAGCTGTGGGGGGGGGGGGGGTCTGGTATTAGTGAGAGAGCTGGGGGGGTCCGGCATTAGTGAGAGAGCTGGTGGGGGGGTCTGGTATTAATGAGAGAGCTGGGGGGGGAGTCCGGCATTACTGAGAGACCTGGGGAGTCCTTCATTAGTGAGAGAGCTGGGGGGGTCCGGCATTAGTGAGAGAGCTGGGGGGGTCCGGCATTACTGAGAGACCTGGGGAGTTCTTCATTAGTGATAGAGCTGGGGGGGTCCGGCATTAGTGAGAGAGCTGGGGGGGGGGTCCGGCATTAGTGGGAGAGCTGTGGGGGGGGTCTGGCATTAGTGAGAGAGCTGGGGGGGTCCGGCATTACTGAGAGACCTGGGGAGTTCTTCATTAGTGATAGAGCTGGGGGGGTCCGGCATTAGTGAGAGAGCTGGGGGGGGGGTCCGGCATTAGTGGGAGAGCTGTGGGGGGGTCTGGCATTAGAGAGAGAGCTGAGGGGGTCCGGCATTACTGAGAGAGCAGGGAGGGGTCTGGCATTACTGAGAGAGCTGGGGGGGTCCGGCATTACTGAGAGACCTGGGGGTCCTTCATTAGTGAGAGAGCTGGGAGGGGTCCGGCATTAGTGAGAGAGCTGGGGGGGGGGGTGGGGGGGTCCGGTATTAGTGAGAGAGCTGGGGGGGTCCGGCATTAGTGAGAGAGCTGGTGGGGGGGTCTGGTATTAATGAGAGAGCTGGGGGGGGGGAGTCCGGCATTACTGAGAGACCTGGGGAGTCCTTCATTAGTGAGAGAGCTGGGGGGGTCCGGCATTAGTGAGAGAGCTGGGGGGGTCCGGCATTACTGAGAGACCTGGGGAGTTCTTCATTAGTGATAGAGCTGGGGGGGTCCGGCATTAGTGAGAGAGCTGGGGGGGGGTCCGGCATTAGTGGGAGAGCTGTGGGGGGGGTCTGGCATTAGTGAGAGAGCTGGGGGGGTCCGGCATTACTGAGAGACCTGGGGAGTTCTTCATTAGTGATAGAGCTGGGGGGGTCCGGCATTAGTGAGAGAGCTGGGGGGGGTCCGGCATTAGTGGGAGAGCTGTGGGGGGGTCTGGCATTAGTGAGAGAGCTGAGGGGGTCCGGCATTACTGAGAGAGCAGGGAGGGGTCCGGCATTACTGAGAGAGCTGGGGGGGTCCGGCATTACTGAGAGACCTGGGGGGTCCTTCATTAGTGAGAGAGCTGGGAGGGGTCCGGCATTAGTGAGAGAGCTGGGGGGGATCCAGCATTACTGCGAGACCTGGGGGTCCTTCATTAGTGAAAGAGCTGGGGGGGTCCGGCATTAATGAGAGAGCTGGGGGTCCGGCATTAGTGAGGGAGCTGGGGGGTCCGGCATTAATGAGAGAGCTGGGGGGTCTGGCATTAGTGAGAGAGCTGGGGTAGGGGGTTCGGCATTAGTGAGAGAGCTTGGAGGGGGTCCGGCATTAGTGAGAGAGCTGGGGGGGTCCGGCATTACTGAGAGACCCGGGGGTCCTTTATTAGTGAGAGAGCTGGGGGGGTCCGGCATTAGTGAGAGAGCTGGGATGGGGTCTGGCGTTACTGAGAGAGCTGGGGGGTCCGGCATTAGTGAGAGAGCTGGGGGGGTCCGGCATTACTGAGAGACCTGGGGGTCCTTTATTAGGGAGAGAGCTGGGGGGTCCGGCATTACTGAGAGACCTGGGGGTCCTTTATTAGTGAGAGAGCTGGGGGGGTCCGGCATTAGTGAGAGAGCTTGGGGGTCCGGCATTAGTGAGAGAGCTGGGAGGGGGGGGGGTCCAGCATTACTGAGAGACCTGGGGGGGAGTTTTGGTTTCCCTTTCCCATCTATTGTATTTAGTTAGTGGTTAGTTAGGCTTGCTGTCTTTTAGGTTGATTAGTTAGGTATAATTTCTCAGGGTTTTTGGTTCACTTATATTTTATGATTGCTGTGTGCTGGTGTTTGGATGGATTTTGGTTTACTGTTAATAAATCTTACTTAAAGTATACACTGTCTGGTCCCTGTTTCCCGAGTGTAGCTACGCAGATATGGCCATCCCTGCTGCTGATTCCTGATAGATAGATAGATAGATAGATAGATAGATAGATAGATAGATAGATAGATAGATAGATAGATAGATAGATAGATAGATAGATAGATATGGATAGAAAATGCACTGTAAACCCCAAGATGAAGGAAAATGCACCCACAATGCGTTTGAGAAAACAAATTGCATGCTGGGTGCCTACATAGATAGGACATACCTACATGGACCTACAGTGCATCTGGAAAGTATTCACAGCGCTTCACTTTTTCCACATTTTGTTATGTTACAGCCTTATTCCAAAATGTATTAAATTATTATTTTCCTCAAAATACTACAAACAATCCCCCATAATGACAATGTGAAAGAAGTTTGTTTGAATTTTTTGCAAATGTATTAAAAATAAAAAAGGAAAAAAATCCCATGTACATAAGTATTCACATCCTTTGCTCAATACTTTGTTGAAGCACCTTTGGCACCAATTACAGCCTCAAGTCTTTTTGAGTATGATGCTGCAAGTTTGGCAAAAATATTTTTGGGCAGTTTCTCCCATTCTTCTTGCAGGACCTCTCAAGATCCATCAGGTTTGATTGGAAGCATCAGTGCATAGCCCTTTTCAGAGCTCTCCAGAGATGTTCAATCGTGTTCAAGTCTGGGCTTTGGCTGGCCACTCCTGGACATTTACAGAGTTGTCTCGTAGTCACTCCATTGTTATCTTGGCTGTGAGGCTAGGGTGGTTGTCCTGTTGGAAGATGGATCTTCGCCCCAGTCCGAGGTCCAGAGCGCTCTGCAGCAGGATTTCATCAAGGATGTCTCTGTACATTGCTGCATTCATCTTTGCCTTGATCCTAAATAGTTTCCCAGTTCCTGCCGTGAAAAAACATCCCCACAGCATGATGCTGCCACCACCATGCTTCACTCTAGGGATGGTATTGGCCAGTTAATGAGCGGTGACTGGTTTCCTCCAGACATGATGCTTGCCATTCAGCCAAAGAGTTCAAACTTTGTTTCATTGAACCAGAGAATTTTGAGAGTCCTACCAGTGCTGTATCTTGGCCTAGGCCAACAAGGCCCAGGCCTAGGGCAGCACTTTGTTGGGGGGCAGCAAAAAATTTGGACTTTGATGTCATTGATTATTTCACTTATTTGTATAAGGACTATGGACTTTCTATTTATTATACAAATAAGTGACATAATCCTAGGATTACAATCAGTGGCAGCAAACACAAGTCCAAATATCTTAAAAGAACTGATGGGGCTGCACTAATATGGCAGCTCTGATATGCTGCACTGATGGTCGCAAATATGCTGCATTGATGGGCACTAATATGTTGCTCTGATGGCCACTAATGAGTTGCCAATGGTGGGTACTGATAAACTGCACTGATGGGCACTAATGAGGCTGCATTGATAAGGCAGCACTGATATGCTGCACTGATGGGAACTGATGGGGCTGCATTGATAGGCATGAGGTGGCACTGATAAGCTTCACTGATGGGGCTGCACTGATATGTTGCACTGATGGACACTAATAGGCTGCACTGATGGCCACTGATGAGGGGGCACTGATAAGCTGCTCTGATGGGCACTGATATGATGCACTGATAGGCTGTACTGGTGGCCATTGATGGGGCTGCACTGATGGGCACTGATGAGGCTGTACTGATATGCTGCACTGATAGGCACTGATAAGGCGGCACTGATGGGCTCTGATAGACTGTGGTTGTGGTTTGTGGTTTACAGATGACAGGGCGGGTCATAAACAGGAAGGAGTGTGGCCTTTACAGGAAGGGGTGGGTCATATTTCAATTAGGGGGTGCACAAGTTAATCAGGCCTAGGGCAGCACAAAACCTAAATACACCACTGAGTCCTACAGGTGCCTTTTGTCAATCTCTAGGCGGGCTGTCATGTGTCTTTTACTGAGGAGTGGCTTCCCTCTGGCCACTCTACCATACAGGCCTGATTGGTGGAGTGCTGCAGAGATGGTTGTTCTTCTGGAAGTTTCTCCTCTCTCCACAGAGAAATGCTGGTGCTCTGTCAGAGTGACTATCAGGTTCTTGGTCACCTCCCTGACTAAGTCCCATCTCCTCTAATCGCTCAGTTTGGCCTGGTGGTCCGCTCTAGGAAGAGTCCTTGTGGTTCCAAACTTCTTCCATTTACAGATGATGGAGGCCACTGTGCTCATTGGGACCTTCAATGCTGCAGAAAATTTTCTGTACCCCTCCCCAGATCTGTGCCTCAATGCTATCCTGTCTCGGAGGTCTACAGACAATTCCTTGGACTTTATGGCTTGGTTTGTGCTGCTAACTGTGGGACCTTATATAGACACATGCGTGCCTTTCCAAATCATGTCCAATCAACCAAATTCACCCCAGATGGATTCCAATCAAGTTGTAGAAACTTCTAAAGGATGGTCAGTGGAAGCATGATACACCTGAACTCAATTTTGAGTGTCATGGCAAAGGCTGTGAATACTTATGTACGTGTGATTTTTTATTTGAAAATAAATTTGCAAAGATTTCACACAAACATCTTTCACGTTGTATAGGGTATTGTTTGTAGAATTTTGAGATAAATTAATTTAATCCATTTTGGAATAAGGCTGTAACAGAACAAAATGTGGAAAAAGTGAAGCGCTTTGAATGCTCTCCGGATGCACTATATTTCCACATGGTTATCCTGTATGATTACATCTAATAAAACTCTATGAAAATGCACTGTAAACACCCCCAAGACGCATGAAAATGCTTCCACAATGCATCTGGGAAAACAAAATGCATGCTCGAGGCTTAACTACGTACACCATTTCCACCAAGGACAACGTAGGAAATACGCTGATACAGGCAGTGGCAGCAGCTGTAACGTGTTCACATGCTTTCTTAAATTTGAATATCAAAAGAAAAGGTTTGAAATAAGATGTTACATTAATGGCCACCCTGTTTAAATGCTGCTGACCAAACCTGCTTGTAGATAACCTGTAAGGTAGAAATGTAGATGTCTCTTTGTTGCAGGGCCAGGTGCTGTATTGCTCATCTGTGCTACAGTATTTAAGAATGAACTCCTGAAAAAAAGTTGTAATGCACCAGTGGTGGCCCGTTCATTGAGGGCGCAGGGGCGCCACCCCCCCCCCCTTCCATGCGTCCGGCCTCCTAATCTACATGCTTGGACGCATGGATTCCAATTGGGTTTTTTTTTTTTTTTGAAGCAGAGGCTCTATTAGGCTTCAAAAAAGGGTGGGCTCGGGGCACAGAGCACTGCGCCCTGAGCCTACCCAGTTGTGTGACAATAGCGAATGAACATTCGCTATTGCCACACTGATTCTCCTCCTGGCCAACCAGGAAGTGGGTCCTGAGACCCGTTTCCCAATTGGCCCAAAGGAGAAGCCATGCTATTTGCCAAGGAGGAGGAGGGAGGAGACGCAGGGGAAGCCCGACCCACGAAGGAGAAGCCGCCTCCGCTGCCTGCCCAGGGTGAGTGAGCCGGCGACCAGGGGGGGGGGTTAGGTGTGTGGGCTGGAGCTGGTATAACACAAAAAAGGTTCAAGCGCTAGTCCTGGATGCAGTTTTTTTTGTTATGTCATGAACTCAGAAATTTGTTAAATTGTGAAACCTGTACATCAATTGCACCACGGCTGCCCAATCCTTAACACGGAATGGTGTATGAAAACAATTGAAACAAAAAAGAAGGATGGCGCTCTTGTGTGCATATGTGGTTAATCAAGTATAAATGATGACCCCAAAAATAGTCTCGTATAAAGCCTTAAAGGTTTAATAAACACAAACGGATTAAAATAAATAAATGTACTTCCAAACCAATCCCTGAAGCCTCCGGGTCTCCTTAGGGTGCTGTGGGGATCCCTGGTGGTAATTGTGGGAATCCAATGACATCGGGTAACCCAAGATGAAGAAAGGTGCTCCCTGATGGTAATTATCAGCATCCAATGGTAGAGGCTCACACGGTCCTGTGTGCGGCCGCTACACTGAACCGGGGCCAATGCGTTCTCCGTAGCCGAGTCCTCCATGAGGACCGGAAATGGCGCGTGAATTACGTCACTGGAAGTGACGCTGAGGAGATGAACAGGAAGCCGGGTGGAACAGTGGAAGTATCACGAGAACTTCTGAAAGCTTCTGGTTGCCACAACTACATGTTTCGCTATACCTAGCTTTGTCAAGCCGCCTGCCGATCCCCCCCCCACCCTGGCCCATGGAGCACCAGCCACCAATGAAATGCACAAATAGGTACTACAAAAATAAATCACCACTCCAGGTTGGTCCACACACTACCCAATCCAAGAAGTCTTACATCGAGGTGCTTGCCCAGTATGCAACAAGGGGAGAATACAATAGAACAAGTAGATGGCCACACACTGTAGTAAGGACACTCCAAAATACTTTATTGTAGCAAAATCATGATAAAAGCATCACAGCACCAGGATCCAAGGAGAAATGTTAACGCATTTCATGCTCGAAGGCGCTTACTTGAGTACACGCACACATGAATATATGATCAAAGTTCTAAACATTCCCAGCTCCATCTAAAGCTAACAACAACATTTTTAGATACACTTTACCTGTGATTCCATTTGCTGATTTTAACAGGTCCCAAAAGCCCTGCTTTCTTATTGGACTTGAGCTATCCTTTGAGGTCTTCACCAGCTTGCATATTACTATGCCTTAACTGGGAGGTTGGGTTGAGTGTGCTAGGTGTGACTTCCACTTTTGATCTGAGATGCTGAAGAAAATACAAATGAGGTATAAGTAACCTGTAGAGTTACAAGATTCACATATATTGTTTTCTGCTCTTTATAGCAGTTCCTCAGAACATCACTGTCAACCTTGGGGACTGTCACAGCTGCCTGCGGAAGAAGTCCTTTGTGGCTTTAAAACATTGCTTTTTATTGTTGACAATAAAGTTTCCTGTCTTTTTGTTTGAACATGGTGTGTTGACATGATCTTGGACTGGGATTTTGTTTTTTGCGGCACCATTTCATCAAAGCACACTTCTAAAATTGGGTCTAATTGCTGTAAAAAGCGTGATGGACTTTTTAAATTTAGGAACCTACTGGTCATGTCTCCAGTCCAGCCCAATACAATCATCTTACACTCATCAATCAATTTGTTAGGGACACCTGTTTATTTATGCAATTATCTAATGAGCCAATTATGTACATCAGCACAATGCATGAAATCATGCAGATATAGGTCAAGAGCTTCAGTTAATGATCTCATCCATGAATGGGGAAATATGATTTTAGTGCTATCGAATGTGAAGATGCTTGTTGGTGCCAGACAACAGTCAACAGTCTCTAAAGCAGCCTTTCTCAACCTTTTTACTCCAGAGGAAGCCCTAAAATAATTTTGAGGTCTTGAGGAACCCCTACGAAAATCAACTTGTTGTGTTCCAAATGGAAACATGCCCCTTATATTGGTGGTCAGTAGGAAGAATGGCACCCTTATGGAGAAAAATAAAAGAGATCATTGGTGTCATGCTCCTGGCTCTGCCAAGTGGTGTTGGCCCTGGAACTATGTAGGCACTGTCAGGATTATTGGGGAGATTAAATAAAAGAAAAATGGAATTATATTTAAAAGCCATGTATATTCAGTCCTATATAGAGATTTTGAACAGTACAGCTTCCATCTTGTATAGAGGTGATGGAAAGTTCATATATGTTCTTTTGAACAAAATGTCTCTTACAATAGGGTCTTATAATTTCAGCAGATATTTCTGTTTGTCTTTTTGGTAATACATATTGGACTTTCTGACATTTCACCTGATAAAAGCCAGGATGGCACCAGGTTTTAGTGGGGGGTGATGTCCAGACGTTAGTCTATCTGTATTTTACAATGAACAATAGTTAGGTGTATTCTATTTGATTCATTTAAACTAAGTTTTAAAGATACATTATATCATGTGTAAGAAAATATTAGCAATAATTATACATGTGTGTGGCATATACATCGTTCCAAGAGTGTATTATATACCATATTTTGGTTTTATATTTTTACACATAAGAATCTTACTTAGATGAAGCTAAGTACTAATTCCACTTAAATTGCTTCACTTATAGGATAAAAAAATGTTTATGTAAATTTTTGTAAAGGTTTCATGGTCATATAAATCCTACAAACCAGATGCTTTTCTTGGCAGCATATGACATGGCCAAGTGATTTACTTACTATTGTCCAGCCAGGTCATAAGGTTATCAGTATAATACTACTGCTATTATATGCAATTATCTGCTATATATTGAATCTAATAAGCGATACAATACTGCCCCCTTTGGAGACTGTTACTAAATGTAGTCTATGGGTAGATCAGTTATTTCCAATAAATATATATATTGTATTAATAATATATCCTTCTTAAATGGCTTTACCAGGTTTAATCCTTACCAAGATACATGATGGAGATATTAGATGGACGTGCATATATTATGAGAGTATGAACAGGTTTTTATGTTGTTTTTATGATTATTCTTAAATATAAAGCACCATCACATGGGAGGTCAGTCAGTCACAACTTAAGGAACCCTAGGGTTGGACAGAACTCTCCTTGAGAAGAACTGCTCTATAGTTTGCTCAGAATAGTGCGAAAAACAATAACTATTCAATAACTGACAGCTCTGAGGATGAAATGCCTTGTTGAAGAGACTGGTTGGAGGTGCAAGAAATGCTACGGAACTCACATACCCACTTATTACAACTGTGTTGAGCAGATATACATCTAAGAATGCACACCTTGTTGGGCCTTGAGGTAGCTAGAATGCAACAACAGTAAACCTTGTTGGGTTCCACTCTTGTCAGCCATGAACAGAAAGCTGAGGCTATATTGGGCATCAAAATTGGACAGTTAAAGACTGGAAAATATAGAATGGTCTTATAAACCTTGATTCTGATGAGGAACACAGATGGAAAGTCATTCACTAAATCTGAATTTAAAAGAACACCTTTTAAATTGGTAGAATGGGAGATTCGCAGCATGAACATGCAGAAGACTAATCTGCAGAAATTTGGCAATGTCGACATGGACCAGAATCTCAAAGAAATGTTTACAGAATGGGAAATCCATGCCATGAAGAACTGAGGCCGCCTTGAGTATGAAAGTAGGCCCTTCCCAATAAGAGTGTAACAATGGATCAGGGCACATATATTGGCAGGACAATGCTGTGTGTTAAATACAATACGCAACCCCTCTTGATAAAAACAGTAACACATTTATTTGATAAAACCAAATTTTCAACATAATATACTCATGAAAGTGACAGCGGTTTTGTGACATTTTATTTTTTCCATGTGGATTTCAATTTCGTGTGGTCTGCAGGTTCATGTAGAGTTAACATCTTGAAGTCAGCTTATTAATTTTTTCTTTTTTCTTTTTTCTCCCTTTATTGTGCATGAAAATACCTTGAGGATTAAGGTACTTATCTCACTGTAAGTGGCATTTGCTCGTCACCTATCAGGAAGCGTTTGCAAAGCCCGAGGTTCTTAACGATCCAAGTTATAAATATCTCAAATAAAGCAACAGAGCGTGTTTGCAAAACCCAAAGGTCAAGGCGTCGATCACGTATTAACCTTTATTAAATATGATTGTGACACCAAGAGGTAATCATAGATCTCTTTTTTTTTTTTTTTTAATCTAGACTACAAATATACTCACTAATGTGAACTAATGCATCTCTACAACTAGAACATTTTTTTTTTTTATACTCTGTACATCTCAATGGTACCTAATGCAGTTTTAATTGTCTTAAGGCATCAAATGATAAAATATGTGCAATAGATAAATAAGATATAAATAAAAAAATACTTTATTGGGCTAATAAAGGGATTCTGTGTGTATATATATATATATATATATATATATATATATATATATATATATATATACGTATATATATATATATATATATATATATGTATATGTATACATACATATATATACATATATATTTATATATACGTGTGTGTATATATATATATATATATATATATATATACATATATATACTATATTTATTTAAAAAAAAAAAAAATCCCCCAAATTTCTATTAAAGTGCGTATGATCAGTCATGCTAATTAAAATTGAGAAGTGAGATTCAGCCATCCTGTGGGGTAAGGCTGTTTTACCGAGCTTAGCAAGATGGATGGCTTGGATGTCGGTTAAGCGATTTTTTTTTTTTTTTTGTCATTGTAATGATCTAATTTTGTTTTATCATTAGAACATGCTTCTGATCAATCCTTGCAGAAACTTTTTGGACAATTCCACAAGTGTAAAATGCCTACAGGAGATAGAGTTTAAAGGAGAAGGATCACCTTGTAAAAATCATGGCTGGTGCTCTATGCTTGTAAATTAGAAGCACCTATGAGTGTAGAAATGAGCTTTGAGTTAGGTCCCTTACTCTTGCAGTACTGAATGCTGAGATATTTGTCTGGTTGTTAATCTTTTTATTGGCCCTCGTATGTGGACGTAACTGGTGGACTAAAGTAGCACATGTGCTATGAAGAATTTCCATTGAAAGAAAGAAGGATTGACCAGATGGTCTCCTAAATAGTCCAATCTTTACCAAGGTAATAATGAAGGTCGACTGGACTCACTTTCTTGGAGGGTTTTAGTATGCACCTATGGTAGTTCAACAGCAGCTTGCATCAGCTTTCTGGAGTCTCCAGGCAAGCTCTTCACTAGCTACTTCTACCCTCTATGCATAGATGCCCTTTGATAATGGTAAGTCCTAACCAGGGCTTTTTTTCTCAGAAAATAGGTGCAGGAACTCAACCGCAACCCCCCACACACACCTCCAAACCGCATCAAATACTGGGGTGGTCAAATTTCACTAAGAGTAGGAGGGTCTTCAAGGAGCAATAAATACCAGGAGTGCATTATGTACAGAGTGCAGAGTTCAGGGGTGCGCTGTATACAGTTAAGCCTTCTTCCACAGCTGCTAAACTCTGCAACCCCCATCCACATCTCACCTTCACCCCTCTTCAGGTTTGACCTCTGCATGCAACCCCTCCTCCACTGCCTCCATCTCTCAACCCCACCCACCCTAAAAGCTACACCATCTTCCACATGTCTTACTATTATTGTTGTAGAGCTTAAGCACCCAGGCAGCTCCAGTTACCTCCCTGCACACTGTAGGTGGCTCCGCCTTTTTCACTTGCAGGGAGATCATCCAGTGGGGGTGTTGGCATCTGCACTGCACCCTGGGCACCTGCATCTCCCTTGACCTGAACCTGCACTAAGTGGGAGCCGCTCAGGAGATCAGATCTGGGAGTGCCATTGAGAGACAAGCTGTCACTTGTAAACACAAAAGCCCAACTTCTGTGTGTACAAGTAATAGTGGTGAGGAGGGAGGAGAGGACCTGAGCCAGAGGGGGTGGAACTGAGTTCCACCAAGTTCCAGCTTAAAAAAAAGCCCTGGTCCTCCTAACCATAAGTTACAGATGTGTGTATTGGAGATTTATTATTAAACAGATTTTGAATTAAGTCCTGTTTGCTAACTAGCATAACTGAGTGATAAAGAAAAAATTGTCTTTCGCCTTTTAAATCCTATCATCCACTCATTCCATGCTCAAGAGCCAACCGACTTTTGGAAGCCCACTAAGACTTTTGAAGGACTTAGAAAAATGGGAGTAACAAATAAAGCTTTCAATGAAATATAAGAGCAACAAAGGATACAAATACACTTTGGGGTTGATTAACTACAACTGGAGAGTGCAAAATCTGGTGAAGCCCTGCATAGAAACCAATCAGCTCCCAAGTTTTTTTTTTTTTGTCAAAACTTAATTGGACAAGGTGAAGTTAGAAGCTGATTGGCTACCATTCAGAGCACCAGATGTTGCATGAGCCAGTTTTAGTAAATCAATCCCTTTATGTGCGCCAAATGCTTTTTCAAGGCCATTGTAACAGTAGCAGTGACAACTTTACTGTACTTAGACTGTGCAAAGTGCAGAGCTGTGGGAGGGGCTCAACAGGCCCCATACCCTACAGTCTACCTCCAGAAAACTAGGGGGGAGGAGACAAGACCAGTCATCCTGTACATAGAGAGAGAGCAGTAGTGACAGGCCTTTATTACAGGAAACCACTACAGAGAGGTAAAGTGCTGGATTACTGCACAAAAGAAATACACAAAGGACATCACATTTTAGGTAAGAATACACATGCTTCTTATATTTAGATAGATGGGAATTAAGCTTTTCTAGGTAATAATTATGAAGAAAGAATATTTAAATTAGTTTTCTGGGATAAAATTAAAACCTGTTCCTACCTTACTGCTTGCCCCAGCAATTATTAATGGGAGTATAACAATAGTTCTGCTTTTTGACATTGCTTGTGAGTGTAAATGTCCCCATATACAGGTATATCTAATAATTTCTGCCTGTTGGACTTCAAATTACTTTTAAGATTGATATAACTATAAATGGAAGAGTGAAAGCTGGTCGTTTGTACAGTTACATGCATAGACAAAAATATAAGAATAGCAAGCATCCTCTGATGCCTTCCCTCAATCTCCCTGAACATAAACAATTTAAAGGTTGAGCATCTGTCATTGACAGACATCTTCGTACACTGTCCTGTTCTATCGATAAAACATAAATTTCCTTCTACTTATATTGACCTATAAGGTGCTCTAATAACAGCTGTGTCTGGGCATTTCAAGCCCATCACAAAAATAATGCAATCCTATCTGTAATAGGCTGCAAAATCATGTTTCATCTGTAGGGGCACTGTGGCCCAATCTGAATTAGGATTCCAGGTGCGATGGTGGAGGTATAAGGAGGTGCTGCTCTATGGAATGGTCAGAAATGAGAGTGACATTTTTCCTATCCTAAATAAAAACTCTTTGAAGGGACTTAAGATTGAAAGGGGTTTGGGAAGCATAAAAGACGTAATATTGCATCTACAAATTAAACATATCAGTTGTAGTTATCACCAAAAGTCAAGTAATGCTTACTTATAAGAGTTTAAATGAATATATAAATAAACTAAAAGTGGGAGTTAAATCAACTTTTTAAAATATTTTGGATATTGTAGGGAAGTATTAGAACCTCTGTTCAGTTTTTACAGCTGTCTTTGTTCCCATCTGAGTGATTCTAACCCCCTTTCCCCCTCACCCCACATTTTTGCCTTAATGTTTTGTGCCACCTAGTATGTGAAGTAAAGTGTTCAGGGCCTGGACCTGAGCCTGGGACCTCTACTGTGTCTGGCAGTAACCCTTCTCACATGTGTTACCGACCTTAGGCTTGTTTACTGACTGAGCTTCTGCTTGATCCTGACCTGCTATATCTACTACTGGACCATGACTTGCTCACCTCCTGGTGGGATTATCCTGAGAACTGCAACCTGGTACTAACACACAGCAAAACCCATCTCCACCATCAGAAGCTCTGGTGAACATCAATTAGTGCTTAGACCCCGCACCGGTTCAGGACCTAGACCTAAGCCCAGGACCTCTGCTGTGGCAGTAACTCTTCTCGCTCTGCCACCTTAGATACTGGACAGCTTCCTTCCTGATTGCTTAGACAACCTTGCCTTATATCTTTTTTCTCATGAACCTTGAATTCTTTGCTACTCCCATGAACTTCTTGATTTAGGCCATGCCTCTGCACTTCTTGTTTTCCAGATCATTGTGCTCTTTCTAGCCAATATTTTGTCGCTCCTGCTGCCATCTGTATCTTCGCTACCGACCTATGGCTTATTCCTTGACTACGCTTCTGCTTGATCCCAACCTGCAACCACTTGTTGCTGACCTTAGGCTTGTTTACTGACTACGCTTCTGCTTGATCCCAACCTGCAACCACTTGTTGCCGACCTTAGGCTTGTGTACTGACTGCACTTCTGCTTTATCCCTACCTGCTATATCTGCTACTGGACCATGACTTGCTCATATTCTGGTGGGATTATCCTGAGAACTGCAACCTGGTACTAACACACAGCAAAACCCATCTCTGCTATCAGGAGCTCTGGTAAACATCAGTCAGTGCTTAGATCCCGCACATCGGGTGAGCCCATGCCATCTGTCAGGGTGACCTGCTTGTTCACTCCATCTGGTCGGTGGGACCCCCTCTACTGCTATAGCTACTGGTCTCCGAGCCTGACCCCTGACTGTGACAAGTATAATATCTCCAATAGACATGCGAGCAGCAATATTATTATATGTTTTTTTGTAGCAGAGTGGTGAAATGTTAGAAGCTTTGTTAGTTATTCATGTCTTTATATACCTTCACTGAAGATATTTTTCCTCCTTGTTGTCTAATTTAGGGGGTGAGGGCAATCTGCTTTTTCTTTTTTTTTTTTTGATTGTGTCTGGCAGAATTTAAATCTCTTTCTGTTTTTGTTATTTCTTATGTCCCCCAGTGATGAGATCTTTGCCCAATTCTTTATAGCAGGGTGCAGGGCCCTTTTGCTTGGGGTTCCCATTCCCTATGTTGCTGGACAGCATTCCCTGTTCATCATCTGTCAGGGTGACCTGCTTGTTCACTCCATCTGGTCAGTGGGACCCCCTCTACTGCTATAGCTACTGGTCTCCGAGCCTGACCCCTGACCGTGACAAGTATAATATCTCCAATAGACATGCGAGCAGCAATATTATTATATGTTTTTTAGCAGAGTGGTGAAATGTTAGAAGCTTTGTGAGTCTACCCTGGGTATTTAGAGCCCCTGGGAGGTGTGTGGGAGTTAGTTGTTGGTTGGGAGACTCTGAAAGGAGAACTTCTTTAGAGTTAGTTGTGGCTGAAGTAAACTAGAGAGTTGGGTGCTGGAAGAAATTAGAGGTTGTAAGCCTCTGCAAATGTTGAAATGAATGGGTCTCCCACCCCTTAATCTGCTAGTAAGTAGTCTGGGGTCTCTGCCCAAGAATCATATATGGACTATAGTTAGTTGGTCTGGAGCTACCTGGGTGTGGGAGTGGCCCTTTCATACAAAAGGTACCTCTGTAAGTATGAGAAGTGAGCCCTGAAGTCTTGAGCTCAAGCCTCAGGTTTCTCATTATTGTAATTAGCCCTGTGGAATAGTGACAGTGATACCTGATGACTGGGCAGTTCTCTTACATCTTGTCCTGGTGGCACATTCTGACAAAAAAGGTGTCAGCAGAACAGAAAATGAGGGAACGTTTCTCAATTGGGGACAACTACAAAAAGAAACAGAGGTAATAACCCCATTCCATCCATTAATGAAAATGAAAAAATAAATATTTGGCTCAAATTCTACTTTAGTTGGTCATTTATCCTGGGCATGGCTAGGAAAAGTAGCACTGTAATTCCATTAGAGCAGTAGACCAGGGAAACCACACTGTAGAGCTAACTATGAATACCAGTATTATACCATTTCTTAATCTGCTCATAGGTTTTAGCAATGGTTGAAAATGATCTCCAAGTTGATAGTCAATGTGACAGAGCCTGGTGATCATCTTCAGGGGTTTCACTCATAGTTTTGCATTTTTGGGGTCAACATTGCCTGGGTCTCTCTACAAAGAATAATGAAATGTCTAAGTGTGGGGCCTCAGAGCCATGATTGGATGGCCCTCATTCTCAAATTTTATCAGGATGGTGTACTTCCCCTTTAACTCATAACCAATGACTTAAAAGATTACATCAAGACTCAAATTAGATCATCCATTTAGTAACGACGATTGTGAAATTCAAAGGTATCAGGATCATTACAACCAACCAACATAGCGTATTGTTTTACATTATAAATTGTATCAAGCTTTTGCTTTTTTTTATGTATTTTTTGGCAGCGAAAGGCCAACTGTTGATTGAAGTCCACAACACAAAAGTGACTAAACGGACCAAGTCCTTCTCAAACTATGTCAATCCACGGTCCTCTGCTTCGCCATATAGATTCCACTTAAATTAAATCAGAAAAGCTTTTAGCAGTAACATTAGCATATAGAGTCACTGTCTGATGGATTCCAAATATAGCTTGAGACACACAAAATATTTATTTATTTATTTATTTATTTATTTTCTTTGAAATGTCACTGAAATTCGGCGACAGCATAATCCAAGTTCCAACACGAGATGCCGGTTAAGAGAAAACCAATCCATCAATGACAAAAAATGATCTTCGGGTTACAAAGGTGAAAGATTGTCCGATGTCCTACACCGAGGCATCTTCACAGAGGGAACACCAGAAAACCAGAGAATGTAGAATACTGCCATCCGCCAACCAAATTTCCTTTCTCAAGTTTTAAGTACACTTTGTCCTCTTTATCCAAGTACAGGAGAACTCCATTGGTCGCCGCCTCTCGGGTTACGTCTTTGTCGCCGGCAAAGGCCGAAATGACCGGTTTTCCGTTCAGCATCAAATTAACCTAGTAGATAGAAACGGACTAGGTAGTTATTGCTAAAGACATCAGGGGTTCATATTCAGTAAAACTAGTATTTATAAAAACACAGAAATTGTTGATGAAATCAATAATGAATTAAAAGTTTAACCTTTAGGAAAAAAGTTGCCTAAAAGACATTTTCATTTATATGTCCATAATGCGTATCTAAATGCAAGAACTAAACTGTAACATACGGCAGCTTCCCAGTCCTTACATCTGATGCATTAATTTACCTTTTTCAGATATTTTAAAGCAAAACTTTACCCTCCACCCCCCCCCCCCCATTTGTTTTTAAGCCTTACTTACCTGGTAATGAGTTCTACTAACCCACCCAGTGGATCCAGCGCTGTCCAGCTGAGAGCATCTTCTCTTCTGGCAGCGTTCGGTCCCACTCCACCATATTTCCCTTTGACGTTATCGCTAGGCTGCCGGCTGTTCTGGGTTAAGCCGGCACGCCTCCCGATGACGCGCTAACAGGCCTGCCCCCTCCCGTACCCTCTTCCTTTTCTCCATGAATGGCTATGCCTCCTGGGATATGTGACATACATATCGGGTACGTAAAAGTGGGCAGTGTGCACGTCACGTGCATGGGGATGCGGGGCAGACCTTCTATTTAAAAAAAAGACGTAAACAACAGAGGATGGAGAGGATTGGAGAGGTGGGATCGTGCATGGGAGGCTGGAGGTCCATTTTAAGCTTTATTTTCACCTGGTGATCTAGCAAGTAACACATTTCCTGTCCTAGAGTGACAACGCTCACTCACTGCACTGTATCTATAGAGCAACAACATTGCTTCCCTAGGACAGGAAGTGTGTCAGGATCACAGAAACCTCCCCGACCTCCTCTTCTTCATAGTTTGGGGGTAAGGGAGTTGTTCTAGTTCACAGAGAAACTGGACAGGGCTGAAAGCACGGTGCAGTTGAGGCATAGAGCACATTAAGCTAGGAGCTCACTGAATTTCTGGCAGGATCATCAGGTTTTTTTCTGAAACTTTACTTGCAACATTTTTAAAGGGACAAGACAGAAAATTGTGCATGTATGGATGAAACAATATATAAGACATACTTTTACAGCATCGTAATGTACTACCCACCTTTTTAATGCTCCACACACAACAATGCCACCCACCCATCCACACATAATGCTAATGGCCCATATTGGGTTACGCTGGGTGCATATAAGTACACAGGAACGCACTTAGGGTGCCCTGCCCATCTCTCAGGATGATCAGGATCACCTGCTGGTGGCACTGCGTTTCCTAGAGCAGAAGATTGTAGTTCAAGTGTCCTCCATCAGGTGTCTCCCAGCAGCCAGCATCAAGAAGAGACTGGGAGATTATTTAAGCCCGTCTTCTGCTGATACACCTTGCATCAATTATTTGAAGTTAATATGGAAAGCAAATTAAAGTAGTTTTGGTCAGGTTGGGGTGGCATCAAGAAGTTATTCTTTGTTAATTTTAAATTGATAAGTTAAAACATTTCTCAATCTGTTTCAGCGGATTAAAGTTTTTATAGATTGTCATCTCAACTGCTACAAGGATTTTACAGTCCATTTTGATGCAGACCACCTAAAGTAGCTTTTATAGACTACAAATGTGGCCAGCTTTGAGTAAAATATAGGAAGTTGAGGATACCTATTTGTACTACATTAAAGCCATTCCTAGTTTAAATAAAATTCACCTAAAATGACCACTCATAGGCCATGATATGAGCATCTTTATTAGATAAAACCTATTAGCGAAATTGACAGTTTTCATTTGCCCAGAATTTTGGCAAAATTATTTGAAGTCCATTTGGAAAGCAAATTAAGGTGGTTTCGGTAGTTTTTTTTAAAAAAGTTTCAAAAGACTTTAAATTGCTCCTAAAAGTTTTGGAAGCTCCCTTCAACTATCCTTCTTGTGCCCAAACCCCCCCCCCCCCCTCCCCATTAGCCTAATTTCATTTAGAGAAAGACAAAAATTGATAGCAAAAAAGTTACAATAAACAATTTAAACCAAAAGTATATATATCTATCTACATATATATACCTGTATATAGATAGATATATATATAGATATAGATATATATATCAAATAGGAAGACCCATGGATGCAAGTTTAGGGCTACCCTTGGAGGAGCCGCTATGATTCACAGGTTCTTTCCCACACACTGCAGAAGCAGCCGGGCACACAGCAACAGTCCAATCACTCCAGCTCGGTCCAGGGGTTTGTCTTTTTGTATACGCTGGTAGAAAGGATTAAAGGGCAAATAAGATGCCCCAAAACTATTGACAAATAGCAGTTCAAGGTCAATCTTCCCGAAAGGGAAAATTCCTTTTTTTACCCCCCCCCCCCCTCTATTCGATTTGTCAATTTCTTTTTTTTGGGGGGGGAGCAGGTACCTGGTTTTTACAGATACCCACAACCCCATTTCTGGTAGGATCACTGTGGCGATCTGAGCAACAGTTCCATCCCACCTCCTGACTCCACAGCCTTCTGGAACATGGCACAGATCCAAAAAAAGCTGCAGGTCCATTCAGAGACCGTATCGTGGCTTACGCATGTGAATGAGCAGCCAGTTTTGAAGCCGCAAGCAGTCACAACCAGCTGCCCATAGTTAGTCCTGGGACCAAAGCCTGGTGAAGAAAACACCCGGATGAGCACATCACTGGGTCTTGGGACTGGTAAGTGTCCTATTATTAAAAGTCAGCAGCTACAGTTTTGGTAGCTGCTGACTTTTAGTTTTTCAAAAAATGACCGAACAACCGCTTTAGGTGCATATTGAACAGTCTATTCCCTCACAGCTGGAGACCATGAGGAAGGATGCAGACCAGGTATAGCAAGTCAACTTCATGAGGACCATGAAGTAGCTTGAAGGAAAAACACAGAAAGGAGGCTTTACTCATAGAGTCCTGGTATAGGATCAGTCCATAGGTGCAATCCCCTGTAGAACAATCCAGTCCCGGGGGTCCAAAGGCCAGCAGCCTGTGTCCTCCTCACTCAGTGGTCCATCCCCTCAGAGGTAGAAGAGACAACCTCCTCAGGGCTCCACACTATTCATTATTATTTCTCCCAGCCGCAGACTGAGCACACCTCCCCAGGAATTGGCTGGGCCCTGCTCAATACTCCAGGAGAATATTTAAATATTACCCTGGAATGTTTTTATTCTCCTCCCTTAAACTCTAGAAACTTCTTCTAGAGGCAAGAGGAAGCAATCAAACTCCCAGCCAGTACAACCCTGAGCAGACAAAACAAAACAATCCTTGTTTCTCAGCCTACAGCAGGAGCCAAAAACTAAATATGTCTAGCAGCCTAACTCGGAGGGTGATACACAAAGAACACTAAACTATCCGAAATACACCCCTAAAAAAAATAAGTCCTTTAAATACCACTTGTCGACTGCAACACGTATATATATACATTACAGTTTGCAAGTGGTTTACCAGGATTATGGCTGAAGCTATCAGCAATGACCACAACTTTTTTTTTTTCAGCCGGCGGTTGACTTTCTCACCCCCAACCCCCCCCCCCTCTCCCGCCACTCGCCGGTGTGTCCCGTTTCTACCGGCGCCCAAGAAGCGATCCAAAGGTGTGGCTGGCCGGTCACAGAGGCGATACAAGATAAAAGACCAGATCGTCTTTGATCACCTTCATGGTCTTTTTGACCCCACATCTCTTTATAAAGAGAACCTGTCATCCTTATTTCTATTACAAGGGATGTTTACATTCCTTGTAATAGGAATACAAGTGATTAAAAAAAAAAAAACTGTAAAAATAAAAAATAAAATAAATAAGAAAAAAAATGTAAAGCGCCTCCATCCCTCCATGCTTGTGTGCAGAAGCGAACGCATAAGTAAGTTGCGCCCACGTATGTAAATGGTGTTCACGCCACACATGTGAGGTATTACCATGAACGTTAGAGTGAGAGATATAATTCTAGCTCTCGACCTCCTCTGTAACTCTAAATAGGTAACCTATAAAAATTTTTAAAGCTATGGAGATTTTTAAGTATCGCAGTTTGTTACCAATCCAAGAGCGTGCTCAATTTTAAAGTGTGACAAGTTAAATATCTATTTACTCGGCATAACATGATCTTTCATATTTCACAAAAAAGGGGTATATATTGTGTATTGTTTTTTTAATTCGTTAAAATTTATTTTTTCCAAAACAATTGCCTTTATGAAACCACTGCCCAAATACCGTGCGATATAAAAAATTGAATGATCACCATATTAATCCCTAGGGCGTCTGCTAAAAATGTATATAATGTTTGGATATTATAAGTAATTTTCTAGCAAAAAATACTGATTTAAACTTGTAAATAAAAGTCTGGCCTTCTAGTAAATAAAGAACATTTTTACGCAAATATCAATGTGGAAAATGTTTGTTGTTGCCGCTTTGGTGACATTTTGCCAACTTCAAAAATTTTTTGCCAAAACTACCATTCTTATTTCTACTACTAAGATAAGTCAATTCCTAGTCCAGAGAAGGCTAAGCCAAAATGACCACTGGGGACTGTGGTTGAAGAAGTTTTAGTAGATAAAAATGGATATCCTTCAAATCAGTTGATTGTTATAACTGCATCACACACTATAATGTTATATCTGTTGAGAGCATTTCGGCAGATATAAGTAGGTATCAAATCAATTGATTGCTATTGTCACACCACAGATTATTATGTTATATCACCGTCTCCATAGAAGCCTTATGACTCGGGACTGTAAAATTTGCCTTTGTGGTTCACATTAACTTCATTAGCTCTTCTCAACAATCTCTACATAATTACAGCCCAATAAAGGATGCAGTAACACTCCACATAACCCGTGATATTCATTTCTTTCAATTTGCATAAGGAATATAGAATATAAAAAAAGCAGTTAACTGGAGCATCAAATTAATTCAGGACTTGAATGGAGAATTAAAGGGGTCAGCTGCAAAAGACCTATAGCGCATTATCAATGACCTACATACACAAGAGGAAAAGTTCTCCTGATTGCGTCACAAGAAGTCCAGGGAGGACATGGAAATGGGGCTTAGTTGTGTATGGGGATATAAGGTGGGTCAGATACCTACAGGTAATAACTGGAATTATAAAACATAGGACACCACTAAAATCTACTGACACCTTCCTGGCAACACATTCTACTGCACCTTTCCAACATCAAAATATCAGCAATCAATAGCACCCTTCCCCATATTTGGGGGTATTGTCCTCTCATTCAAAAGTTTCGGGAAAAAATATATGAGAAAATAATCCACATAACTATGCTGAGATCTATGGTGATCTCAGCATAGAAAAAAAGCTATTCAGTCGCAAGGAAGGCGTATGACCTCTGAAGACGTCATACGCTCTGACGAAACGTGTGTCAGGTGGAACGCACGCCGCAAGCCCGGAAGCCAGGTGGAACGCAATCTGGTAGCTACCGCTCTCCATGCTACAGGCATCATTACAGCGGGTGCGGTTTTATACTATTTTATCCCTATCTGTACTGTTTGATCAGCAACACCAATAAAACTCTTTTTTAACGGTACTGCACTATCTGGAACTATTATTTTCTCCCTAACCGGACTCGGGGGACCTCATTTACCCAGATAGGGGATTTCGGTTTGTGAGGGACTACAAAGCCCAGCAGTCACCATTCCTTTGGCCGAGAAGGCCACCAAGCTCTACAGGTCTTTTTGCCATAAGGTAATTTAGACCCACCATTTCTGGTGAGTTCACATCTTTACTTTTCCTAAAGCCACTTCATTGACTGGCCACTTGCACTTTTTCTTTTGCACTAAAGTGTAATCATTTTTCACTATAGTCACTTATGAACTTTGATTGGACTTTACTTGGCACTAATATGTACTTATATGACACTTATGCGATTTGATAATTTATTTAATACTGTATGAATATTTATTGGGTTTAAATTGCAATATTTTTATCTAGTCTATGATATTTTAGCCACGTATTTATATATACAGTGGGTACGGAAAGTATTCAGACCCCATTAAATTTTTCACTCTTTGTTATATTGCAGCCATTTGCTAAAATCATTTAAGTTCATTCTTCTTCCTCATGAATGTACACATAGCACCCCATACTGACAGAAAAACACAGAATTGTTGACATTGTTGCAGATTTATTAAAAAAGAAAAACTGAAATATCACATGGTCCTAAGTATTCAGACTCTTTGTTCAGTATTTAGTAGAAGCCCCCTTTTGATCGAATACAGCCAGGAGTCTTTTTGGGAAAGATGCAACAAGTCTTTCACACCTGGATTTGGGGATCCTCTGCCATTCCTCCTTGCAGATCCTCTCCAGTTCTGTCAGGTTGGATGGTAAACGTTGGTGGACAGCCATTTTTAGGTCTCTCCAGAGATGCTCAATTGGGTTTAAGTCAGAGCTCTGGCTGGGCCATTCAAGAACAGTCACGGAGTTGTTGTGAAGCCACTCCTTCGTTATTTTAGCTGTGTGCTTAGGGTCATTGTCTTGTTGGAAGGTAAACCTTCTGCCCAGTCTGAGGTCCAGAGCACTCTGGAGAAGGTTTTTGTCCAGGATATCCCTGTACTTGGCCGCATTCATCTTTCCCTCGATTGCAACCAGTCGTCCTGTCCCTGCAGCTGAAAAACACCCCCACAGCATGATGCTGCCACCACCATGCTTCACTGTTGGGACTGTATTGGACAGGTGATGAGCAGTGCCTGGTTTTCTCCACACATACCGCTTAGAATTAAGGCCAAAAAGTTCTATTTTGGTCTCATCAGACCAGAGAATCTTATTTCTCACCATCTTGGAGTCCTTTATGTGTTTTTTAGCAAACTCCATGCGGGCTTTCATGTGTCTTACACTGAGGAGAGGCTTCCGTCGGGCCACTCTGCCATAAAGCCCCGACTGGTGGAGGGCTGCAGTGATAGTTGACTTTCTACAACTTTCTCCCATCTCCTGACTGCATCTCTGGAGCTCAGCCACAGTGATCTTTGGGTTCTTCTTTACCTCTCTCACCAAGGCTCTTCTCCCCCGATAGCTCAGTTTGGCCGGACGGCCAGCTCTAGGAAGGGTTCTGGTCGTCCCAAACGTCTTCCGTTTGAGGATTATGGAGGCCACTGTGGTCTTAGGAACCTTAAGTGCAGCATAAATCTTTTTGTAACCTTGGCCAGATCTGTGCCTTGCCACAATTCTGTCTCTGAGCTATTCAGGCAGTTCCTTTGACCTCATGATTCTCATTTGCTCTGACATGCATTGTGATCTGGAAGGTCTTATATAGACAGGTGTGTGGCTTTCCTAATCAAGTCCAATCAGTATAATCAAACACAACTGGACTCAAATGAAGGTGTAGAACCATCTCAAGGATGATCAGAAGAAATGGAAAGCACCTGAGTTAAATATATGAGTGTCACAGCAAAGGGTCGGAATACTTAGGACCATGTGATATTTAAGTTTTTCTTTTTTAATAAATCTGCAACAATGTCAACAATTCTGTGTTTTTCTGTCAGTATGGGGTGCTATGTGTACATTCATGAGGAAGAAGAATGAACTTAAATGATTTTAGCAAATGGCTGCAATATAACAAAGAGTGAAACATTTAAGGGGGTCTGAATACTTTCCGTACCCACTGTATATATATAAGTATTTACTGATTTTATATAACATATTTAGATTATCCTGGTTCCCTATAATCTCACATATATAGTATCCCCTCCAAATAGGCTTTCCACAGGCACGAAGAATATACTCCTTTGAGTATATATATTTTCAGTCGCAAGGATTGCATGAGGACTCGAGGACATACAATGCGATTAGAGGGGAAGTGTTTTAACCTCAGGCAACGCAGGGGGTTCTTTACTGTTAGGGCTACAAGGTTGTGTAATTCTCTACCACAAGAGGAGGTTTCTGCGGGAAGTATGGCTACTTTCAAAAGACTCTTGGACGTACATCTCAAGGATCAGAACATTCAGGGGTATGAGAGATGATTACGGCCAAGCGTGCCTACACAGGTTGAACTGGATGGACTATTTTTTTTATTCAACCTCAACGTCTATGTAACTATGTAACTACATATTCCCTTGACTTCACTCCAGCACAATACCTTTTCCACTACTGTCCTTCTCCTTCTCCCTCCTATTCCTACTTCAAGTCTCTTGCAATGATGTTGGTAAATTCAGTAGAAATGTGCATACAGGTATTATGGGGCACTGCTAAAATCCCCTCATTGTCCACCTGGTACAGAAGCAATAACAAATTTGCCACAATGGAAGAATTGATTGCTGTTGTTAAAGACTCACCATTCAAATTTACCTCTACATGGGCATGTTGGCTGAACTTCCAATGATCAACAGAATACCTACTTCAAATAGAAAACCCCACATAATCCTTAGCTAATCTTAATATGGTAGACTAAGAAATTTATTTAGTCCCCTGGCCTCCAAATAATAAAATATGTATCGCCAACCCCAAATCCTTAGATTCAAACCTGACAATAGGGTTCTTCTCCTAATCCCACCCCCCCCCTTTTTTTCCTACTCTCCACCTTAACCCACATACCTTCCCCAACTATTCTCTTCCTTCACATATGCAGTTTATCTTTAAAAAAAATTATTTAATTACCAATATGACCTAATAAGAACACTCACATACCTTCCACTCTTCATTATTAACATTTGTTTCATACCATATTATTCCGATCTTGAGCCTTCGAGACCTACTAATGCAGGTCACGTGTAGGTCTGGGAGGGCAAACATCCTAACAATCTATACCCTATAATTAATGCACCTAATCGAGGTTGGATATTTTACAATACTTGTTACCCTTGAATACATTTCTTACTTGACCTAAATGATAAAATTATTCTTAAACAAATACATGTTTTGCTATTTACTCTTTTTTTTAAATTTATTTTCTCTTAGAACTCAATAGACATGATGTTAAGACCGCATTCACACTGAAGCGGCATGACTTCGGGGGCGACCTGTGAAGTCGCGTCCAGCGCGACTTCAGCGCGACTTGCACAGACTTCATAAAATGAATGTCTATGCAAGTCGTCCAGGTCGCCCCAAAGTAGTACAGGACCCTTTTTCTAAGTCGGAGCGACTTGTGTTGCTCCTATTAGAACCGTTCCTGTACTAGACTATGGACCGCGACGGTGCACGACTTGTCAGGCTGACCAAGTTGCCTGACAAGTCGTACTAGTGTGAATGGAGACTAACACAGGGACAGAAGTCCTAGTAATTTGTCTTCATTTTTTTTGTTCCATATTTAACTCATTGAATCCAGCTTGATATTTTTTATGTTTCAAAGTACCTTCTGTTCATTAACCAAAACATTTTTTAGACTTTGTAAACTGTACCTTTGTTCAATAAACTTTGTATTATGGAAAACAACAAAAAAACAAAATGTTGGTGTATATCTGGACAAAGGAAAAAAAAAATCAATACATGAAACATTTCCCACGTTTTGTCTCTTTAAAATGCTGTATGTATAAAAAAAAAAAAATAATAATAATCTTGTTGATCCTGCCAGAGCTTCTAACTTGCTTTGCTGCCTTCTTATCAGTTGTGATTCCTCCCAGCTCTTTCTATGGGCTATAGAACACCTGTTATAGAGCTGAGGAGAAGGAAAGGCACACTTCCTGTCCTAGAATGACAACACAGCTCTTACAGTGTGTAGTGTTGTCACCCTAGGGCAGGAACTATGTGTAGCACCCTCTAGCTAGTGTTTTAGATTAAGTGTACATAGTTGTCAGGGATGAGTGACTCAGGGAGGCTGGATGACTTATCAGGCAGCACCTCTGGTAACTCCCTTTACTCTCTGGAACTTTGGAGAAGGTTCCAGAAGTGGAGGAGGGAGTTTAGGAGGAGCTGCCTGGAGTATTAAGGATGGCCCAGTCAATCCTCAGCATGTGGGCTGGCAGGGGGAGGGCACCTCTTAAATACTCTGGGGTAATGCCGGGAAGGGCAGTCGGGCGGAAGATGTAGAAGGAGTGCTGAGGAGCCAGTCAGTGGCTCTTAAAGGTTGCCCCCTAGTCTGGGGGGGGGGGTGATCTCGGGCCTGGGGCTCGGGTGCTGAAGGGATCCTCTACAACACACAAAGGAGTCCTTGACCGGAATGCACAGGAACAAGTGTAAGAAGGACAGCAAGAGAGAGTCACCCCATTCAGGAGTTTTCCAGGAGAAGTCAGCCGGGTGGGTTGGTGAGTGTGCAGTCTGGGAGGACTGTGGGAAGTAGTCAGGAGGTCTAGTGAAAGGGGCAGCTTCAGCCAGGTGGGCTGGCATTGCCTAAAGAGGTGGTGCTAGGAACAGTAGACAAAAGGATGTAGGTGCTGGACATGGGACTTTTTCTCTACACACCAAAGGAGCCCACGGTCCCTGCCTGTAAAGGGTTTTTTCTTTGATCTGGCTGAAAATGTCCCAGCTAAGTCTGTGTTTTCTGCAATCAGGAGAGTGCTGGAGGAAGAAGAGGAGTGTATTTAGATGTACATTGGAAGAGTTGTCCCTAAAGTTGTCTGAAGTCAAGTGGGCACCCCATAATCTCCCTAATCCCTATCCAAGTTTTATCCCCTTAGAATACAAAAAAAAGTGCTGAACTGTTTTCTGACTCAAGTGTGCAGGGTGGGGGATCCCATTTCATAAGTGGTCCCTATGTGGGGCACGCTACATGTGTTACTGGCGGGATATCCAGTGGGAAAAATAAAGGAACAAAAGTCTAAAAAAAGAAAACCACCAAATCTGAGAACAGGTAAGCAGCAACGTATTTAATTCATTTCTTGACCATTAACGTATTATCAATGACCCACATACAAGAGGAAAATTTCTCCCAAGGATTCCATTGCAAGAATTCCAGGGGGCCATGGAAATGGAGCCTAGTTGTGTATATGTGGACAAAATGTGGGTTAGACACCTACAGGTAATAACTGGTATTACACCGAATAGGACCCCACTGAGATCTACTGACACCTTCTGAGCAACGCATGCTACTTCATGCTCCATATTTACAGTTTTTTAGTGTCGTCACCCTAGGACAGGAAGTGTGTAACTGGCAGGATATCCAGTGAGAAAATAAAGGAACAAAAGTCTGAAAGAGGAAAACCACCAAATCTGAGAACTGGTAAGCAGCAACGTGTTAAATTAAGTTCTTGGGTGTCAAATTAATTTAATTATACCGGACATTTAATACGGAAGCTGCTGTCCCCTTCTAGAAAATGCTATTTGTCTGGCTCACTTAGTGATCCAGGGTCTTCAACACCTTCTTAGTCAAAGATCTGGAAGAAGCTTGGATCATAAACTCTTTTCCTTTCCAGGTAGGTGACTTGACAGGTGGTGTGTGTGTGGGGTGGGGGGGGGGGGGTTTCAAGTCACATAATTAGTGTGGCAGCCAGCCCACTAGTATTTTTAGAGGGAGATCAGCAAGGCTTTCATATTTGTCTTAACAAAAGTTTTCCTTTAAAAGAAATGAGGCAGAGTGCTGAATCAATTAGAATGGCTCTGCAGTGGACCACGTCGGTTTTAATGAGCACTTTAGGGTTTAAAATACTCATTATGTGTTTGTAAACTGATTTTATGCACTAGGTAATTTGCAAGCTAAAAAATTCAAAATTTTTATACAAGAAAATGTTTTCTTAACCACTCACCTCACCTAATTGTAATCCTATATAAGCGCCTTAAAGTGATACTTCAGTCCAGAGTTGTTTTTTTTTTTTTTTTTTTGTTAGTTTTGGAGTTTTTCTGTATCCCTGTTGGGGAGACTTTCTCTGATTGTATGTCCCAGTGACACTTTGTTTGTCAAGATTTGACAGGGGTCACCAGGACAGGAAGTGAGAGAGGAGGATCTGGGCTGCTCTGTGCAAAACCAACTGCACAGAGGAGGTACAGTAAGTGTAAGCCCCCGTTCACACTAAGGCGACCTGTGAGGCGACCTGGTCGCCTCACAGGTCGCCGTAGGTCGCCTTCCATAGGGAAGCTGCGGACCCGTTCTAATAGGAGCAACACAAGTCGCTCCGACTTAGAAAAAGGGTCTGGAGCTTCTTTGGGGCGACCAGGAGGCGACCGCCATAGACTTCAATGTTATGAAGTCCGTGGCGGCCGTTTCGAGGTCGCGGCGCGCTGCTCGCACCGCGACCTCGGAGGTCGCCCCCCGAAGTTGGATCGCCCCTATATGAACGGGGCCTAACATGTTTCTTATTAAAAAACAAAAAAACAAAAACCGAGACTTTACAATTACTTTAATTCCTCCATACAAGTGGCGATATGGTCAACGCAGTGTGTCTGCTTCCACAAATACCCTGGTGAGGCCAAATGAGAGTTCTCCTCATCTACTGTGAATAGTTCAAGTTGGGGTATCCCACTATTCCCTTCTCCCATCCAAGTTCCACAATAAATACCAAAAATTGAATCCCCTGGACTGTTTATTGTGAATTATACCTTAGAGACTGTCTGCAGGTAATCAGAGGAGACTCAAGAAGTCATCACACAGCAAGCCCTATGGGGACAGTGCCACACACACAATGCTCTGGCTCTCTGCCCCCCCCCCCCACCGGATCACACTGCTGCCTTATACACATCACGCCCCAGCTCTCTGCCCCCCTCCCCCTGGATCACTCTGCCGCCATATACCCACAATGCTTCGGCTTTCTGCCACCCCTTTCCCTCCACACTCTGCATCAAACACAGATTCATTATTGAATATTACCTCCTTATCCAGCCATGTGCTCGAGCTTCATGCTCCCTCCCACAGTCTGTGATCAGCACTGCTATTGGAAGTTCGCTCCTTTTTCACCTCCCACTCTCTGCATTACTCCTGGCGCCTCTCTCTGAGTTCACAGGAGCAGGAACTATAGAGGAAGCATTGGGTTTCAATGTGCGCTGACAGTATTGACTGTCAGAGTGCATTGAGAGCAACACTGGAAACAACATTGGGGGTTATACATCCACCACAATGTTGCTTTGTGGCAGAAACCCTGGGGACCACAAACATTTTCTCGTGAACCATCAGTGGTTCACAGACCACTGATGGTGACTGCTGATTTAAGGCACTGTTGCTTATAACTGCTAGCCTCAGGATTTTTGGAGTGAGGTTTGGTGATGTCACTACTGTGCTTCTAACTGTTCTCCTTCATGAAAGACTTGATAAGCCTAACACAAATAAATCATCAGAAACAGATGCCTTACACCTGAGAGTCCTCAAAGAACTCAGTCGTGTTATTGACCATTATTCCTAATCTTTGCGGACAGCATACTGACAGGAACTGTACCAGCTGATTGGAGAATAGCCAATGTGGTACCAATATTCAAAACAGGGCAGAGACATATTTCTGGCAACTACAGGCCAGTCAGCCTGACATCAATAGTAGGTAAATTATTGAAGGGGATGATAAGGGACTATAGCCAATAATTTGCTGATGAAAACACTATCATTAGTAGTAATCAGCATTGGTTTACAAAGGGACGTTCTTGCCAGTCCAATCTGTTAACATTCTACGAGGAAGTGAGCTGCGATCTAGATAGGGAGAGGCCTGTGGCTGTGGTGTGTCCGGATTTCGCAAAGGCATTTGATACAATTCCCCATAAACACTTAATCTACTAGCTGAGGTCTGTAGGCACTGACCATCAGGTTTGTTCTTGGATAGAAAACTGGTTACAGGGGCATGTCCAAAGGGTAATGATAAATAACGTGTACTCAGAATGGTCTGGAGTGGTAAGTGGGGTACCCCGAGGTTCTGTCTTGGGACCAATTCTGTTTAAGCTACTCGTAAATGATATAGAGGATGGGATAAATAGCTCAATCTCAGTTTTTGTGGACAACACAAAAATAACCAGGGCAATAACTTCACATCAGGATATAGAAATTTTACAGAAAGACCTGAACAAAATAATATAGTGGGCAACTACATGGCAAATTAGGTTCTATGTGGAGAAATGTAAGGTAATCCACCTGGGGGGCTAAAAACATAAACCCAAACTACTCACTGGGGGGGGGGGGCTCTAGGGGAATCAAGGATGGAGAAAGATCTGGGGGTCCTAGTGGAACACAGACTGAGCAATAGCATGCAATGTCAAGATGCAGCTACCAAAGCCAGCAGAATCTTAGCATGCATAAAAAAGAGGATAAAATTACAATGCTGCCACTTTATAAAAACTCTGGTCCGGCCACATCTGGAGTATTCTGTCCAGTTCTGGTCACCTTTACTCTGTGCTGGAGCTGGAGAGAGTCCAAAGAAGGGCAACAAAACTATTAGGGGGTTTGGAGGACCTCAATTGCGAGAAGCGACTAGAAGCACTAAATTTATTTTCGCTGGAGAAGAGACGCCTGAGAGGGGACCTGATACAAATACCTCAATGGTGATCCCAGCATAGGAAAAAAGCTATTCAGTCTCAGGGAGTGTAAGTGGACACGTGGCCACACAATGGGATTGGAGATGAAACGGTTTAACTTTAAGCTGCACAGGAGGTTTTTCACCGTCAGCGCGATAAGGGGGTGGAACTCTCTTCCACAATTGGTGGTGTCAGCGGGGAGTTTTGATATTTTTAACTGATTATTGGACTTGCATCTTAAAGAACACAATATACAGGGATATGGGAAATGATTATCGTCACTGACACATGGACTATGTGGAACTATGGAACCTATATGGAACTGTGAAGGCTCTGGCATGAGGAAGCAAAGCCCAGCCTCTACCAATTCCAAACACTTTATACTGCTCCAGGTCAGTCCACTTTTCTCTAACCCCAAAAACACAGGTGCCGGTCTGGCTCATGCTGCAGAACATGAACATTTAACAGATGCGTGGACGTGGTAACTGCTGTGCATTTGAGGCTGCCTCCAGACCAATCTGGTGCCTCCATCCATCCGACTGGGGAGTGGTGAGACTTCCAAACTCAGCTTTTAGCTGTAATCTTATTTGCATCTCACTCCCATTCAGCAAATCTGACACCTCCATACTTGCACACCATTTGTATCCGCAGTGATTCACCACGCACCTGCTCTAGGCTACACCATGTGCTGCTATTTACTGAGTGGAAGACTCATATTGCCCATACGGCACGGAACATTGTGCCATCCGACTGAGTGTCTGACTGACCTCTATGGAGCTTTCAAGGGATTGGAACAGGCTTTCCCATTGGACACTTACCTGACCATATTACCAAGTGTTTATCGCTTTTGTTTTTTCTGGATTGGTTTTTTTATTGTCTTCCCAAGCAGACCTGCTGTTGTGGACTGTGGGACCATTGTCTTTTTCCAATACCGAACAGCCCTGGTTTTCACATATTATTCTTATTTAGGTGTAGGTGTGTGGATGGAAGTGTGTCCGGTACATCTGCCTTTCCGTGGTGACAACGTTGTCATTTTAATCTCGGTAATGGTGGAGGTGGTATTTTTTAATATTTTTTAACATTTATATTTTTGAATAAATATATTTGCATTGTTAAACCATTTTTTCCTCATTGGTGTAACTCTTGAGGACCCTCTCCTCTTTAATTAAATACAGTACAACAGAGCAAGACATGGTAAGTCAGTAATGGGGAAAAGCTGCCCCACCTATCCTCTTCACTTTCCTAACTTCCAAAAAGGACAGTCTTGGGTTATTTTTTTTTTTACCCCAATCCATGTAGATAATTTAGCAAGAATTCTAAAATTTAAAATGTAGACAAAGTTCATTATAGACAAAACACGAATTCCTCAAAAACTAATTTGACTTTACATTCTCTCCTCATATAAAAACAGAGGCAGAATTCTTCTAACCTTTAAATAACCACGCGCAAAAGTAGACGGAGATGAAAATGAGTACTTTACTTTGTAAGGATGAAAAGGCTGCAATTGAAAATGTAATTATGTTTGCGAACACTTATAAAGTAATTTTATGCATCCAATGCATTGAAATTCAAAAGAACTCTCTAAAATAAAACAAACATCAAAGTCAGGATGGAGCAGATAGCATCAAACTTTGGAGAACATAGGACAGTGAAGCTTGCTGAGATAGGCAATATTTTTTTGTCATAAAATGGCAAATATAAAACAAGCAGCAAATGCAAACTATTTATTTTTAAATTCTCACATTGAGATTTTCTCATCTAGGAAATGATGACCACAGGGACTAAATCAATCCACTAAAGATTCTGGTGAAGAGGTTTTTTTGATCTTTTAACTTAGCGAAAAATAAACTGTAGATCTATTTTTTTAGATCTTTGGCACCATTTCCTGCTGTATAAGGAATTTATATTTTTTGCAACAAAGTTTCTTGGCAGAAACAGCACTTCTTGTGGTAAGCTGACCATGCTACATGTGTCACGGTCAGGAGTCAGGCTCAGAGACCAGTAGCTATAGCCTTAGAGAGCCTCCCACCAACCAGCTGTATAAGTGAACTAGCAGGTCACCCTGGTGGATGATGCGGGCTGACCCGAGGTGAGGGGTCTAAACACTAACTGGTGCTCATCAGAGCTCCTGATGGTGGAGATGGGTTTTGCTGCGTGTTAGTACCAGGTCACAGTCCGTAGGATTAGCCCACCAGGAGGTGAGCAAGCCAGGGTCCAGTAGCAGATATAGCAGGTAGGGATCAAGCAAAAGTATAGTTAGTAAACAAGCCAAAGGTCTGTAACAGGAAACGGAGGGGTACACTGACCATGACTGTATGGTTAGTAGTAATACACAGGACTTGCCACTATGGCTAACAGAGGGTGAAATCAGGGAAAGGCTGGATAAACTTAACACAAACAAATCACCAGGACCGGATGGCGTACATCCGAGAGTACTCAAGGAACGCAGTAAGGTTATATCCAGACCACTGTTCCTGATCTTTGCTGACAGTATTAGGACAGGAGATGTACCAGGGGATTGGAGGAAAGCCAACGTGATTCCGATATTCAAAAAGGGGCAGAGGCATGTCCCGGGAAATTATAGACCTGTCAGTTTGACATCGATAGTATGTAAACTTCTGGAGGGGATGATAAGGGACTATATCGTAGAGTTTGCTAAAGACAACAACATCATCAGCAGTAATCAGCACGGGTTTACAAATGGGCTTTCTTGTCAAACCAATCTCTTAACATTCTACGAGGAGGTGAGCTGTGAGCTAGATAGGGGGACTTGGATTTCGCTAAGGCGTTTGATACAGTTCCCCACAAGCGCTTAATTTATAAAATAAGGTCTGCTGGTATCGACAGCAGGGTTTGCTCTTGAATACGGAACTGGCTAAAAGGGCGTGTCCAAAGGGTGGTAATAAACAGCGCATACTCAGACTGGTCTGAGGTGGTAAGCGGGGTCCCCCAAGGCTCTGTCCTGGGACCAACCTTGTTCAATTTATTCATAAACAGCATTGAGGTCGGGATCAGTAGTTCAATATCAGTTTTTGCAGATGACCCAAAATTGGGCAGGGCAATAACTGCACAGCATGAAGCAGATATCCTACAGAATGACCTGGACAAAATAACGGAGTGGGCAACGACATGGCAAATGAGGTTTAATGTGGAGAAGTGTAAGGTGTTGCACTTGGGGACTAAAAACATAAAAGCACAATACACGTTAGGAGGGGAACCCTTGGGGGAATCAAAAATGGAGAAAGATCTGGGAGTCTTGGTTGATGATAGAATAGGCAATAGCATGCAATGTCAAGCGGCAGCTGCCAAAGCCAGCAGAATATTAGCATGCATAAAGAAAGGGATGTATTCCAGAGATAAGACTATAATCCTTCCACTTTATAAAACTCTGGTCCGACCGCATCTGGAGTATTCTGTCCAGTTCTGGTCGCCAGTCCTCAGGAGGGATGTGTTGGAGCTGAAGAGAGTCCAGAGAAGGGCAACTAAACTGATTAGGGGATTGGAGGACCTTAATTATGAAGAGCATCTGCAATCGCTTGATTTATTCTCCCTGGAGAATAATAAAAGAGACGCCTGAGGGGGGGACATGATAGCAATTTATAAATATCTCAATGGGGATCTCAGCTTAGAAAAAAAGCTATTCAGTCCAAGGGATTGCATGAGGACTCAAGGGCATACAATGCGATTAGAGGAGAAGCATTTTAACCTCAGGCAACGTGGGGGGTTCTTTACTGTTAGGGCTACAAGATTGTGGAATTATCTACCACAAGAGGTGGTTTCTGCGGGAAGTATGGTGGCTTTCAAAAGACTCTTAGACGTACATCGTAAGGATCAGAACATTCAGGGCTATGTGAGATGATTACAGCCACACACACCTACACAGGTTGAACTGGATGGACTATTGTCTTTATTCAACCTCACCTACTATGTAACTATGTAAGTGATTGCAGGTTAGGATGAAGCAGAAGTGTAGTCAGTAAACAAGCAAAAGGTCTGTAACAAGTGGTTGCTGGTTAGGGAGAAGCAGAAGCATAGTCAGTAAACAAGCTAAAGGTTGGTAGAGAGTGGTTGCAGGTAGGAATCAAGCAGAAACATAGTCAGTAAACAAGCCAAAACCTAGATTTCTGTCCATGTGTCCCTTCATTTTCTGTTGCTGTGGGCGCCCACCACAGCATTGTTTTTTGTTGTTTGCCTTCTGCCCCTCTTTCCTGCTTGCTGTGTCCTTCTCTCTCAGCACTATTGCCCAGCTTCCCCTGCTCTCTTGTGCTTCACGATTGTTCCCTGTGTCCCCCCCCCCCCAGTGTCTCTTCTTAGCTTGCTGCAGTAGTCTTTCCTTGGTACCGTGTATCATGGATGTACCCTGAGTCCTTCTAATGTGCTATTTGCTGGCACTGTGCCTGCACAGGTGTGTTAGAGAACCGCAACCTGGGGGCTGCCTTGCAGTTCAACATCCACACCTCCAGGGGCTCTGTTGAAGACCAGACGGCTCCCTAGATCCTGCTGCTACATCTGTTAGGACCGATGCCCTGGCACACCCATTTAGTCATTCCTACTGCTCCTCAAGTCCTGAGTTTTACAATTCTTTACAGTTCCAACCCTCAGATTGTTAAAATAATATTAATTCAACATATTTTAGTTGAACTGTTTTCTACATTTTTATCTATCAATTCACACTTCAGCTTGTTTGTCTTCATTCTGACTCTTTGGCTTGACCTTCTCGACCACCATCTCTCATAGCCTTTTTACAAGTGTCCTCACCAGACTTGTATTGGACTGGAGTCTGACCAGTAAAGTTACTGAGTGCGTATTTCCAAGCACCCCAGGTCTAACTTCCGTGCCTATTTTGACTTCAAAGTAATATTTAGCCACACTGCACAACGGCTGTAACAGGGAAGTCTATTAAAATGGAAATTATTAATACAATGTCTATCCGCTTGCATATCTATTGCCATGAATAGTTCTGTTGGGCTTTAATTACTGTGCCACTTTCTTATAAATGAATCCCAATGTATTTTAAAAGCCAGTTTGGGAGATACTCCGGGAAACCTATACCCCGTGGCTCGCAGATTTCATTATTGCCAATGACTGGCTGATATTAATTCAGTTGAGGGGCAAAGCATCCTTCGACATTATGTTAAAAGGGAAAGTACAAATACCTGTGAATATGCATTACACATAAATATAAATGCCGTATCTCATGGCAGTCAATCAGGTTTAACCACCCTTTATCCTCGCTATGAGAATACTGAAAACAGACAAGAAAGAAGGCGCAAATGCCTAGTGCATTACTCTTCGACACCTTTAAAAAGTTTATTAAAAGCCAAAAACATACTCACAAAACATGAAGAGTAAAATCGCATATCAAATATCCACCCCTATGTGAAAAAGGACACGTCCATGTGTTTGGACAGTTAACGCATTTTGAGAGACGTGCTCCCTTCCTCAGAGCTCAGAGGAAGGGAGCATGTCCCCGAAATGCATTAGTACAGGGACGTGTCCTTTTCCACATAGGGGTGGATATTTGATATGTGATTTTACTCTTCATGTTTTGTGAGTATGTTTTTAAGTTTGGATAAACTTTTTAAAGGTGTCGAAAGGTAATGCACTAGGCGTTTGCGCCTCATTTCTTGTCTGTTTTCAGTATTTTGGAGTTTCCCCGATCTAAGGAGAGCGGCACGCCTGAAATTCCCAACAGAGTGAGCGCCTGGGTTGTATACCCGCTATCAGAATATCAATAGGTAAGTTTGTCGATAGATCACTAAGGGCTACTACCCCCTGTGATTTGCTTTCTACGCTATAAAAGGGTCGGCCAACCCAAAACAAATACACTATATTACCAAAAGTATTGGGACGCCTGCCTTTACACGCACATGAACTTTAATGGCATCCCAGGCTTAGTCCGTAGGGTTCAATATAGAATTGAAGTTCGGGTTTGTACCAGACTTTAGGGTTTTTGGTACCCGGACCCGAACCCGAACATCTTACTGTATGTTATCAACTTCGGTGTTCGGCAATTTAAGGGCACGTTAAAAAAAGATGCAGGGCAGCCAATCCACAAGCGTTTAACTGGTGTGCCCTTAGAAGCCATCACAGCCATGCCTACTAATGGCATGGCTGTTATTGGCCAGTGCAGCATGTGACCCAGCCTCTATATAAGCTGGAGTCACATAGCGCCACACGTCACTCTGCTCTATCTAGTGTAGGGAAAGGCTGCGGCTGCTGCTTTGAGGGAGAGAATAGGAGGAGGACAGAATCTTTATTCTTTAATCAGAACTCACAGCGATCTACATAGATTTTGTTGTGTGGGTGCAGTGCACAATCTTTTTACCCTGCCCTGATCCCAGTGTCTGAGAAAAATTACTTTTATCCGTCTATTAGTTAGGTGGGCGACGGGGGGGGGGGGGGGGGTTGGCGGGGGACATTTTATGCAAGCTCAGTGCACCAGCATATTCAGTGTGCATTTTAAGCTATATATAACTATACTTTTCTGGGTTTTTAAAAACACCCTTTTTGGACTAAAGCCCACAATTTTATAGCCCTTGCTTGCTGCATCTGTACGTGTAGAATTCAAGCTGCTGCCATATTGTGTTAGTAAAAAAAAAACACCCTTTTTGGGCAAAATACACAATTTTACAGCCCTTGCTTGCTGCATGTGTAATAAAAACAAGCTTGAAATACTGCAATAATTTTCAGGGTTTGAAAAACAGCCATTTCTGGCAATACCCTCCATCTTGGGGCTCGGCCGCATTATTCATTGCGCATTTCAAGCTATATACAGTATAGCTATAATTTTCTGGGTTTTTAAAAACACCCTTTTTGGGCTAAAATCCACAATTTTATAGCCCTTGCTTGCTGCATCTGTATATGTAGAATTCAAGCTGCTGACATATTGTGTTAGTAAAAAAACACCCTTTTTGGACAAAATCCACAACACACCATTGTTCTATTCTGCCCATTTAGGGCAAAAAAAAAAAAAAAATTTGCAGCGTTTGCTGCATATGTTATTGTGAGTTACACCCTTTAGATACTGTTGTTCTATTTTGCTACTCAAAAAACATCCATTTAGGGAAAAAAACTTAAATTGCCGCCTAGTCTGTATCTGTACGTGTGAGATACACCCTTTAGATACTGTTGTTCTATTCTGCTATTCAAAAAAACACCCATTTAGGGCAAGATCCTAAATTTGAGAAATATGAGGAGAACGTCAAAAAAGGGACGTGGTCCTGGTCGTGGTGCTGCTGGTGGAGCTCCTGTTGCAAGGAGGGGATGTGGTCGATCTGTGCCAGCTACACGCACAAGTGAAACACCTTCCTCAGGTGCGAGTAGGCGACAGAACCTGCAGAAGTATTTGGTAGAGCCTAATGCGGCTCTATGAATGTTAAGGCCAGAACAAGTACAGGCGATAGTAGATTGGGTTGCTGACAGTGCCTTCAGTGCCGTCACATTGTATCCTGCTGAAAGATCAGAGTTAGCACCTGCAGCCAATGTCCATCGGTCTTTCACCTCACCCCCTTGCAAATCAGCCAAACAGCCTGAGCGCCAAGTCATGCAGCAGTCTCTACTGCTTTTTGATGACTCTGTTAGCATGGTTTCCCAGGGCCATCCACCTAGCCCTGCCCCAGAAGTGGAAGAGATTGAGTGCACCGATGCCCAACCACGTATGTTTGAAAATGAGTACATGGAGGACCATCGCAGCACGTCTCGGATGATGACGAAACACAGGTGCCAGCTGCTGCAGCTTTCGGAATTGTGCAGACCGACAAGGAGGGCAGGGGTGAAGACTGGGTGGAAGATGATGTGGAGGACGATGAGGTCCTTGACCCCACATGGAATCAACGTCATGCAGGTGACCTGTGTAGTTCAAAAGGAAGAGGCGGTGGTCGCACAGAGCCACCAGCACAGCAGAAGAGGGAGCAGGGTGCAAAAGTGGAGCGGCCGTCCCCTAGACAGTACGCCTGCTACTGCCGAACGCAGCAAGGGACCGAGCACACCAAAGCCAGCTCCAAGGAGTTCCCCAGCGTGGCAGTTCTTCAGACAATGTGCTAACTGTGCCTCCATGCGAGACCTGTGTGCCTTGTTGCCCTGTTTCGAGTACTCCACCAACATGGCCAGTGCCGATGACGCCGTTCTCAGCATTACTATCCCACTTCTATGCCTCCTTGAAAAAATTATTCGGGCGATAATGGAAGAGGATGTGGCACAGGAGGAGGTGGAGGAATAAGGAATTTTTTCCAAGGCTTTCAGGGCAGTCATTCACAAGTGGCTCCGAGGGTGGTTTCCTGCACCCACAAACGCCAGATACACAATTATCCAGCAAGGGCACAGTTCTGGAGGATGCTGAGGTGGAGGATGAGGAGATGGAGGAGGAGGAACCATGTTCACAGCAGGGTGGCACCCAGACCAGCTCATGGCCATCACTGGTGCATGGCTGGGGGGATACAGAGGACACAGACAATACACCTCCCACAGAGGACAGCTTTTCGTTGCCTCTGGGCAGCCTGGCACACATGAGCGATTACATGCTGCAGTGTCTCTGCAATGACCGCTGAGTTTCCCACATTAAAACTTGTGCTGATTACTGGGTGGCCACGCTGCTGGATCCCCGTTACAAGGACCATCCTTAATTCCCTCACTGGAGCATGATCGTAAGATGCGTGAGTACAAGAGCACGCTGGTAGACACGCTGCTGGTGGCATTCCCAGTTGACAGCGGGGGCACAGTGGAAGTACAAGGCGAAGGCAGAGGAGGAGGAAGAGGTAGCCAACGCAGCCGGGGGGGACCGCCAGCACCTCAGAAGGCAGGGTTAGCATGGCCGAAATGTGGAAAAGCTTTGTCAACACGCCGCGACAACCAGCACCACCTGCTGATATGGAACGTCTTAGCAGGAGGCAGCATTTCACCAACATGGTGGAGCAGTATGTGTGCACACGCCTAGATGTACTGAATGACAGGTCTGCCCCCTTCAACTTCTGGGTCTCCAAATTGGGCATATGGCCTGAGCTTGCCCTTTACGCCTTGGAGGTGCTGGCCTGCCCTGCAGCCAGTGTATTATCTGAACGTGTATTTAGCACGGCAGGGGGGCATTATCACTGACAAGCGCAGCCGCCGGTCCAGAACCAATGTGGACAAGCTCACGTTCATTAAAATGAACATAGGCATGGATCCCACAGGACTTGTCCGTACCTTGTGCAGAATAGACATGTATACCTGCCTTACCCAGCCATTGTTGTATTTTTGATCTTTCTCACTCTTTTGGGGTGTACCCTCATTAAAAAAAAAAATAAAATTAAAAACAAAAACCAGTGTTGGCTACCTCGTCCTCCTCCACCGCCGCCGCTTCCACCTACACCGCCACATCCACCGCCACCTCAACCTCCTACTCCATATGAACCTACATTAAGATTATTATTTTATTTATTTAAGTTATTTCCCTATCCACATTTGTTTGCAGAACACTTACCATGCTCTTAACAACATTTTGCTGCTATTTGAAGCCCTCTAGCCCTTTCCATTACTTTTTTAGAGCCATTTTAGTGCTCAAAATTTCAGGTCCCCATTGACTTCAATGGGGTTCGGGGTCAAGTTCAGGTTAAGTTCGGGTGCTGAACTCAAACTTTTTTGCGAAGTTCGTCCGAATCCGTCGAACCCGAACATCCAGGTGTCCGCTCAACTCTAATGCTGATGCCTTAAAAGTTCCCTTTACTGGAACTAAGGGGCCAAGCCCAACCCCTGAAGAATAGCCCCACACAATAATCCCCCCTCCACCAAATGATTTGGACCAGTGCACAATGCAAGGTCCAGAAAGACATGGATGAGTGAGTTTGGGGTGGAGGAATTTGACTGGCCTGCACAGATTCCTGACCTCTACCCGATAGAACACCTTTGGGATGAATTAGAGCGGAAACTGCAAGCCAGGCCTTCTAGTCCAACATTAGTGCCTGACCTCACTAATGCGCTTAAACATTCCCATAGACACACTCCTAAACCTTGTGGACAGCCTTCCCAGAAGAGTTGAAGCTGTTATAGCTGCAAAGGGTGGGCCAACTCAATATTGAACCCTAAGGACTAAGACTTGGATGCCATTAAAGTTGATGTGCGTGTAAAGGCAGGCGTCCCAATACTTTTGGTAATATGATAGATCAGTTATCGTTAGATAACCCAATCCCTAAAAATCTCATATAAGATTTAACATGATAATGTCTTTTTAAATAATTTTAAATATTTTAAAATTTGCAGCTTTCATGAAAATAACCTCAGCTGATCCTGCCATGAAGATCCTTGTTCAAGCATTTCCTGTTATATGGTGACAACGTCCTGTTGTCACCCAAGAGGGATTGATATTAGGTACGATAAGTAGGAGATCGCACTGCTGGAGACCCCATTAAAGGACCCACTGGGGTGATTCAGTACACAAAATCCCACAATCCACTGGAATATCACTCACCTAGGCATGGAAGCTTTAAACAAAGCTCATTCACTCTCCTCCATGCACTAGACACCAAAAATAAGCCTGCAAGGTTAATGGCCTCATTAAAAATTCACAAGCCCCATAAAGATAGTTATTAATAAAAATAGCACAGGATAATTACGGATGGGTCACACCTTTCTGCTTCAGCTTCTCTCTAAGCTCAGAACAAAGTTTAGGGATGCTACAGTGCCACTCATTTACACTACAAAGGGATAAAACCCCCGACTTTATTAACATCCTGTTTATGGGGGCTGCAGGAGCTGTAATGTTCTCATTAATATAATTATAAAGGTTTTTTCCATGCGTTGTGCACTGCAACACAGACAGCTGGATCTTGGAAAGAGTGTAAATAGCAATGAGTGGATTTGTTAAAGGGCAATTCCTGGTAACCATTAACATTTAATGAAGTTCTAAGATCAATCAGCAAACACTGCAACTGGGCTGAAGTCAGAAAGTCCATTCAATTAGTATAAATTAGTGGATATATTTTATTTTTAAGGTATATATGATGTTGTTTTTGCAATGCAGTGCACAAATACTAACTCCCAAGTGGACCAAAAAAGTGCACCGGGTGTGTCACTGGTCCCCTCCCAAAGAGGAAGGAGCCTTCCCTGATCCCCTCAGGCTGCAAGACTCCAGACAAGGGCAAGGTACTATGGTTCACTTAGGCTCCGTTCACATATAGGCGTTTCGGATCGTAGGAAGAATTTCCGCGATTCTGCTTGCGATCCCGAGCTATTGAAAGTCGTGGAACGCCCGAGCGATTCCTGTGACTTGCAATGGCACCCCAAATGCGGCACGATTTTGCTGCGATTGTAGCCCGACGAATCGCGGTAAAATACGCAAACAGAATCGTGGGATGCCTGACGCCCAGCTTCAGCTGACCATTAAGGAGAGGGGTCAGCTGGGCCATTTGGCTAAGGCTCTGTTCACATATAGGCGTTTTGGATCGTGGGCAGAATTGCCGCGATTCTGCCCGCGATTCCGAGCTATTGCAAGTCGCGGAACGCCCAAGCGATTCCTGTGACTTGCAATGGCACCCCAAATGCGGCACGATTTTGCTGCGATTGTAGCCCGACGAATCGCGGTAAAATACGCTAACAGAATCGTGGGATGCCTGACGCCCAAAGGAAGTACGGGAACCATCTTAGCACTCGATGGTCAGCTTCAGCTGACCATGAGGAGAGGGGTCAGCTGGTCCATTTGGCTAAGGCTCTGTTCACATATAGGCGTTTCGGATCGTGGGCAGAATTGCTGCGATTCTGCCCGCGATCCAAAATGCCTATATGTGAACGGAGCCTTAGCCAAATGGCCCAGTTGACCCCTCTACTCATGGTTGGCTGAAGCTGACCATCGAGTGCTAGGTTAGGGGCTCTCTTGAAGAGAGACCCCCAAGGCAAGGTAGGAAGGAACCTAGGGGCCCATGGTCTGGTGCGCAAAAACGAAATCTCAATGTGTACCAAAAAAGTGCATGTGAAACACTCACAAAAAAGTGCACTTAGGGTGTGTCATATGGTCCCTTCCCGAAGAGGAAGGACCCTTCCCTGACTCCTGACAGGGGTAAGGCACACTTTGGTCCACCTTGCCTAAAGGCATGGCAGACCTCATTCCTCATGGTCAACCAAAGCCAACCAAGGAGCACTAATTGAGGGGCTCTCACGAGGGGAGGAGGAAGGGACATAAGGGCCACACGTACTCCTCAACACTTCTGGGTAGGCCCAAAGACCCACACCCTACAATCCTCGTGGAGTGAAAAAAAGACACATAAAGTAATGAGCACATTAAGAAAATCTTCCTAAACTGGAGTTTTATACATTTTTTCCTATATGTAAAAATAATTGTTGTTTTACAAAAATAAAACATGAGAAAGGATTCCCAGAGCTCTATGGGTTAGCTAAAAAGACAGCCCAGAAAAAAAGATTTGGGTGTTCAGGTACCCAGCAGTCATATGGGGATATGTCCTTTGATGAAGGGAGTTCCCCTAACTTTGGGGAGTTTTCCACTCAGTTCCTGTTGTGTTTCTAGTACAGGAAGTGAAGAAAAATCTCCCCAATGGGGCAGAAACAGGACAAAGCTGATACGGGATTTAACCTCTTTCCTACTCTAGCCAATATTAATAAAAATGACAACTCACAGCTTTAGATACACTTTAAACCCATGTGGGCTATTTAACCACTTCAGCCCCGGAAGGTTTTACCCCCTTAATGACCAGGCCATTTTTTGCGATTCGACACTGCGTTACTTTAACTAACAATTGCACAGTCGTGCGATGCTGTACCCAAATACAATTAATGTCCTTTTTTCCCACAAATAGAGCTTTCTTTTGGTGGTGTTTGATCACCTCTGAGGTTTTTAGATTTTGCGCTATAAACAAAAAAGAGCGACAATTTTGAAAAAAAAAAACAATATTTTTTTTTTACTTTCTGCTATAAAACATTTCCAATAATTTTTTTTTTAAAAAAATCACATTTTTTTTTTATTAGTTTAGGCCAATTTGTATTCTGCTGCATATTTTTGGTAAAAAAAAATCCCAAAAAGCGTACAATAATTGGTTTGCACAAAAGTTATAGCATTTACAAACTATGGGATAGATTTTTGGGCTTTTTATTCTTTTTGTTGTTTTTATTAGTAATCAGTGATTTTTAGCGGGGCTGCGACAATGCGGCAGACAAATCTGACACGGGGTGACACTTTTTGGGGACCAGTGACATCAATACAGTGATCAGTGCTAAATAATATGCACTGTTACTGTATAAATTACACTGGCAGGTTAGGGGTTAACACTGGGGTTGATCAAGCGGTTAAGTGTGCTTCTAAATTGTGCTTACTAACTGTGGGGGGGTCTCTGTGAAAGGCACACAGAGATCGGTGTTTCAGCTTAGCTGAAACACACGATCTCATTGTGCCTGTCTGACAGGAGAGCCGCATGCCTTGTTTACATAGGCAGGAGGCTCTCCTGTCAGTTTCCCTAAAGATTGCAGGAGACCAGCGGCGATCGCGCCCCGCTCCTCCCGCGGTCTGTCTCCCGCTGTGTCTAATCATAGCAGAAGGGTGGCTCCGGCGGCGCACGAGCACCGCTGAGACCGCGTTCACATGATCTACGTGATTATGTGCAGCCGAGCCGCCCTGCCACAGTAAATCTGCGTGGGGCTGTCGGCAAGTGGTAAAGTGGCTGTAAAGGCTGAAGGTGTATTCTATACATGAAGGTAAAAAACCTTTGTTGGGGTGCTTCCCCCCCCTTAGCCCCCCTAATATTCACGCGAGTCCCTTTTTGATTCAGTGATGTGCACCAGAGCCTTGGCTGTCCCGGGACTCCCTCTCCTCACTGGTTGAGACAGAAGCTGGAGCCATTGGCTCCCACTGCTGTCAATCACAGCCAGTGAGCCAATGAGGAGAGGACAGGTGCAAGGCCGAGCCATGGCTCTAAGTGTCTTATGGACGCATAGAGCAGGGCTTGGGAGCAAGCACGCCTTAGTGCCCCCATAGCAAGCAGCTTCCTATTAAGGGCAATGGTCAAGGGGGAGGAGCCAGGAGTGCCAGCGGGGGACCCGAGAAGAGGAGAATCAGGGCTGCTCTGTGCAAAACCATTACACAGAGCAGGTAAGTATGACATGTTTGTTTTTTGTTTTTTTAAAAGCCGAACCATCAATACCACTCTAAAGTTGTTGTATATAAGAGGTATTGCTTACCTGTATTGTTTGGCTTTGGTAAACCTTTATGACGTGAAAGTTGAAACTATAGATTCCTTTTCTTGGAGCCACAAACACTGATTCCAGCGTGAAAAAGTTGCCCACATTTACTAAGATCTGGAAGACATAAAAACAAATCAATGTGAGAGGAGCAGCTGACTTTACATCTACCATATTGGCAGTGTTCATTCTGAGTAACATCAACGTACAAGTAGCAAAGAAGAGGTCCATGGTCAGTCATTGGTGGTCAGCAATGAGAAATGACTATACTACAAAGACACGTAACACTCACATTTAGCCGTCTTTGCTCTCTGAATATTGTGGCATGGGTCAAAACAAACCCCCCTTTGGAACTCTGGCCACTTTTGGCTCAAAATCCCTTTCTGGATCCATGATTGAGGTTGAATCCCTCCTCTGGATCCAAATATTTAATAATAATCTTTAGTGATTGTAACTGCTAACACGGTTAGATGGAAAGAAAGGATCTGGTCTATTTTTTCATTTTACAATTGATTTTGTCATTACTGCCCTGCCAATAATGGGGCAATGAAAACAATTGTGCAAGAGCTACATGTCAATGTGGACTATGAATATTTGTTCCTTCTATCCTTGTTGATAAATATTCAAGTGTGTAAAGCCCCGTACACACGTACCGATGGTCGGCATACAAATGTTCCTCTTTTCTCCCCGGGATGTCGGTGTCTGCTGAAAAGTGCAAAGACAGCACAAGGACAGCACAAGAATTTTGTCCGCCGACTGCAGAAGTGATGTCATGTAATGGTTAACTTTCCCTGTGTTTTCTATTTTCTGAGCATGCCCAGTCTTGCAAATCTGCGGTCTGTCGGCCGAATTGTGTACTGACAGGCGAACAATCGTCCGTTCTGGTGTCGGCATACAAATATTTTCATGTTTGCACGAAAGACTTTTGTCCGCGGATTGTGCGCAGACATCTGTCGGAGGCACCATACTAACACGCGTACAATCGGCAGATCCTTCGTCCACCGACGTTTGTATGCCGACGATCGGTACGTGTGTACGGGCCTTAACTCTCTTGAGTAAGGGAAACGAATTACATGGTCAAACATTTGTGAGTCCAATGATCCTCCAAATCATTGGGTTCGGGAGTTTCTAGTGATGGGTACCAAAACATGAAAAAAACATTTTAGACAATTGTGCTTTTCCATCCTTGTGGTAACAGTTTGGTGAAGACCCTATTCTGTTCCAGCATGACTGTGCTCCTTTGTAAAAGGCAGCTCTATAAAGGCATGGTTTGACCATTTTGGTGTGAAGGAACTTGAGTGGCCTTCACAGGGTCCTTTCCAGTGCTACTTACCTTCCTCAAACCAGCTCCACCTCTGCTTGTGGTCATGTGGCCATGTGCACTTCAGGGTTTTACCTGGAGTAATACAGCTACATCCAATCAGCACAACACCCACTGCTTGCTGTCAACAGCCAATTGGCGCAGCACTCTTTGTCTGAATGACTGCACTCCATCTCAATGACGCTTTCTTCCCCATGCCATGCTGCAGCCCATCAATTCGCCACTGTCCTGACTCCTGTAGCCAGAGTGGCTCCTTCCTTTTGCCTACCTTATTTAAACTTGGTGCAGCTTTCAGCTCATCTTCCAACCAATGCTTTTGCCAGCTAGCTGATGAGCCCTTGGTACACAATCATGCTATCCAGCCTCTATTCTACATTGATTCCGGTGTACTAACTTTTGGCTTTTTACTGGATATCTGTGTTTTCTGCCTGTCCCGACCTCTGGCTTGTTACTAGTTATCTGTGTCTGCTGCCTGTCCTGACCTCTGACTTGTTACAAATTATCTGTGTCTGCTGCCTGTCCTGACTTCTGGCTTGATCCTAGATATCTGTGTCTGCTGCCTGTCCTAACCTCTGGCTTGTTCCTGGTTATGCTGGCCTTCTGACCTCAGGTTTGCTCCTGACCATCCATGTTCACAGACAGCCCTAACCTCTGAGCTGTTCCAGTGACTCGTGGTCCTTAAAGTGTAAGTTCAGAGTTCAGCCAAATCCTACAGTATTTAACGTTAAACCCAGTGGCAGAACTACCAGGGTCGCAGGAGTTGCACTCGCGACTGGGCCATGAAGTTCCACCACTGTGGGGGGGGGGGGTCGTCGTTCTGCCACTCTGGGGGGAGCCGCTCGCCCGTTCCGCCACTGTGAGGGGGCCCGCCCGCCATTCTGTCACTGGGAGGTCCTTCCTTCCGCTCGTCCGTCCTTTTTGTCACTGGAAAGGTCCGCCCCGCCTGTTTTGTCACTGGTAACCGACAAGTCTGTTTACATATGATCAGCTGATCACATGGTAAAGGGCCACTGTGATTGTCCGAAGGACACAACAGTCCCAGAGCATGCTGGATGCGCGCCCCAGGGGGCACATGGGAGGCAGGATTCTGGGAGGATGTCCATGGACGCCCCCCCAGAACTGGAAGCCCGGAGCTCGGATAGAAGGGGGGGACAGGGGGGCCATTCATGGTGTCTAGCACCGGGGCCCTGAAGGTTCTAGTTATGCCTCTGGCTAAACCTACTCTCAGCCGCATTCTAATCCTTTTAACCCTGTAAAGAAAAGATCGCAAAACTTACCTATTCTGCAACTGGTCCGGTCTCCAGCAGTGGATGCTGTGTGCATGAGAGAACTGACAACGGCTGTGAAATGCCTGGGAAGTGGCATCACCCATAGACTTACCATGGGGCGTCCGTTGTCGGCTGCCTCTAACGATCTTTAGATAGATTAGGTTTGGAATGTGGCTGTGAGTAGGTTTAGCGTTAGATTTTGGCTGAACTTCCACTTTAATAATTAGAGCAGCGTGAGCCTGGTGTCAGAAAAAAGCAAAGCCCAAACTTCTGTTAGTTGGTGCTTGGTGCATACTGACTGTCTGTTAGAGTCTGTGCTCTAAAATATCCTGCGTCACTTGCGACCATCCTCCGATTTAAGTGAGTGTTGATTCATTTCCCAAGTCTTATATGTTCCAGACTGATCCTACTCTAGTTTCCAGGACCACTCACGTCTTTTGTGCTTCAGCGCGGTTCCTACTCCACAGACTCAGCTAACAGATCTTTTCTATCCCATGGTGTCCTGTTCTACCGTCAACCAGCTGTCAGCCTGTACTTCTCAGTTAATCTTACCACCTCTCACTGGGTATACCTTACAGTGTAACTAGAGGGTCCCCATTGGCATAGTTGGCATTCTGACAACCCTAACCTCAACCCTAAGGCACACCTTTAAAGTGTTTCTAAAGGCAGAAGGTTTCTTTTTACCTTCATGCATTCTATGCAAGGAGATGAAAAAAAAAAACCTTCTTTGTGCACCAGCCCCCCTAATAATTTTTTTTTTTTGAAAATGTATTTTTATTAAAAAATTGAGATGTATAGGTACAAAACATAGCCGTTGGGCATTCCCCGGCTAATACATAAAACATTGAACTACTCATATCACCTCCTATTATAGAACCCCCCCCCCCCCCCCCCAAAAAAAAAAGGGGGAAAGAAACAACACACCTTCCATTAATCTTGCTCTGTCATTCTCTTGTAAAATCCCTTAAAGGGTTGATGAATAATAAGGAGATTCCTGTTCCCTCTCAAGGAAGAATATTAACTCGTGTTTAGAATCCTACCTGAACAAATGTAATGTGAGTATCGGCAGAGGAATACATTAGTTCATATCATCAACTAAACCTTATCAGGGGGGGGAATGAATTCAGTCTTTGGACTCCTAATCATCTGTTGTACACTCCGAATCTGTCCACAAGTGCCAAATCTTCTCAAATTTTCTAGGGCAACCCTGGGACAAATAAGTAGCTTTGTATAGGGGTAAAACCTTATTGATTAAACGCTTCTAGAAGGGCAGATTAGGGGCTGTGTCTGATATCCACTTGGGCGCTATCGCCTTCCTGGCATAAAATAATAGGGGACCCAAGAGAATAAGCATCGCCCTACTAACAGCCAGAGAGTCAACTAACCCCAGGCGGCAAACACCAACTTTTACAGGGACCTGTAAAGTAGTTAGGGTAGATATAAACTGAGTCACTTCCCACCAATAGCTCCTAATCTGAAGGCACTCTCCAAAGATATGGGCAAATCAAGCAAGGTCACTAGAGCATCTCCAACAGCAAGAAGAGGAATAAAATATGATGTAGTCGTTGTGGTGTACAATAAATTCTGTGCACTATTTTAAATTTGATCAGACGGTCTTTAGTCAATATTAGTGCTTGAAATGGGCTTTCCCAGAAATCTTCCGAGTCTTCATTGTCCAAGTCCTTCTCCTCCGAAAGCCACGCAGTTAGCAGGCCATCTAGACCCACATGAACGGAGGGAAGTAGTGACTTGTAAACCACAGAAAGTGTTATTTTGAGAGCGTCATCCCGGAGGAGAACCTCCAAATCACCCTGCTCCAATCTAAACAAGGAGGACACAAAATTGCGCGTCGGAGTTGCAGGAATCGGAAGAAGAACGCATTAAGCAGTGTAAATTTATCTTTCAACCTATCAAACATAGACAGTGCACTCCCATCGCAAATATCTGAAAAGTATCTGATTCCTTAAGCAGCCCAAAGACCGGGGTCTGGTAAGAAATGAAATTCAGGTAGCATGGGATTGAACCAAAGCAGAGTTGATGGGGACCTTTTACCCCTCACTACATTGGGTTTAGTAGTGACAGCATGCCAGGCCTTAATAACTGCCCTCATAGCGGCTGTAAGGGGTGGGTGAGAGACTCTCAGACCCCTGTAGAGGAGATTATGGAGGGTCTCATAGGATCCTTAATGCGCAGCTTCTAATACTACTGAGGCATTTGTGTCAACAGAGATAAGCCAGTTATGAGTGTGGGTAAGCATGACCGCCAAATAGTAGGTATGAAAGTCTGGGCAAGCCAAGCCCCCTTGCGTCCAAGGTCTGCATAAAACTTTCCTACTAAATCTAGCTGGTTGGGATTGCCATAAGAAGGAGCCTATAAGTGAATCTAATTGTTTAAAAAAAATTGATTTCCGTAGCCACTCTGGGGCGTGTCTAAGGCTGTATAACAGAACTGGAAGGATTTTCATTTTAATTCAATTAATTCTCCCGATAAGGGATAAAGGGAGATGTGACCAGGCTTTCAATCTCTGTTTACCCTAAAGAAGAGCTGGGGACAAATTAAGATGTCTAAAATCCTTAGTGTTGGGAGAATTGATCCCTAAATATTTAATAGTCGTTGCCCATTGCAAAAAAGAACTGGGGTCAGCCAATCTTTTAGCCCCTTAATCAATCGGTAATACAAGAGATTTACCCCAGTTAGTATGTAGACCCAAAAGGGCTGCAAAGTGGCCCAGGATCTGTAATGCTTCCGAAAAGGGCCAGGGATGCGTAGGAAGAGAATTAAATCATCTGCATAGAGCACTACCTTGTCAAAAATGGAGCCCACATGAATCCCAGCTACCTTAACGGATGCCCTTAATGCCTCCACCAACGGTTCCATGGCCAGCGCAAACAAGGCAGGGGAAAGAGGGCACCCCCTGCCTTGTCCCCTTCTGAATCGGAAAGGGAGACGACAACTTGCCATTCCTCTTCATGCTAGCTACAGAGACTTTGTATATTATCTCAATTCACTTCCCGAAAGACCGAGCCCGAAACCAAAGAGCTCTACCACTGCTATCAAGAAACCCCATCGGACTGTGTAAAAAGCTTTTTACGATATCAAAGGCTACCAAGACTCGAGGCAGTGTCTTCAGGCTGAAGCTGGACAAGTGTGAAAACCCTGCGGATATTAACATCAGTGGATTTGCCAGGCATAAAGCGAGTTTGGTCAGTGTTGATAATTGATGATAACATGTGCATTATCCTGTTGGATAGGGCTTTAGTGAGAATCTTTAGGTCGTGATTCAGAAGTAATATAGGTCTATAGGAAGAGCATTGCTTCAAATCTTTGCCAGACTTGGGCAATAGCAAAATATGTGCCTGATACAAACTATTTGGTAATTGTCCAACCTCCAAACAATGAGCAAAAGGTTTTTGTAACCTAGGGCCCAATAGGGCCATATGGGCTTTGTACCACTCTCCCGTCAGACCAGCTGGCCCTGGGAAATTATGATTGGGGAAGGATTGGATAGTAGCCTCAATCTCCAAGAGTGATAGGGGTTTGTCAAGTACCTCCCTATCCTCAGCAGACAAAAGCAGCACTCGTCTGTCTCCCAGGAAATCCAGCAGGGACTTATTCGGGTCAAGAGGGGAATCCTGATACAGCATATTGATGGAATTCCCTTAGGATGCCCTCTGGGTCTGTAACATAGCCCCCCTTGGGAAATTGTATCCCAGGAATCACAGTTTGATAGGAAGGTTCTGCTACTAAATTAGCTAGCATTTTTCTATTTTTCGCCTAATTCAAACACTTTGGCAGCAAGGCGTTGTGCATCAGACTGGACCAATGAGGTGTAATGGAGCCTGAGCTCAACCCCCTAATACTTACCTGAGCCCCAACTCAATCCAGCAATGTGCATGATAGCGTCATCTCCCTGGGGACTCTTTCTCCTCATTGGCTGAGACAGACGTGGAAGCCATTGGCTCCTGCTGCTGTCAATCACAGCCAGTGAGCCAATGAGAAGAGAGAGGGGATGGGGCCGAGCCACTGCTCTGTGTGTGAATGGGCACGCAGAGCCGTAGCTTGGAAGCGGGCCTGCTTGGGTTCCCCCATTGCAAGCTGCTTGCTCTGGGGGCACTCCACAGGAGGGAGGGGCCAGGAGTGCCGGCGAGAGACCTGAGAAGAGGAGGATCAGAGCTGCTCTGTGCAACACCACTGCACAGAACAGGTATTACATGTTTGTTATTTTTTTTTTTAAACTTTAATATCACTTTTTAGGGCTCATTTACACTTGCTTCGGCTTCAACACACAATAAAGCTTCTATCACTTCAACAAGCATTTTTGATGTGTTTTTGATGCTTTGGTTATGGTTTCGGTGGTGCTTGGGTGGTGCTTTTTTGAAGCTTTAATGAAGCTTGACCGATGCCTTGTGTGTGTGTGGATATCTCCTACCTGCAATACCTCCAAAACAAAGTGAATCTAAAACTGAATTAAAGCCTCTCAAAAGCTGCCGTTGCTTCAAGCGAGCTTCATAGACTTCTATAGAGGCTTTGAAGACTCTTTGAAGCAGCACTAAAGCATCATGGGGAATAATTTTTGAAGCAAAGCAAAGCAAACACAAAGTGTACACAGACTTGTAAGCTAACCATTTTATTTAGTGAAAGGTGCTTTTAGTGTGGTTCAGAGAGCCTTAAAAAAGCGTGTCTTAAAAAAGCGTGTCGAAGCCATGTTTTGAAGCAAAATTAAAGACGAGCCCTAAGATTAATTGGACTGCCAATTGTCAGCCAGTTCTTGTTCAACATCAGTATCTGACCTCACAATAAGCAAAAACTTTCACTGACGTACACCGATATCTTGTGGAAAGACTTTTCAGAAGAGTGGAGGCTATTATATATAGCCTCATATATGGTTCATATACAGGTGCATCTCAGAAAATTAGAATATCTTTAAAAAGTTAATTTATTTCAGTAAGGCTGGGTTCACACTGAATTCGGAACAGCAGGAGTCTGGTGTGTCCCTGTGCACCACTTCAGGCAGTGGCGGCCCGTCCATTGGGGGTGCAGCAGTGCCGCCCCCCCCCCCCCCCCCCCATCCATGCATCCGGCCCCCTAATCTACATGCAGGGCGCGTCCGGATTCCAATAGGGGATTTTTTATTTTTTGAAGCACGTGATTAGAGCCAGAGGCTTTAATAGGCTTAAAAAAAAAGAGTGGGCTCAGGGCGCAGAGCACAGCGCCCTGAGCACACTCAGTTGTATGGCAATAGCAAATGAATATTCGCTATTGTCACACTGACTCTCCTCCCAGCCTGCTCCTGATTGGCCACAAGTAGAAGCGATCTTACTGGCCAGTGGCCAGGAAGAGGCAGAAGACACACGACCAGAGGAGCAGCTAAGCGGCACAGCCAACCCAGCACTCCCCAGCTCGAACAGGAGGAGGGAGGAGGTAAGGAGGCAGACCATTCAGGGGGGGAGGGAATGTAGTGCCGCCCGGGGGGGGTGCATTGGTTTGCCAACACCCCCCCCCCCCCCCAAAATTACTGAGCACCAGCCACTATCTTAAACTGAATGCGGACCTGAAACAGACCAAAAGACACACAGGACTTTTCTGCAAGCCTCTCCGCAGCTGACACGGATCTGTGGGAACCGGCTCGATTGAGAGCCGGGCACAGTCTCCTGTCAGGCGAATTGGATGCAGGGAAACCCGCATCCAATTTGCAATAGTGTGAACCCAGCCTAATTCTATTCAAATAGTGAAACTCATATTTTATTTAGATGCATCACACACAGAGGGATATATTTCAAAAATGTATTTTTTATTTTTTAATTTTGAGGATCATGGCTTACAGCTAGTGAAAACCCAAGATTCAGTATCTCAGAAAAATATAATATTACATAAGACCAATAAAAAAAAGGGTTTTTAACCACTCAAGCCCCGGAGGATTTGGCTGCTAAAAGACCAGGGGGTATTTTGCGATTCGGCACTGCGTGACTTTAACGGACAATTGCGCGGTCGTGCGACGCTGTACCTAAACGAATTTGACGTCCTTTTCTTCCCACAAACAGAGCTTTCTTTTGGTGGTATTTGATCACCTGTGCGATTTTTTGATCATGCGCTATAAACAAAAAAAGAGCGTCAATTTTGCAAAAATAACAATATTTTTCACATTTTTTTATATGAAATTCCCAAAAAAAAAAAAAGTAAAAATCAAAATTTTTTAACATTTTCGGCCAATTTGTTTTATGCTACATATGTTTGTTAAAAAAAATCGCAAAAAGCGTATTTTGATTGGTTTGCGCAAAAGTTATTGCGTTTACTAACAAAGGGAAATATTTTTGTCATTTTTGTTGTTTTTTTTTAATGCGTAATGGCGGCGATCTGCGATTTTTTTTGCGGTACTGCGACATTGCGGCGGACAGATCGGACCCTTGACTGACATTTTTGGGGTTACCAGTGACATTTCTACAGTAATCAGTGCTATACATATGCACTGTTACTGTAAAATTACACTGGCAGTGAAGGGGTTAACTTTATTTGAGAGGGAAGGGGCTGTGTGTGTCCCTAGGGGCGTGATTCTAACTGTGATTGGCTGTGGCTTGAGGTGTAGTTACACTGATCAACGGTTCTGCATAATAGAACCGTATGATCAGTGTCTCTACACAGGGAGAACTGACAGGCAGCTTGTTTACACATCGCAGAGAGACGGGCGGACATCGGGTCCGCCGGTCACACGCGCGGGGGGTGCGTGACCGCCGGCGGCACGCGCTCGCTCCCCAGACCCTCCCAGGCTAGTGACGTACCGATACGTCACTCTGCCTGTGAGGGGCTGACCGCCGCAGTATATGTACTTGCGGCGGTCGGCAAGTGGTTAATACAGAAATGTTGGCTTGCTGAAAAGTATGTCCATGTGGACCAATACCAGCAGATGACATGGCTCCCCAAATCATCACTGACTGTGGAAATGTCACACTGGACCTCATGCAATTTGGATTCTGTGCCTCTCCACTCTTCCTCCAGACTCTGGGACCTTGATTTCAAAATGAAATGCAACATTTTCCAAAGTCAGTAATAAATTGGGGAGCCATGTCATCTGCTGGTGTTGGCCCACTGTGTTTTATCAAGTCCAATTGGAATTGGAAATTCTAGAGCACTTCATGCTTCCCTCTGCTGACCAGCTTTTTGGAGATGCTGATTTAATTTTCCAGCAGGACTTGGCACCTGCCCACACTGTCAAAAGAACCAATACTTGGTTTATTGATCCCTGTGCTTCATTGGGCAAAACGTGCCTGACCTAAACCCCATAGAGAATCTGTGGGGCATTGTCAAGAGAAAGACGAGAGACACCAGACCCAACAATGCAGACCAGCTGAAGGCCGCTATCAAAGCAACCTGGGCTTCCATAACACTTCAGCAGTGCCACAGGCTAATCGCCGCCATGCTGCGCCACATACTTTTCAGTAAGCCAGCGTTTCTGTATTAAAAATCATTTTTTTATTGGTCTTATGTAATGTTCTGAGATACTTAGTTTTTCGGGTGTCACTAGCTGTAAGCCATAATCATCAAAATTAAAAGAAAGAAATGCTGAAAATATATCAGTCTGTGTGTAACACATCTACAGTATATAAAATATATGAATTACTCTTTTTGAATTGAATTACTGAAATACATTAACTTTTTGATGATATTCAAATTTTTTTTGAGATGTTCCTGTAAGTGCGATGATCAGAAGTCCACAAACATTTGGTTATATAGTATACATGCAAGTGATGTTAATCTACAGGAAAAGTATTCAAGCGTTCTCTGAAGATAATATTCACAGTAAGCTCATCAGCCAGGAAATGTATACTTGGCCAGAAACTAGTAAGTATATGGCCTGGAGCTGAATTAGAAGGAAGGCCAGCATGACTGGGGCCTGCAGAAGAGGTGGAGTATTGGTGGGGTGATTTAGAATTATGCATTCTGTTTACCAGATTGAAGCGTTCAAGGCAGAGGAGTGTACTGTAGTGGGTAGAGAGGAGGGGGGGATCGTGTCAGGGCTCAGTCGGAGCTCATCACAGCATTGGACAGTTTTCTCCCACCCTCCCTCCCTCCCTTGTTTTGGTTTGAAGGAGCCTCCTAATGTCTCAAGGTGCTGGGGTATTTGTTGATGGGTTTTCGGTTCTTATGTTGTTAGCTTGTTAGCTTGCCATTCAATTTCTTGGTCCTTTTATTTTCTTGTCATAGAAGCAGGCAGGGGGTCTATTGGGTATTGGGCGGTGCTGGTTAAATAATTGTGGAAGATTGTGGGTTGGGCCCATCTGAGGTATGGGTGTCCCCTCCTAACAAAATGGGGGTAACATCGGGGTATTAATTATGTTGTATCTGGTAGTATGTAAGTAGTTTATTGTCCCTGAGCTGGTGTAGTTGTGGCTGGGGGGCCTTTTAGTTTCTTTTTGTAGCAGCAGGCAGGGGGTCTATTGGGTCTTTGAAGGTGGTGCTGGTTAAATAATTGTGGAAAATTGTTGGTTGGTCCCATTTGAGGTATGGGTTGTAACGGATCAACTGGCACCCTGACTGGGTACCTCCGTTGACAGATGCTCCTAGTGCTTCCCAAGGGCTTAAAGCACTCCACCAGACACCATAACCACCGCAGACCCCACGAACCGCTGCAGCTTGGTTGGGGTCTTGCCATCTCCTTCCCACCCTGGACCTACGACAAGGCTCCAGGTTCCAGTGGGTGAACCTCTCTTTCCCCAGAGAGTGAAGTAGGAAGTGGAACAGGAACAAGCTCTTACAAGAGCTTAGTGATTATTCAAGGTAGTATGAAGAGCATAGCAATCCCTTGTAGCAGATTCCCCCCAATAAGAGACAGGACTCTAGATTATGGGTGAAGTAGAACTGTTTATTGAACCCACTCACACACATTATATACACTATCAGGTCAGGTGAGTCTGATTACATTATCATATGCAGATGGAATTTTATACAGAAACAGAATTACCTGAACTAATTATCTAGCCATCCTGACAGAACAATGTGAGGTCATTAACATTTAACAATGGGACAGGCAGACTTAACACAATCCACATCCCAACTCAAAACAGACAAAGGACAAGACTGCCAATGACAGTCTGTCCATCTCCTACATTGAAGTACATGGAATACACATCTACGTATTGCTATGCTTATTTATGTGTCACAGACTTCATGGCAACAGGCTATAGGTCTCACAATGTGAAGTGGGATTAAATCTTCATATTTTTTGAGAGATTTTGTTGATAAATATTGCTCTCCCATTTGAAGTTATACAAACCATTTTCTCAGTGTCCCTTAAGTATCTGTCTTTCACTCCCAGTGGCGGTGAGTACGGTTACATGGGTGTCCCTTCCTAACAATACGGTGGTAGTATCGGGTTATTAATTAGGTTGTATCTGGTAGTACCTAAGTAGATAATTGTCCTTGAGCCAGTGTAGTTTCTGGACCGATTCCCTGTGCTGTTGGGGCCCCCCCCTGGGTTCCTCGGCCCCCTGCAGGAGGACTGGTGTCCCCCCCACCCCCATCAACGGCCCTGGGTGTCAGTAGCTCTGAAAGGCCAATCAGAATCCAGGTTTAACCACTTTACACAAAATCATGTACCTGTATGTAATTTTGTTGAAGTGGTTTCACCGGGGGGCATCACCCTGGTACCGTTTTGTTAGAGCCGACGGTCGGCTTTCATGTGTTAAAAACTGATGCGGCTAAATAGCCACTCAGCCGTTATCACAAGCAGTGAACGTCGCCCCCCCCCCCCGCCCCTTCTTCCACTCTGCCTGGGGCTCCCATCCCAGCGGGAGACCCGAGCGACCAGCCAACACGTCCGCCAGCTGGCCGGAGTCCTGAACAAAGCTGGATCAGCTTCAATTGGGTCTCCTATGTAGTAACCCGGAAGCGAGGTCACATAGCTCCCAACTGTCCCTGATTTGGAACAAAGTCCCTCTGTCCCTCTTTCCTCCTCATTTGTCCCTCAGTTTGGTCTAATCCTGGGTTTCTCAACCAGGGTTTCTCCTGACGTTGCTAGGGTTTCCTTGAGAAATGGTAAATTTCTGCCTCTCCGATAAGTTTCCAATGACACCATTGTTCCTTATAGCTATCTGTAAGGGGGGTAATTCTTCCCAATGACACCATTGTTCCTTATAGCTATCTGTGAGGGGGTAATCCTTCCCAATGATGAGAAGAGTAAGGAGCATTCTTCCCACTGACTGTCACACTAATGTATCATGAGTTGTAGATTTTTAAATTTTTAGCAGGGGGTTCCAGAGACCAGAAATGTATTTCAAGGGTTCCTCTGTGATGAAAAGGTTGAGAAAGGCTTCTCTAATCTATATAGTTGTAAATTAAATTCACTTTTTTTTAGCCTTTCCAGTGCTGAACCTTTCATCGAAATTTTCTAAATTGCTACATTTGTAAATTTCAAAAGCCAGTATAAAGGATTAGTAGTGGTGGTCAGTTTAACTAATCTTTTTTTTTTTTTTTTGTAAATAAACTCCTTTAGGAGGGTCTGGCATGGGGTGTGTCCTATGCCTACATACTTTTGCTTATAGGGGTCCCTCGTTCTCATCTCAAAAAGTTGGGAGGTATGGAGGACACGACATCACGACTTAGCAGCCAAGGGCGCAGATTTTCAAAAAAAGGTGTTTAAAAATGCAGATTTTGGCATTTTGAATACTTAGAAGTGCAGTGGAGGGGTTTGGGGTCTTATAGACCCCCGATCCCTCCATAAAGAGTACCTGTCACTGCCTATTACTGTCACAAGGGATGTTTACATTTCTTGTGACAGCAAAAAAAAGTGATCAGATTTTTTTTCTTTTTTTTTTACGAACAGTATAAATATAATAAATAAATAAATAAATCCACCCACTGCCACCCACCACAAAAAAAAAGAAAGAAAGAAAGAAATAAGAAAAAAAAAACATTTTTAAAGCGACTCCTGTACCTGCGTGCTCGCGCACCAAAGAAAACACATATGTAAGTCGCGCCCGCAAATGTAAACAGTGTTCAAATCACACATGTGAAGTATTGCCGCGATCCTTAAAACGAGACTAATTATTTTTAGCAAAGACCTTCTCTGCAACTCTAAAATTGTAACCATTAAAAAATGTTAAAATGTCGCCTATGGAGATTTATATGTACCAAAGTTTGGCACAATACCACGAGTGTGCGCAATTTTAAAGCGTAACATGTTAGGTATCTATCTTTTAGGGTCCATTCACACTAGCGCGACTTGTCAGGCGACTTGGTCGCCTGACAAGTCGCTGTCGGTCGCTCGCCATTGAATAGGAGCGACACAAGTCGCTCCGACTTAGAAAAAGGGTCCTGTACTACTTTGGGGCGACCTGGAGGCGACTTGCATTGACTTCAATTATATGAAGTCCCTGCAAGTCGCGTCGAGGTCGCGGTGCACAATGTGCACCGCGACTTCACAGGTCGCCCCAGCAAGTCGTGTCGCGCCAGTCTGAATTGGCTCTTACGAAAAAAAATTGGGCTAACTTTACTGTTTATTTTTTTTTAATTCAGTGTTTTAAGTGTTGTTTTTTTCGAAAAAAAATTGTGTTTGAATGACTGCTGCGCAAATACCTTACGACATGAAATATTGCAACAACCGCCATTTTATTCTCTAGGGTCTTTGCTAAAAAAAATTCTATATAATCTACATCTAAGTGATTTTCTAGCAAAAAAATACTGATTTTTAACTTGTAAACAACATGTGTCAGAAACAGGCTTGAAGTGGTTAATAGCTACAATGTTGCAGACTGTTGTTGCCTAGTTGCTAGTATGTTACATGCACTGTCACTTTTTGCACCAATGTTAACCGCTTAAGCCCCGGAGGATTTGGCTGCTCAAAGACCAGGCCCTATTTTGCGATTCGGCACTGCGTGACTTTAACGGGCAATTGCGTGGTCGTGCGACGCTGTACTCAAAATAAATTGACGTCCTTTTTTTCCCACAAACAGAGCTTTCTTTTGGTTGTATTTGTATTTGATCACCTGTGCGATTTTTATTTTTTGCGCTATAAAAAAAACAAGAGCGACAATTTTGAAAAATTAACAATATTTTTCACATTTTTTTATATGAAATTCTCAAAAAAAATGTAACAATCAAAATTTTTTTTAACATTTTAGGCCAATTTGTTTTCTGCTACATATTTTTGGTAAAAAAAAAAATCGCAATAAGCGCATTTTTATTGGTTTGCGCAAACGTTATTGCGTTTAGTAACTACGGGAAAGATTTATGTCATTTTTATTGGTTTTATTTTTAACTAGTAATGGCGGCGATCTGCGATTTGTGACATTGAAACGGACAGATCGGACCCCTGACTGACATTTTTGGCACCTTTGGGGGGACCAATGACATTACTACAGTAATCAGTGCTATAAATATGCACTGTTACTCTAAAAATTACACTGGCAGGGAAGGGGTTAACTTTATTGGTTATCAAGCGGTTAAATGTGAGCCTAGGGGCGTGATTCTAACTGTCAAGGGACGTGGCTTGTTAGATCATCGCAGAGACATACGATCCTATATACCAGGATCACATAGCCTCTGTGATGATCTAAGGGAGAATGACAGACGGCTGTGTTTACATCAGCCGTCTGTCTTTCTCCCTCTCCTGAGGGAGATCGCGAGTGGCCGGCGGACATCGGAGCCACCGATCACAGGCGCGGGCTAGGCAGGGAACGAGCGGGGGCGGGAGCGCGCTGCCTGCGGCGCGCGCTCGCCCCCTACAGGCTTGTGGGTGAGCGACGTACCCATACGTCACTTTGCCTGTAGGGGGCTGACTGCCGCAGTATGTAGTCATGCGGCGGTCGGCAAGTGGTTTAAAGGTTAGTCCACCTTGAGTGGATCCTATTGGGTCGAATCATTACACCTTTTATTTATTTTTTTTTAATTACTCTATTTAATAATTCTCTACAGTGAGCATTCTGGTTCTGTAGCAAAAAGGAAAGCATTTATAAATTAATTAATTGTTACAAAATATTCAAAGTAACCATCTTGTAGTGGCTGCAAGAAATGAGTGGAGCTGGAAAATCCCACTGATACTATATGCAAGAAAAAAAAAAATAATAACTTTGTGGACGCGTGACCATCACACATATCTATATGACCAAAAGTATGTGGACCTTCCCTTCAGTTTTAGGAGTTCTTAGTAAAGGGTACTGGCAATCATTTAGTAGACATGTGCATGACAAAAAAAAATTTGATTTGTTTCGTTTAGATCCATTAATCTAGTTATTTTGTTTCGTTAAATTCGGGTGATTCCTTCAATTCATATTCGGGATACATATTCAGAATTCGTACAATGTATTTTTTTAATGTACCGATTTTTCTCGATTTGAAACATTAAATTCAAATAATTTCAAATCGGTTGATTCAAAACTTTTAGATTTTTTTTTTTTCAATTCGCACCAAACATCTGATTGTTATTTATACACATTGATCTTGTTTGTAATAATAAAACCTGTATTCAAAATATGCGAAATGTTCTAATTAAACACTTGCTTACCGGGCACTAATACCCCCTGAAGACGTCACAGGAAGTGACGAAACCCGTTAGATTGGAACGCATAGCGTAATTACGTCACGCCAGGTGGAACGCAAGACAGAAGCTCCACTCGCCACTTGGCAGAGAGGACGTGCAGCTTGCTAACTGACCGCTGACAGACGTTTTTTACTACTTGTATACTTTTACCTGCTTTTAACCCACATTGTGGGTAATAAACATTAACCTTTCTACACCATCTGGAGCCTTTCCTTCTTCAACATACACTTTTTTTTTGCCCTGGCGAGAGGAGGAACCCTGTACCATTGGAAATCTAAAGGGGAACCCATCCCGGCCCAGGGGGCAATTAAGCGTGAGTGGTCCTAATGCCATAATGCATATAGGACCCATTGGATCTGGTAAGTCATTTATTGCTTCGTTTCCACTGAGCGGAACGGTTCGGGTCGGTACAGTTTGGAAGGGTTAGAATGGTCCGGTCTATTCAGGTGAGCATTTCCACTGCAAGTCGGGCCACCAGGGACCATGCGGGGTTTACACCAAATGAGGTGTTTGTTTTGCTCTTTCATTTGACGTGAGCATTGAGGTTTTCCTGTCTGCCAATCAGCGGAATCTATCGTGTGACGCCAGTAGCTCCGCCCTAACCGTACCGTACCATTTCCTATGGCCCTACATCTGAAGCAGGACCAGGAATGGTGCGGTTTGGTTCGGTTGTATGGGCCACTTTCATAATGGAAACACTCAATTTAGCGAATCGTACCGAACCGACCCGAACCGATCCGCTCAGTGGAAACGAGGCATAATTTACCCACACCACGGTGAAACAAATCGATGTCGCAGAATTAATGGATACCCACTTTTGAGCACCTGCACTTTTGAACCTACTGGATAAACACAATCACTCAAGGACTTTTAATATCTGAACTGTTTGGGCACAACAGTCACTTATTTGGACTTGATATAATTATATTTGATTATCTACTATATGTTTTTTTACTACTATTTATTGGATAATTTGTAATACCTTTATTTTAAAAAAAGTCACTGATGTAAATTGGGGCATTTATCATTTGTCATTTATTATTTGCCTATTTAACAATTTGTCAGTGAACCACTACTTTACTTTTACCACTAGGGGTACATTCAGCAAGCGCTGTAGCCAGCCTTACTGTTAAGGCTAACATTTTCATTTACTTTCACACTCTATGGCTGCTGCTGCACCATTTACTTTATTATAATTTCATATAAAGTCACTATATCTGGTCTCCCCAGGAGCCTGCAGTCACTATATCTGATCTCCCCAGGAGCCTGCAGTCACTATATCTGGTCTCCCCAGGAGCCTGCATTCACTATATCTGGTCTCCCCAGAAGCCTGCAGTCACTATATCTGGTCTCCCCAGGAGCCTGCATTCACTATATCTGGTCTCCCCAGGAGCCTGCAGTCACTATATCTGGTCTCCCCAGCAGCCTGCAGTCACTATATCTGGTCTCCCCAGGAGCCTGCAGTCACTATATCTGGTCTCCCCAGGAGCCTGCAGTCACTATATCTGGTCTCCCCAGGAACCTGCAGTCACTATATCTGGTCTCCCCAGAAGCCTGCAGTCACTATATCTGGTCTCCCCAGGACTCTGCATTCACTATATCTGGTCTCCCCAGGAGCCTGCAGTCACTATATCTGGTCTCTCCAGCAGCCTGCAGTCACTATATCTGGTCTCCCCAGGAGCCTGCAGTCACTATATCTGATCTCCCCAGGAGCCTGCAGTCACTATATATGATCTCCCCAGGAGCCTGTATTCACTATATCTGGTCTCCCCAGGAGCCTGCAGTCACTATATCTGGTCTCTCCAGGAGCCTGCAGTCACTATATCTGATTTCCCCAGGAGCCTGTATTCACTATATCTGGTCTCCCCAGGAGCCTGCAGTCACTATATCTGGTCTCCCCAGGAGCCTGCAGTCACTATATCTGGTCTCCCCAGCAGCCTGCAGTCACTATATCTGGTCTCCCCAGGAGCCTGCATTCACTATATCTGGTCTCCCCAGGAGCCTGCAGTCACTATATCTGATCTCCCCAGGAGCCTGCATTCACTATATCTGGTCTCCCCAGGAGCCTGCAGTCACTAAATCTGATCTCCCCAGGAGCCTGCATTCACTATATCTGTTCTGAACATAGAAATGCAATTATTTTAGTAAATATAAACTACTAAATACCTTTACTCATCAGCAGTATATAGCAGTCTTGTGACCTCTATCAGTGTCTGGTTAAAGCTTGTAGGGCGTGGGCGCCCCCAGGATTGCTTCTGCGGAACACTGTACAGGTACGGCGATTCGCACAGCTGAGCCAGCCTGCCGTAGTATATCTGCGAGGGGCGGTCGGCAAGTGGTTAAATAAGGACTGGTGCGTTCCAGTGCTCTTTTGATGCATTTTTTCGTGTTCCAGTACAGTCCAGTGCAGGAAAAGTGCAACTTTTTTTTCTGGGACTGGAAGGCGCTTGAACTGACCAGACTGGTGTGAACTATGCATGAGGGGCTGGTTCACGCCACAAAAACACACGTGCGTTTCTGCGCGTGCATTTTTAATGCTTTTTTGATGTGTTCCGGTGCGTTTTTGATGCGTTTTCAGATGCATTCCAGATTTGATGCTTTCCAGTGCAGTGCATTCTGGTGTCTTTTTGATGCGTTTTACCACGTTCCAGTACAGTCCAGTCCAGGAAAAATGCAGCATGTTCTACTTTTTTCCCCCCTGAAACTGGAACTCCCTGGAACTGACCACAGTGGTGTGAACTATACCATTAAAAACCATCCATGCGTTTTTGGTGCAGAAAAAAAGGCAGTGGACTGCACGTGGTGTGAACTGGCCCTAAGAAAAAAAAAATAGGGGGGGGGGGTGCACTGGGCTGCATCAAAAATGTACCAGAAATGCATCAAAACACACTGGAACGCATGCAGAAAGGAATCCGGCACGCATCAGAACTGCCTTTCTATGGTGTGAGCTGGCCCTTAACCTGAGATAAGGACATGCGTGTTCCAGTGCGTTTTTGGTGTGTTTTACCGTGTTCCAGTACAGTCCAGTGTGGAAAACATGTAGAATGTTCTATTCTTTTTTGTTCTGGAACTGACCACACTGGAACTGACCGCACTGGAACTGACCACACTGGAAATGACCACACTGGAACTGACCACACTGGAACTGACCACACTGGAACTGACCACATTGGATCTGACCACACTGGAACTGACCGCACTGGAACTGACCACACTGGAACTGACCACACTGGAACTGACCACACTGGAACTGACCGCACTGGAACTGACCACACTGGAACTGACCACACTGGAACTGACGGCACTGGAAATGACCACACTGGAACTAACCGCACTGGAACTAACCACACTGGAACTGACCGCACTGGAACTGACCGCACAGGAACTGACCGCACTGGTGTGAGCTATGCCATTGACAACCATGCAACCTGCTATCCATGCATTTTTGGTGCAGAAAAAAAAAAAAGGCAGTGGACTGCATGAGGTGTGAACTGGCCCTAAGAAAAAAATAGGGGGGGGGGGAGGAAATGCACTGGGCTGCATTAAAAATGCATCAAAACCGCACTGGAATGCATGCAGAAAAGCATCTGGAACGCACCAGGACTGCGTTTCTATGGTGTGAACTGGCCCTTAACCTTAGATAAGGACATGCGTGTTCCAGTGCGTTTTTGGTGTGTTTAGGTGCATTTTTGGTGTGATTTACCGTATTCCAGTGCGGAAAGCATGTAGCATGTTCTATTTTTTATTTATTTTTTCTGGAACTGACCGCACTGGTGTGAGCTATGCCATTGAAAACCACATAACCTACTATCCATGCGTTTTTGGTGCAGAAAAAATAAAATAAAAAACGTACTGGACATGCATGGGGTGTGAACTGGCCCTAATGCAGCCACCACTTCTACGGACTGTAAGCTGAAATGAATTTTATTTTCGTTCTTGGGTTCAGATACATTTTACACAGCAATTTATTTTATCTCAAGCACAATGCCTCTCAGACAGCGCATGAATTCAAATGCATAGAAATTGCTTCTAATTTTGCGAGCCTGCAACGGATAAATCTGCACATCTCATACAGACGCACGGCCATTGACTTTCCGAGGGAACGCAGCGCCGTTCTCTCTCCAGCTATTTGCAATGCAGCAGATTTAGGTGTAATTAGAGTAGAATAGACCCAATTCCCTTCGGAATGACCGTAGTTGAAATTCAGGAGTTCTCTGAATCCACTTCATTAATTAGATCTCAGTTACACTGTCAGAGCGCAAAGAAATACCCTTTTGTTTTTTTGTTTATATATATATATATATATATATATATATATATATATATATATAGATAGATAGATAGATAGATAGATAGATAGATAGATAGATAGATAGATAGATAGATAGATAGATAGATAGATAGACGTATCCTCATTATATATATATATATATATATCCTCATTATTATATATACACATATATATATATATATATATCCTCATTATATATATATATATATATATATATATATATACACACACACATATATATATATATATATACTCATTTTAAATATATATATCCTCATTATTATTTATATATATATATTTCCTCATTATATATATATATATATATATATATATATATATATGTCTATAAATATTATATATATATATATATATATATATATATATATATATATATATATATCCTCATTATTTCTGTATATTTATAATGACCCAATAAAAAATAAATAAAAAAGGAAATATCAGAAAAATACCTCAAATAGCTTTCTTATTAAGGATTACATAATTAATTAGATCTCAGTAACAGCGTCAGAGCGCAAAGAAAAACCCTTTTGTTTTATATATATATATATATATATATATATATATCCTCATTATTATATATATATATATATATATATATATATATATATATATATATATCCTCATTACTTCTGTATATTTATAATGACCCAATAAAAAATAAATAAAAAAGAAAAAGGAAATATCAGGAAAATGCCTAGAATTTTTTTACATATTCATTATTATTTTATAAATATATATCTACTCATTTATATATATTTAATTTATGGCTCAGCTTCCTCTCTAGCCCCAGATCTGATTCTAGGTCCCGGAGTTCGGCAGTGCATGTCTTCTTTGTTACCCTTTTTTTAACCCATTGGGCTCCATGTAGTCCTTTGTGCAGCATATGATGTCTATCTATGCTAGAGCTGCACGATTAATCGTATGAAAATCGCGATCTCGATTCACCCCCCCTGACGATCTAAACTTGACATATGCTCGATTCTTTGCATAGCTGTGAGGAAGCAGAGAAAACAGCTGTGGAGAAAAAAAAAGCCTCCCACAAACAAACTATCAGCTAAGTCTCCCAGTAACTATAAACAAAATGATTACATTGTATCTTTTCCTTCCCTCTGCCAGGGAGAAAGGAAGTTTAATCTCTTAAAGACTGGATCTTTTTCTGACATTTGTTGCTTGCAAGTTTAAAATCAGTTTTTTTTTTTGCAAGAAAAGTACTTAGAACCCCCAAACATTTTATATATTTTTTTAGCAGAGACCCTACAGAATAAAATGGCAATTGTTGTAATATTTTATGTATTTGCGCAGCAGTCTTTCAAACGCAATTAATAGACTTTAATGAATAAAAAAAAAAACGTGAAGTTATCCCAATTTTTTTTTGTTACACAGAGAATCGTGAGAGAATCGTGATCTTTATTCCAAGCTAAAAAATCGTGATTCTCATTTTGGCCAGAATCGTGCAGCTCTAATCTATGCTATACAATTTTGTATGACATTAGGTATGTTACACAATGCATACTATTTTTGTTCACAGACTTTTGGCTCCACCTATTGTCCGATGTGGTGGCACCTATAGAAGACTGGCCCAATCTATACCTTACAACCACCTCCATGGAGGATCCTCAATGGGCCCCACCAGGGACTGTTTGGTTTGGAGCCATGAGGCAGTTTGTTGGGAGTTGCAATCCGTGGTCCAATTTTACTCTGTATTAGGCACATCATTCTTAAGTGTGGTAAGCTGTATGTCTCTTTTTATGATCCTGCATATACCAATACAAATGTTAAAATTATAGATTCTTTTTCCATTATCAGGATATGTATTGATATATTTTCTCTTTTTCACTAATATATTTTGAAGGTTTCAATGTAGTCCTGAATCTATAAAAGGGGTGAATATTTAACGCTAGAGTTCCTGATGAAGCTGGAGCAATCCCGCGAAATGCATTCTACATAGGCTATCACCCGTCTGATTGACTACTACCACCATATATGTGAAACATGTTGTATTGTATTACCCTTCCCATTTTCTATGTGTCGACTTTTATTATCATTCCTTGAATAAACATTGTTAATTTTTTAATTTTTCTATTTGCTTCTTCTCTGCTTACCTACAAACTTCTGACAATATAGTCCGGTATAGTCCCAACCTCCTCTCCTATCATCGGTGTATTCTGGGATCACTGATGTGGAACACATTTTTTCAAATATATATATATATATACAGTGGGTACGGAAAGTATTCAGACCCCCTTAAATTTTTCACTCTTTGTTATATTGCAGCCATTTGCTAAAATCATTTAAGTTCATTCTTCTTCCTCATGAATGTACACATAGCACCCCATACTGACAGAAAAACACAGAATTGTTGACATTGTTGCAGATTTATTAAAAAAGAAAAACTGAAATATGACATGGTCCTAAGTATTCAGACCCTTTGCTGTGACACTCATATATTTAACTCAGGTGCTTTCCATTTCTTCTGATCATCCTTGAGATGGTTCTACACCTTCATTTGAGTCCAGCTGTGTTTGATTATACTGATTGTACTTGATTAGGAAAGCCACACACCTGTCTATATAAGACCTTCCAGATCACAATGCATGTCAGAGCAAATGAGAATCATGAGGTCAAAGGAACTGCCTGAAGAGCTCAGAGACAGAATTGTGGCAAGGCACAGATCTGGCCAAGGTTACAAAAAGATTTCTGATGCACTTAAGGTTCCTAAGAGCACAGTAGCCTCCATAATCCTCAAATGGAAGACGTTTGGGACGACCAGAACCCTTCCTAGAGCTGGCCGTCCGGCCAAACTGAGCTATCGGGGGAGAAGAGCCTTGGTGAGAGAGGTAAAGAAGAACCCAAAGATCACTGTGGCTGAGCTCCAGAGATGCAGTCAGGAGATGGGAGAAAGTTGTAGAAAGTCAACCATCACTGCAGCCCTCCACCAGTCGGGGCTTTATGGCAGAGTGGCCCGACGGAAGCCTCTCCTCAGTGTAAGACACATGAAAGCCCGCATGGAGTTTGCTAAAAAAACACCTGAAGGACTCCAAGATGGTGAGAAATAAGATTCTCTGGTCTGATGAGACCAAAATAGAACTTTTTGGCCATAATTCTAAGCAGTATGTGTGGAGAAAACCAGGCACTGCTCATCACCTGTCCAATACAGTCCCAACAGTGAAGCATGGTGGTGGCAGCATCATGCTGTGGGGGTGTTTTTCAGCTGCAGGGACAGGACGACTGGTTGCAATCGAGGGAAAGATGAATGCGGCCAAGTACAGGGATATCCTGGACAAAAACCTTCTCCAGAGTGCTCTGGACCTCAGACTGGGCCGAAGGTTTACCTTCCAACAAGACAATGACCCTAAGCACACAGCTAAAATAACGAAGGAGTGGCTTCACAACAACTCCGTGACTGTTCTTGAATGGCCCAGCCAGAGCCCTGACTTAAACCCAATTGAGCATCTCTGGAGAGACCTAAAAATGTCTGTCCACCAACGTTTACCATCCAACCTGACAGAACTGGAGAGGATCTGCAAGGAGGAATGGCAGAGGATCCCCAAATCCAGGTGTGAAAAACTTGTTGCATCTTTCCCAAAAAGACTCCTGGCTGTATTAGATCAAAAGGGGGCTTCTACAGAATACTGAGCAAAGGGTCTGAATACTTAGGACCATGTGATATTTCAGTTTTTCTTTTTTAATAAATCTGCAACAATGTCAACAATTCTGTGTTTTTCTGTCAGTATGGGGTGCTATGTGTACATTCATGAGGAAGAAGAATGAACTTAAATTATTTTAGCAAATGGCTGCAATATAACAAAGAGTGAAAAATTTAAGGGGGTCTGAATACTTTCCGTACCCACTGTATATATATATATATATATATATCCTCAGTATTATATATATATATATATATATATATATATCCTCATTACTTCTGTATATTTATAATGACCCAATAAAAAATAAATAAAAAAGAAAAAGGAAAAGGAAATATCAGGAAAATGCCTAGAATTTTTTTAATATATATATATATATATATATATATGTATGTATCCTCATTATATATATATATATATATATATATATACACACACACATATATATATATATATATATATATATATATATATATATATATATATACTCATTTTAAATATATATATCCTCATTATTATTTATATATATATATTTCCTCATTTTATATATATATATATATATATATATATATATATATATATATATATATATATATATATATATATGTCTATAAATATTATATATATATATATATATATATATATATATATATATATATGTCTATAAATATTATATATATATATATATATATATATATATATATATATATATATATATATATATATCCTCATTATTTCTGTATATTTATAAGGACCCAATACAAAATAAATAAAAAAGGAAATATCAGAAAAATATCCTCAGTATTTTATATATATATATATATATATATATATATATATATATATATATATATATATATATATATATATATATATATATATATATATCCTCATTTTATATATATATATATATATATCCTCATTATTTCTGTATATTTATAATGACCCAATAAAGAAGAAATAAAAAAAAAGGAAATATCAGAAAAATACCTTGAATAGCTTTCTTATTAAGGATTACATAAAGAAGTTGCTTTTCAGAGTGCATTCAATTAATCCTTTCATTTCTGTAAAGGGCTACGGTATATGTTGGTGACATAAAGAAATAAGAATAATGATGCATTGTTTATTGGGAAAGCGAAACGGCACATGCATGTCACTCTTCTAATTAATGAATTCATGTTATTTAAAAAAAATATAATGATTAGAATAAGGCAGAAGGAGATTAGATCCAAAATGACATTCGGCAGAGAGGATTACAATGTGTCTTGGTGTAAGGTCGATCGGATGGAAAATTACGGCCCATTAATTTTCTGCTTTCCCAATTATGTGTCCTGCTGCCAGTACAACATCATGAAATAATAAGGTATTGAGAACTGGCCGTTCTGTAGAGGAAGGTATACGTTTGTGTTGAGGACCTTAGAGTGTAAATTTTTATTTATTAAAAATCTTACAAACAAACAACATAATAAAAATATATTTACATGTAAATAAATAAATAAAAATTAATGTATATACTGTATATATATATATATATATATATATATAAAAACAACAAACTTACATCAGCAAATAACAGAAACTAAAATGTCTCCCCCCCCCCCCCTAAAATAACATAAATAGAACTATACAGGCGGTCCCCTGGGTTACAAACAAGATAAGGTCTGTAGGTTTGTTCTTAAAGCGGAGTTCCGGCCTCAGAAATTTTTTTTTAGATAAAAATACCCCCGGGACAGTCAGGGCTAGTACATTCTACAATGGATAGCCTCTGAACTGTCCCGGGTTGCACTTACCTTTTAGAAGAAATACTTACCTTGAAAATGTCTTGTCCAGCGCTGCCATCTCAGGTGTGGGCAGCTGAAGCTAGCGCGTCCTCTTCGGTGTCCTCTTCGCTGACGTCGGAGTCCCACAATGCACTGCACCGGCCCCGATCGTCACTTACGGTGCAAGTGCGGCATCCCTGCACAGCTTCTTGCCATGCCCAGAAGCTGTTTAGCAGGGAATAACGCGCCTGCCCCGGAACTGACGAGTGACTCCGATGCAGGCGCATTGACTCCTGGGAGCGATGACGTTCATCTCCCAGGAGTCAATGCAAAGAGGAAGTGACGGCGCGGGTCGCAGAGGGAAGAAGAGGAAGGAAGGTGAGTATATTTTCTTCTATAACATGGTAACTGAATAAAAAAAAAAATTGAAATTATCCAATTCTTTTTCACCTACATTACAGCAAGCGGATCGTGTAAAGTCGATTTTGAGGCCGGAACTCCGCTTTCTAAGTTGAATTTGTATGTAAGTTGGAACAAGTACATTTTTTAATCACTTCTGGATCGGAAGGATTTGCCCCCTTAATGACCAGGCCATATTTTGCGATTCGCACTGCGTTGCTTTAACTGACAATTGCGCGTTCGTGTGACGCTGTACCTAAATAAAATTGACATCCTTTTTTTCCCACAAATAGAACTTTCTTTGGGTGGTATTTGATCACCTCTGCGATTTTTTTTTTTTTTTTTTTTTTTTTTTTTGCGCTATATAAACAAAAAAAACAATATTTTTCACTTTCTGCTGTATAACATTCTCAAAACATTTTTTAAATCAAAATGTTTTAAAATTTTAGGCCATTTTGTATTCTGTTACATATTTTTGGTAAAAAAAATCGCAGTAAGCATATTTTGATTGGTTTGCGTAAAAGTTACCGCGTCTACTAACTACGGGAAAGATTAATGTCATTTTTATTGTTTTTTCTTTTTTTACTAGTAATGGCGGCGATCTGCGATTTTTAGCGGGATTGCGACATTGCGGCGGACAGATCGGACCCCTAACTGACATTTTTGACACTTTTGTGGGGATCAGTGACATTACTACAGTAATCAGTGCTAAAAATATGCACTGTTACTGCAATAATGACACTGGCAGGGAAGGGGTTAACACTGTGGGTGATCAATGGGTTAAATGTGAGCCTAGGGGAGTGATTATAACTGGGGGGGGGGCGTGGCTTGTGAAATGACCATAGAGACCTGTGATCCTATATAGATGGATCACAGGCGCTCTGTGATCATTCCAGAGAGAAGAACGATCAGCTGTGTTTACAACAGCCGACCGTCCTTCTCTCTCAGCGGGGAACAATCGCGGGTGTCAGGCGGCAATCGGAGCCGCCTGCCCCGAGGATTGGAGTCCCCGCTGCCGAGCGGGGGTGGGAGCGCGCCATCGGCGGCGCGTGTTCTCCCCCTAGCTGCAGGCGCACGACCGACGTAGGTCTACACCGGTTCACGCAGGAGAGCCGCACTGCCGCAGTAAAAAGGCGGCCGGCGGTCAGGAACCGATTAAGTGTAGCTCCAGCCAAAAAAAAATATTTTTATGTTTTTTTGGATAGCATAGGGAAGGGTTGACACCCCTGTAACATTTGTTTTGCTGTCTCTGCCCCTGTTCAGAAGATTGCACCTCACTTTCTGTCCCTATGACAACTGGATTTTGAACATTTTGGGTTGTTGTGGAAACAAGGATTGGTGATAAAGCTTCAGTAGTGACACCGTTTTTCCCATGAGAACTCTTCCAGGAGCGAATTTACCATCCTAGGGTTAGATTTTCTCCCTCTGTTTTGTAAGTAGGAGTCGCTTGTAAGTCGGATGTTTTTTTAACTCGGGGACCGCCTGTATAGAAAGGAATATAATTTTATTATCCGTAAGCTACTAAATGATGCAAAACCAACCCTACTTCAACCTAAACACACCCTCAGGCTAAGAAATGATTACACGTTTAACCCATGCATGCAGCTTTTTTCCAAAAAAGGGGGCATGAAAGGACAGAGAGAAAAGCCGCACACTCAGAGACTGACAGACAACAGCTACGGGGAGTGAAGTAACAGACTACTAAGCTAACTAGAAAAAGTTTCTTGAAATCAAAATCCAGATGAGTCTCGAAAGACCCGTAGGACCACTCCGCATAACTCACGCAGGAAAGGAAAGGGATACCCAAAGCCCCACCCGCTTATAGACTTCTATATTGAGGGGGCACTGAAGCAAGAAATTATTAATTGTTTCCTCCACACCACCACACTCCACCTTAGAGACATTAGAGTGTAAATTTTGTTGATATCCAAAACATATCCAAAACATATTTACATATATACAAAATAAATTACATCAGCATAGAAACAGAAAATTGCTTTTTTTGCCAGACAAAAAACATAAAGAGAACTAAATATACCAACCAAAACACATTTTTATTTTATTATTTTATTATTAGCATGATTCCACTACAAACAACAAAGCTCTAACCTCCACCTAAACACACCCTCAGGCTAAGAAATGATTACACATTTATCCCATGCATGCAGTCTTTTTCAAAAAATCTGATCTTACAAAAAAAATCTAGGGGACGTGAAAAGACAGAAAGAAAAGCCGCACACCCAGAGACTAACAGACAGCAGCTATGGGGACCTGCCATTCCTCCATGCCTTTGTCCAGGCCCCCAGCCACCACCTGTCTCTCTCAAGACCCCACCTAGAATGTTGTGCACCACCACCTCGACAGGAAGGAATTTTCTCCGAGTGGAAATCTGACATCGTGCATTCTACATGAAGTAACAGACTACTAGGCTAACTAGAAAAAGTTTCTCAAAATCAAAATCCTGATGCGTCTCAAAAGACCCGTACGACCACTCCGCATAACTCAAGCGGGAAAGGAAAGGGATACCCAGAGCCCCACCCACTTCTAAATTGAAGGGGCACTGAAGCAAGAAAGAGTCCATCGTTTCTTTCACCCCACAATACTCCACCTTAGAGACATTAGAGTGTAAATTTTGTTTATTAAAAATTTTACAAACATAGTAAAAACATATTATACATATACAAAATAAATTACATCAGCATAGAAACAGAAAATTGCTTTTTTGCCAGGCAAAAAACATAAAGAGAACTAAATATACCAACCAAAACACATTTTTATTTTATTATTAGCATGATTCCACTCAAAAAAAATGCTCTAACCTCCACCTAAACACACCCTCTGGCTAAGAAATGATTACACATGTATCCCATGCATGCAGCCTTTTTCCAAAAATCTGATCTTACAAAAAAAATCTAGGGGACGTGAAAAGACAGAAAGAAAAGCCGCACACGAAGAGACTGACAGACAGCAGCTATGGGAACCTGCCATTCCTCCATGCCTTTGTGTAGGCCCCTAGCCGCCACCTGTCCCTCTCAAGACCCTGAATCTCCCCAACCTCACTCAGAATGTTTTACACCACCACCTCGACAGGAAAGACTTTTTTTCCGAGTGGAAACCTGACACTGTGCATTCTACATGAAGTAACAGACTACTAAGCTAACTAGAAAAAGTTTCTCTAATTTAAAATCCAAATGGGTCTCAAAAGACCCGTACGACCACTCCGCATAACTCAAGCGGGAAAGAAAAGGTATACCCAGAGCGCCACCCACCTGCTTATAGACTTCTATATTGAAGGGGCACTGAAGCATGAAACGGTACGTTGTTTCCTCCCCCCTACCACACTCTACCTTAGAAACCTTAGAGTGTAAGCTCCTTCGGTGAAGAAACAGAATAACCAATTACGCAAGCTGAATAATTTAACATTCTCTATAAAGTGTTGCAGAATACGTCATAGAATACAAATGTGCAAAGTAACTGAATGGGATTTATGTATACTTTTAAGTCATAGGGGTTGATTTACTAAAACTGGAGAGTCCAAAATCTGGTGCAGCTCTGCATACAAACCAATCAGCTTCTAACTTCAGCTTGTTCAAGCAACCACTTTAGCTCTGGAAGATTTACCCCCTTTATGACCAGGCCATTTTTTGCGATGCGACATGGCGTTACTTTACCTGACAATTACGCGGTCATGCAACGCTGTACCCAAATACAATTGGTGTCCTTTTTTCCCACAAATAGAGCTTTATTTATTTTTTTTTATTTTTATTTATTTTTTTTGCGCTATTAACAATAAAAAAAGACAATTTTGAAAAAAAAATATATATATTTTTTAATTTTTGCTATAAGACAAATCCACAAAAAAAATGTAAAAAATAAATGTCATCAATTTAGGCCAATATATATTCTGCTACATATTTTTGGTAAAAAGCCCCAATAAGCTTATATTGATTTGGTTTGCGCAAAAGTTATAGCATCTACAAACTTTGGGATACATACTGAAATTTTTATAAATTTTTAGTTTTGACTAGTAATGGCGGCGATCAGTGACTTATAGCGGGACTGAGATATTGTGGCGGACAAATCTGACACTAATTGACACTTGTTGGGGACCAGAGACACCAATACAATGATCCGTGCTAAAAAATATGCACTGTCACTGTACTATTGACACTGACAGAGAAGGGTTTAATATCAGGGGCGATCGAAGGGTTAAATGTGTTCCTAGGGAGTGCTTGCTGACTGTGTGGGGGAGGTGCTTGTACTGTGGGAAGGCAGAGATCTGTGTTTCTGCTTCCCTTGTCACAGAACGGCAATCTGCCTTGTTTACATAGGCAGATCGCCATTCTACCTGTGCCTCAAACGATCGGCGGGTCCCAGTGGACATCGCGTCTGCCGGACTCGCTGATTGGCTCCAGCTGTGTCCAATCACAGTGGGAGCAGGTCACCAGCGGTACGTGTGTGCGCCCCAGACCCGGAGGTGCAGAATCACATATCTGTATGTGACTCAGCGCAGAGGGGCCGCCGCCCTGCAGTAAATGCACGTGGGGCGGTTGTCAAGGGGTTAAGCTTATAAGACAATAAAACCTGGAAGTTGATTGGTTTCTTTCTATGCAGAACTGCACCAGATTTTGAACTTTCCAGTTTAAGTAAATCCCCCCCCCCCCCACATATGCTTGTGCATCACGGGTTAAAGAATTGAAATATCCATTTTGGGTGACCAGATCCTTTTCACATGCACTCCTGTGTTCATTACAGTTATGAGTGGACTCTGGTAGGTCCAATCACCTACGGGCTTTCAATACCTCTCATGATGATCAAGTGATGATGATCCCCATCCTCAGCACAGGCTCATTATTACCCCAGCTGCATTCTTCCTCATGCAAAATAATACAAAAATATAACAAGATAGTGAGACTGCTTTGTAAAGAGCACTGTAGGTGGGCAGACGTGGGAACTCAGCGACTGAGATCTCACTGCTGCCATTTCCAAATAACGTCAGTAGTCACAAATGACGGCAATGTATGACGGCAATGTCACTTTTTGGGTGGAATGACACATCAAAGAGACGATGCAGACAGCAGTGTTGTGCCCTAGGGATGAATCAGACATTTCTTGTATGTTTAGCCCCGTACACACGTGCCGAAAATCGGCAGGGAATTTTCGTCCGACGACCAATCCGCCGATTTTCGGCTTGTTAGTATGATGCTTCCGACAACCAACTCCGACTTTTCGGCCGAAAAAAATCTGGTGAGCAGTCTATAAAATTTTTGTTGGCCGTCAAAACACGTCCGATTTCGTGCAGTCAGTACAGATTTCGACAGGGAAAAATCTGATGAGCAAGTCTGGGCATGCTCAGAGAAGAAAGAACACAAAGAAAGAAAACCAACACATGACATCACTTCTGAAGTAGAATTCTGTCGGGCGAGAAAATTTGTGTGCAGTCTAGAGCACATTCCAACCAACGAAACACCACTCTGGACCAAAGACAGACGATCGGTCGGCCGATAATCGGTGCGTGTGTACTAGGCTTTAGACTCATGAAGGCTGTTTTCTGATTGGTGGCTGATTACTGTCCACCACTGCTTTGGTCCTCATAAATTAGTGCACTCAGAAGCTGGTGCAGCTGTGTGCATGGGAGCCAATCAGCTTCTAACTTCAACTTGTTCCATTAAGCTTTGACACTAAAACCTGGAAGCTGATTAGTTTCTATGCACAGCTGCACCAGATTTTGCACGCTCCAGGTTGAGTAAATCCCCCCCATGTGCCCTCAGTCTGTAGGGCACTTTTGATGATGTACTGTCGTTCTAATAAATCTTTAGGAACCACAGAAGGCTGGGGTCCCACAACGATGGAACCATTACAATATGGCTTCTCCAGTGTATAAACTTTGGCAACAAAAGACTTAAACCCTTAATGCCCTGATTCACCAACCTGAACAACAGGCATATAAACCAAAGTAATCTGTAGAGTTACCAGCTCAATAATTACAGTCCATGTAGGCCCCCATTCTGTACCCCACCATGGATGATGTAAGAGCTATATTAACAGTTATAGTGGAACACAAGCAGCTGAAGTCCCAAAAGAGGTTAATCTGTAGAGTCAACGGCTCAAGCTTTATTAATATAATTACAGTTCATATAGGCCGCCATTCTGTACCCCACCATGGATGATTCCAGTGCCATCTTAATAGTTATAGAGGAACACAAGCAGCTGAAGTCTGTACCCCACCATGGATGATGTCAGCGCTATATTATTAGTTATAGTGGAACACAAGCAGCTGAGGCCACAAAGGAGGTTTGGACACCCCCCTATAAAATACCAAACCCCCCCATCCCCCATGACAATCCCAAAAGGGGTTAATCTGTAGAGTCAACGGCTCAAGCTTTAATAATATAAAACAGTTCATATAGGCTTCCATTCTGTACCCCACCATGGATGATTCCAGTGCCATCTTAATAGTTATAGAGGAACACAAGCAGCTGAAGTCTGTACCCCACCATGGATGATGTCAGCGCTATATTATTAGTTATAGTGGAACACAAGCAGCTGAGGCCACAAAGGAGGTTTGGACACCCCCTAAAAAATACCAAACCCCCCCATCCCCCATGACAATCCCAAAAGAGGTTAATCTGTAGAGTCAACGGCTCAAGCTTTAATAATATAGTTCCAGTCCATGTAGACCCCCATTCTGTACCCCACCATGGATGATGTCAGAGCTATATTAACAGTTATAGTGGAACACAAGCAGCTGAAGTCCCAAAAGAGGTTAATCTGTAGAGTCAACGGCTCAAGCTTTATTAATATAATTACAGTTCATATAGGCTTCCATTCTGTACCCCACCATGGATGATTCCAGTGCCATCTTAATAGTTATAGAGGAACACAAGCAGCTGAAGTCTGTACCCCACCATGGATGATGTCAGCGCTATATTATTAGTTATAGTGGAACACAAGCAGCTGAGGTCACAAAGGAGGTTTGGACACCCCCTAAAAAATACCCAACCCTCCCATCCCCCATGACAATCCCAAAAGGGGTTAATCTGTAGAGTCAAAGGCTCAAGCTTTATTAATATAATTACAGTTTATATAGGCCCCCATTCTGTACCCCACCATGGATGATGTCTTTGCTATATTAACAATTATAGTGGAACACAAGCAGCTGAAGTCCCAAAAGAGGTTTGGACAACCCCTAAAAAACCTAAACCCCCCCATGACAAGATTTATTTTTTTGAGTCAACAGCTCAGGTTTTACTAATAAAATCACAGTCCATGTAGGCTCCCATTTTGTACCCCACCATGGATGATGTCAGAGCTATAGTAATAGTTAGAATGGAACACAAGCAGCTGAGGTTCCAAAAGAGGTTTGGACAACCCCTAAAAAAAATACCTGACTCCCCCCAGGACCAGATTTAATTTTTGAGTCAACAGCTCAAGCTTTACTAATAAATTCACAGTCCATGTAGGCCCCCATTCTGTACCCCACTATGGATGATGTCAGTGCTATAGTAACAGTTATAATGGAACACAAGCAGCTGAAGTCCAAAAAGAGGTTTGTAGTCCACAAAAATGATCAGGCGCCCGCTAGAGAGGCGATGGTGGGATTGTCAGCCCTGAGATCCATAGCTGCTCATACAAATCTCCTGGGAAGGAGAGCCACAAATGTCAGCACCAAGAACAAAAAGCGTTTAGGGTCAGGCTTGTAAAGAGATGTAAAATGATTAGTACACCACGGATCAATGTGAAATTCCACACTTCGCACCAAGTATACGGTAAAAGCTGAAATCTTTATTCACCACAGACTGACATATAAAACACTTAATTGCTTTAAAACAAGGCTATGCCATACTGAAGCACCGACTAGATGGAAAAACAACACACTGTGGCTGCGTCTGCCTACATGCCCAACAGATAAAGGTGTCCATGGGGAGGTGATCACATGTGTCACAGTCTAGGCTGGACCTCTGTGTAAGGGGGCCACTGGATCTCTCTAAGGACGTGGGTTGCAATGTAGCAGGTGAAGAACCCGGATGAGGGAAGTGCAGCAGCGTCCGGAGACCATGGATGGAAGCCAGATGACAGAATCTGTGAGGAGGTGGCCAGTGATGACGTTGCACACTGTGCCAGAAAGACAAGCCTAAGCCACAAGAGCAGTGGAGTCGGTGGAAGGCAAGCCAATACTGAATGGTCCCGTCACCATGATGACTTGTTTCGCGCGTCTGCGCCTTGTCAAGTCATGTGACGGGATGGACCAGCCAGAAATTATAAGGCAGAAAGGGTAGGGGAACTGCCAGGAAAACACCCAGGGGTGGAATGTAGATTTAATTATGGCGCTTTTCCACTGCATGGAACCGAACGGTTCGGCTCCCTTTTGTGCTTTTCCACTGCATTGTACCGCATGGTACGGTGTAGGAACGGTTCGGTTCGGTACGGTACGGAGGCGCTTTTCCACTACATGGAACCGAACGGTATGGCTCGCTTAAACAGTACCACCTCGGTTGTGGTTCCAAGAGAGCCATACCGGTACCATATCCCACAATCCTTTGCATGCAGCCTTGACTGTTTGTCATTACTAGCCACTGATTGGTCAGAGAATCGTTGTTATCCCACCCACTTACTTTAGTACTACTTTAGTGGAAAAGCAAACCGTACCAAACCGACTGCTTGGTTGGGGCCGGCCGGGGCAAAAGAGTCTCCAGTGGGGCATGGAACCGGCCTCTGCTCAGACACAGTTTACACCATCCATGATGGGAGTGGGAGGCCTGCACTTTGTCCTTGTCTTCAACCTGCACTCAGTAGGTCAGCAGCAGGGACTTTTTAGTTCTCTTCACCAGGAATCTGGAATTTTTGTGGCAGAAGTGGTGCAGCCTTTTTACGGGGCGTCAGGGTGCCCCCCTGCCCCCTGGCCCAGTCCTCCCCTGGGCGCAGCCACAGTGTGTTGTTTTTCCATCTAGTTGGTGCTTTAGTATGGCATAGCCTTGTTTTAAAGCAATTAAGTATTTTATATGTCAATCTGTGGTGAATAAAGACTTCAGCTTTGCCCATAATACTTGGTGCGAAGTGTGGAATTTCACATTAATCCATGGTTTAATGATCCTTTTACATCTCTTTACAAACCTGACCCTTAACGGTTTCTGTTCTTGGTGCTTCCAAAAGAGGTTTGCCCCCCCTCCAAAATACCTGACCCCTCCAATATCAGATCTAATTGAATTTTAGATGCCCAGGCCATGTTTTGCAGTGTCAGTATGCATTAGTTGAATTGACTATAGTTTATTTTACATCTCTTTACAAGCCTGAACCTAAATGCTCTCTGTTCTTGGTGCTTCCAAAAGAGGCTTGTCCCCCCCCCCCTCCAAAATACCTGACCCCCCAATACCAGATCTAATTGAATTTTAGATGCCCAGGCCATGTTTTGCAGTGTCAGTATGCATTAGCTGAATTGACTATAGTTTATTTTACATCTCTTTACAAGCCTGACCCTAAACGGTTTCTGTTCTTGGTGCTTCCAAAAGAGGTTTGCCCCCCCCCCCCAAAAAAAAAATACCTGACCCCCCAATACCAGATCGAATTGAATTTTAGATGCCCAGGCCATGTTTTGCAGTGTCAGTACACATAAGTTGAATTGTCTATAGTTCTATGACTAGACTGTCAGAGGGTGATGGGAGCTAGATGCTTGCACAAGTGCAGACTTCTAGTCATCTGCTGCAATGCTGAACAATATTCTCACAGCACAGAGCATTGTGCCTGAAGACTTAAATAAGCATATTGCACCAATAAGTCTTTGGGAAACAAAGGGGTTAAGCCACGAAACATGACGGGCGCTAATCTGAACAGCAGAAACCACAGGCAGCAAGCCATATTAACTCTTCAAGTCTTTACGAACTGACTCGTGGCTTCGGCTGGTTCACTGGGTGGCCAAATCAAAGGCTTCATTAAATTAGGATCGTGAAGAGTGTAGGAGAGGCATACAAAGCTTATTTGGAGAAAACTCTCATTGTGAGACACCACGCCGCTTGCTAGCGTGTTTGCATTCCTGCAGAGTGAGTATATAGTACGAAACGTATCCTGCTGTGTCCCTACCAATAAATCATGGTACACGCTTTCTTCACATTCAGAAAATTAAATAACACTGACAGCAGGGAATTAATTAATGACTTCATTTACTTTAGACATCTTTTTTTTTTTTTGTATAGCTTTGCTCTTTTGCAGCTGTAAGCACACTGGAAAGAGAACAGTCTTCTAGGTCAGCTATTCTTCGGTTCAAGCCAATTCTGCCCATACGCTCATTGGCTTTCATGGGACTGACCTTTGATACAATCGTTTTAATCAATATAATGATCAGACCAGTCAATTGAAACAACACAATATGATTTACTAAAACTGGAGAGTGCAATATCTGTTGCAGCTGTGCATGGTAGCCAATCAGCTTCTAATGGCGCTTTTCCACTGCATGGAACCGAACGGTTTGGTTCGCTTTTGTGCTTTTCCACTGCTGGTACTGCATGGTACAGTGTAGGAACGGTTCGGTACGGTACGGTATGGCGGCGCTTTTCCACTGCATGGAACCGAACGGTTCGGTTCGCTTTTGTGCTTTTCCACTGCTGGTACTGCATGGTATGGTGTTGGAACTGTTCGGTACGGTATGGTATGGCGGCGCTTTTCCACTGCATGGAACCGAACGGTACGGCTCTCTGAAACAGTACCACCTCAATTGTGGTTCCAAGAGGTACCATACCGGTACCATGTCCCACAATCCTTTGCATGCAGTCACTACTAGCCACTGATTGGACAGAGAATCGTTGTTATCCCACCCACTTAACTTTAGTACTACTTTAGTGGAAAAGCAAACCATACCAAACTGGACCGAACCGTTCCAACACCGTACCATGCGGTACTAGCAGTGGAAAAGCAAACCGGGCCAAGCAGGGCCGAGTAGAGTCGAGACGGTACTTGCAGTGGAAAAGTGCCATTACTTCAGCTTGTTCAGTTAAGATTTGATGAAAATACCTGGAAGCTGATTGACTACCATGCATTGCATTGGAAAACAAAACTAAAATTTCAAGATAGGATTATATCACAAATGATTCTTGGGTCATAACATGTATAACTAGGATACAATTGCACATCAAAATAGATAATGTAGCCATCTGCAGCAACAAGACACCTTTTATTGGCTAATGAGTACACTAAAATAGGGTTAGGAAGAACGTCTAGTCTCTATGGTGGGCTCAGAAGACCTGAGGACCTTTATAACATAATTACATAGTCAGGTTAAAGTCCATCTATCCATAAAAATATCTACTGTATCTCTTCATTCCAGATCAGTGCTTCCCAACCTCATTCCTCAAGTCCCCCAAACAGGCCATATTTTGGGATTTACTAATAATATTTAACCACTTAAGGACCGCCCCAATCACTTGGGGAAAATCACCACACAATGGCCTTGAAGGCACTTGCAATGTCCCAACCAATCCAACTGTTTGCTGACATCAAAGATCAAGGATCAAACACGAAGGTGATCAAAATTGCATTGGAAAAAAAAAAAAAAAAAAATTCAAGATGGGATTAGAATATCACCAATGATTCTTGGATCATTAGCAGAAACACAGATCTCTGTCTTCCCCCAGTCAAAGCACCTCCCCCACACAGTTAGAAAGCACTCCCTAGGAGCACACTTCGCCCTTTGATCGCCCCTGATGTTAACCCCTTCCCTGCCAGTGTCATTAGTACAGTGACAGTGCATTTTTTTTTAGCACTGATCCCTGTATTGATGTCACTGGTCCCCAAAAAGGGCCAGATTTGTCTGCCGCAATGTTGCAGTCCCGTTAAAAATCCCTGATCGCCGCCATTACTTGTGAAAACTGTAAAAAATTAAAATTCCGTAAATCTATCCCATAGTTTGTAGACGCTATAACTTTTGTGCAAACCAATCACACTTCCTTTGATTTTTTTGACCAAAAATGTGTAGCAGAATACATATTGGCCTAAATTGATGAAGAAATTAGATTTTTTACATTTTTTATTGGGTATGTTTTATAGCAGAAAGTAAAAAACATTGTTTTTTTTTTTTCAAAACTGTTTTTTTTTTTTAATAGTGCAAAAGATAAAACCCGCAGAGGTGGCCAAATACCACCAAAAGAAAGCTCTATTTGTGGGGAAAAAAGGACATCAATTTTATTAGGGTACAGCGTTGCACGACCGCGCAATTGTCAGTTGAAATAATGCTGTGCCGTGTCGCGAAAAATGGCCTGGTCATTAAGGCAGTAAACCGTTCGGGGCTAAAGTGGTTAAAAAGAGCCCCGGGCTGCCCCTATCATGCCCCCAATAAAAAAGGAAGACTGGACTATCTTGGTACTCAAGAAGTAACAATTATTTTCATAAAAAATATAACATTTTATTTATGCAAGTTCATTAAAAAAGCACAAGATACATATCCATATATAAGAATAAAACAGTAGTTACAGCAATGCATTTCTTCTGGTGACATGGTGTCCCCAGTAGATATTGAGGGCACAAGATGTAATTAATCTTGATGTATGGTTCTCTACATGTTTCAAGGTAAGGATCGCTTCTTCAGGAGGTATTAACCACTTGCCGACCGCCGCAAAAAGAATATACTGCGGCGGTCAGCCCCTCACAGGCAGAGTGGCGTAGGGGTACGTCACTAGCCTGTGAGGCTCTGGGGAGCGAGCGCGCACCGCCGGCGGCGCGCTCCAGCTCCCGCGTGATCACGGACCCCCCCCCCCGCGCGTGTGACCGGCGGACCCGATGTCCGCCGGTCACTCGGCGATCGTCGGGGGAGAGGGAGAAAGGAAGGCGGCTTGTGTAAACAAGCTGCCTGTCATTCTCCCCTGTGTAGAAACAGTGATCACATGGTTCTACTATGTAGGACCATTGATCACTGTTTCTACAGCTCAAGCCACAGCCAATCACAGTTAGAATCACGCCCCTAGGGACACACACAGCCCCTCCCTCTCAAATAAAGTGAACCCCTTCACTGCCAGTGTAATTTTACAGTAACAGTGCATATGTATAGCACTGATTACTGCAGTAATGTCACTGGTAACCCCAAAAGTGTCAAAAATGTCAGTCAAGGGTCCGATCTGTCCGCCGCAATGTCGCAGTACTGCAAAAAAAATCGCAGATCGCCGTCATTACGCGGTAAAAAAAAAACAACAAAAGTGACAAAAATCTTTCCCTTTGTTAGTAAACGCGATAACTTTTGCGCAAACCAATCAAAATACGCTTTTTGCAATTTTTCTTTACCAAACATTTGTAGCATAAAACAAATTGGCCGAAAATGTTAAAAAATTTTGATTTTTACATTTTTTGGGGGGGGGAATTTCATATAAAAAAATGTGAAAAATATTGTTATTTTTGCAAAATTGATGCTCTTTTTTTGTTTATAGCGCATGATCAAAAAATCGCACAGGTGATCAAATAACACCAAAAGAAAGCTCTGTTTGTGGGAAAAAAAGGACATCAAATTCGTTTAGGTACAGCATCGCACGACCGCGCAATTGTCCGTTAAAGTCACGCAGTGCCGAATCGCAAAATACCCCCTGGTCTTTAAGCAGCCAAATCCTCCGGGGCTTAAGTGGTTAATTACTATCACCCAAAAAGCAATGAGTCGTGGTGACAATCTTATGTAGGATTGGATATTTAGTGAAAAATACACAAAAAACACAAAAAGGGATACAAACAAGGGTTTTTTGGTCATTATATTGCTTACACAGGATAACCAGCAACCTGTAGTAACAGCAAGAGGATGGGCACCCGAGGGTACTCCCTCCATGGTGGACATGGGGGGGGGGGCAATCACAAGAGCACGTATCTATAAATCATGAGAGAAAAATGGTAATAGTATTCCACATAGTGTCTAAGGTTGTCTCTCTATAGTATAAAACTGAAATCAAAAGGTACGAAGAAAGAGGAAAGAAAGGAGGAAGAGAACAAGGAGAAAAAAAAAGAAATAGAGAGGAGGGAAGATGAAAAGGGGGGGGGGGTTAAGGTTAAAAAAAAGGGGTGGGGTGTTAAAAGATGGGAAGGGAGGGACAAAAAAGAACCAGGGAAAAATCAGGGGACAGAACAGCTGTCATATTTTTTATTATCATACCGGATTATTATAGTGCCAACAGTTTACGTAGCGCTTTACACTATAAAGGGGGTATAACAATTACATTATAGTTCAATACAGAAGAAGTAGGAGGGCCCTGCTCATGGAGCTTACAATCTAAAGGGAAGGGAAGGTGGTACAAAAGGTAATAGCTGCAGGCAGGACTGTTGTTAGAAATCACGGGGCCCCATACAGCCTACCTGACAGGGCCCCCCTTACCGGCCAAAAGTGACCGAAGACATAGATTTCAGTCCCTTTCTCTGCAGCCTCAGCAGCACAGATGAATGAATAGAAAGCTTCCTACTCATTCACAAACTGAAGAATAGTAAACACAGTTTCCTGTGTTTCATTGATCAATGGACACAGGAGTGATTGGTAATGATCGCTCACTGTGTTCGTTCAGGAAAGGAAGGGGACAGTATAATACATATTTACCAGCCCCTTCCTCCGCTCTCCATCCTGAAACATCTCCCTTTGTGCCCACAGTAGCTACCGGCGGGAGAGGAGATGCTTCAGTGATGAATGGAGACAGGAGTGATTGGTAACGATCACTCACTTTGTTCCTTCAGGAAGGGAAGGGGACAGTAAATTACATATTTAACAGCCCCTTCTTCCACTCTCCTTCCTGAAACATCTCCCTTTGTGCCCAAGTAGCCCACAGTAGCTGCCGGCGGGAGAGGAGAGGAGGGAAGCCAGAAGCACTGTGGGGGAAAGGGGCAAACAAGGGGCCCGGACAGCAGATGGAAGGAGCAGATGTGCAGCCAGAGTGAGAAAAAGGAGGAGAAGCTGGCAGCACCCCATAGGGAGGCAGAAGAGGGTCAGTGGCTACAAAAAGAAAGTACAGGTGGCCCTCCTGCTCAGAAGGTGCCTGGGCTCCCCTTTTCCACTAAAGGGGTCCAGGCCCAGTACAGGAGGGCTGGCTGTCCTGCCTTATCAGCAGCTCTGCCCAGGCTCCCTTTTTCCACTAAAGGTGTCTGGGCCCAGTACAGGAGGGCTGGTTGTCCTGTCTTATCAGCAGCTCTACCCAGACTCCCCTTTTCCACTAAAGGTGTCCGGGCCCAGTACAGGAGGGCTGGCTGTCCTGCTTTATCAGCAGCTCCGGCTGCAGGGAATGATCTGATGGAGGTGGGTATAGTCCTTAGGTGGAGGCAGGATAGACTTCTCTGAATAAATGAGTTTTCAAGGATCTCCTAAATTCAGACAGTGTAGCTATCCAGACATACTGGGGCAGGGAGTTCCGAAAGATCGGAGAGGTTCTGGAGAAGTCCTGGAGGCAAGGGCGGGAGGAGGTAACAAGGGAGCTGGAGAGAAAGATGTCTTGGGACATCAATACCACTGACGTTGACTTAAAAAACATGTGCAAGTTAAAGAAAATCCTAAAAACATGACCAATTGGGGGGTACTTCCCAGATAGCAAGGATAACTTGCCACAAATTTGTGGCAGTGTTGAATTATAAGTCTGTTAATTTTCACTGGCAAGCTGTACACTTGCAGAGCACTTAACACACAAGTTCTGGTCGACACTTTTACAATTTGTAGCAAATTAGCATGGCAAGTCTCTAGCAAGAGCAAAGTTACAGTCGTGGGTCTACAGCAAGCGCTCTGCAAGCCACAGTGACCCCCTGTGGTGTGATGATTATTGCACAGCATAACTGAACCAGGACTTGCAGAATGTTTGCAAAGAAAGCTGATATGGAGCCATGCAACGGGCATTGCTGTATTTTGGCCTAGGCTGACAAGGCCCAGGCCTAGGGCAGCACTTTGCAGGGGGGGCAGATTGGCCACTGGTTGCTAGAGCCGCCTCTCTCACCCCCCTCCTCTCTTTCTCACCCCCCCCTCTCTTCTCTCTCTCTCACCCCTCTTCTCTCTGTCTCTCATTCCCCCTCTCTTTATCTCTCTCTCATCCTCTCATTCCCCCTCTCTCTCTCATCCCCCCTCTCTCTCATCCCCTCTCTATCTCTCTCACCCCCTCTTTTTTTCTCTCTCACCCCCTCTCTCTTTCTCTCTCTCCCCCCTCTCTCTCACCCCCCCCCTCTCTCTCTCTCTCTCATCCCCCCTCTCTCTCTCTCTCACCCCCCCCTCTCTCTCTCTCTCTCTCATACCCCCTCTCTCTCTCTCTCTCTCTCATACCCCCCTCTCTCTCTCACCCCTCCCTCTCTCTCCATCACCCACCCCCCTCTCTCACCCCCTGTCTCTCCCTCCCCCACCCCCTCTAACCCCACCCCCTCTCGTGAGATCTCAGGGGTTCATGCTGGGACTTGTAGTCCTTAAACTTTGGATGGAGTCACATCTGTTAAAAAGGAAGGAGTGGGGCAAATTTATATAGGGGGGCGCCCAATTTTAGTCTTGCCTAGGGCAGCACAAAACCAAAATACACCACTGGCAACTGGGACTTGCTACAGTTGTGCAACACACTTGTGAAGCCTGGCAAGTCTAACAATAGCTTAGCAAGTCATTTTCAAACTTGCAGAACAATTGCTTGCTATCTGAGATGAGGACTGAGGTTGGGAACCACTGTCATAGATGATAAGACTGTCTTTATAATATATGATGGGACTTTGCCTCTTGACTGGCTACAGCATGGTGTTTAGTCTATTCAATGTCAATGGAAATTGTAAAGGTGAATTAACTGTTACATAGAATTTCCAGCATGTTGGATTCATATTTAAATCAGACCCTGTGTTCCAAAATAGTAGCTTCACCTCCTACACATTACCTGGCAATCAGTGGCGGGTGGTGCATTAGGGGCGCTGGGGCGCCGCAGCCCCCATCCATGAGTCCGGCCCCCTAATCTACGTGCAGGGCACCGGACGCATGGAGTTCAATGGGGATTTTTTTTAAGCACGTGATTAGAGCCAGAGGCTCTAATAGGCTTTAAAAAAAGGTGGGCTCGGGGCGCAGGGCACTGCCCCCCGAGCCCACCCAGTTGTGTGACAATAGCGAATGAATATTCGCTATTGTCACACGGATCCTGCTCCTGGCCAATCAGGAAGCGGGTCCTGAGACCCATTTCCCGATTGGCCAAAAGGAGAAGCCGTGCCATTGGACCTGGAGGAGGAGGGAGGAGACACGCAGAATACTGAGGGGGAAGAAGCCGCCGCCGCTGCTGCTGCTGCCTGCTCTCCCTCCACATGTCCAGGCAGGGTGAGTGAGCCGGCGACAAGGGGGGGGGGGTTGACGGGGTGTGTATGGTGTGTGGGTTGGTGTGGTCTGGGGGGGTATGGTGTGGTCCATCTGCCAGCCCCCCCCCCGGCCCATGGAGCACCAGCCGCCACTGCTGGCTATTGAAAGCCATGCTCACATTTGCCACAGTGCTAGTCAAACTATAGTACATACATGCTGAGATACAATATCAAGCCAAAAGGACAGCCAGCAACTCGGTAAATCTTCCAATTCTTTATTGTCACATAAAGAGACAAGGTGGCTTACGCGTTTCGGCGATGAGCCTTGATCACAGCACCACAGCTGAAATGCGTAAGCCACCTTGTCTTTTTACTCACTGAGGCGTGACAATAAATAAATTGGAAATACATTATATTGTATCTCATGGTGTTTGGAGAGATCACCGCAGCCTGTGCACCTGATGGACGTTTTCATTTACCTGATGTTTCCACTGTTCTGAGTGATGTGGTTTTTGTTTGATGTTATACATGCTGAGATGTCCATGTATGTGGTTAGAGTCAGGAGATGCTGAATATTACTGTGACTCAAGTCTATCATGTCACAGTAGGTCTATTCCTGCCATGTAAAACAATAAAACCAAACCCATGAGAAAGACCTTCCACCCACAGTTTAGTCTTCTAAAGCAGCCTTTTTCAACCAGGGTGCCTTGAGGTTTCCTTAGGGGTGCCTTGGCAAAATGCCTAAAAATTGCCCCAAAATTGTATACAAGCTGGCAGATGGGTGAAACCTGCCTTTTAGTTACACAAAGCCACAGATTTTCATTGGGCGCCATTACGACCTTCTAGCCACCACTGTCTCAACAACTAATGACCTTCCGCTGCCCCTCTCCATCAGCGTTGAGATCACATTAAGTGAGTGATGGAGAAAAACTGAGGGAGAAGCAAAACATTGGAATACTAATCAGCACGGGCAGACTGGCAACTTCCGGCCCAAGGGGCAAATACAGACCAGAGGCAGTGACTCGCCCCCCCCCCCTCCCACTCTCCTTCTTCCCGTCCTTCCTTCCAAGCTGAAGCCCTGCTCCAAATACTCTCTACTTACCGGCTGAATCCGGGTTCCCAACATTGCCAGCAGGGGGCGTTTGGGGGGAGCTGGGACAGCTCAGTTGGGGCTGACCAGGGCATAAGAGTCTCCAGTGGGGCACGGAACCGGCCTCTGCTCAGACACAGTTTACATCATCCATGCTGGGGGGGAGAAAAGGCCTGTGCTCTGTCCTTGTCTTCAACCCGCACTCAGTAGGTCAGTGGCAGGGACATTTTACTTCTCTTCACCAGGAATCCTTTAGGCTTGTCTGTGGCAGAAGCAGTTCAGCCTTTTTATGGGGCATCAGAGTGGCCCAGGGGGCAATTGCCCCTCTGACCCCTGGCCCAGTCCTCCCCTGCTAATCAGTACCAGTGTGCAAAAGTGTATTGGATTTGGAAGAATAAATCACCTCCAATGTTGTTGGGATCCTACGTGTGTGGATGTTGTTGTGTTATGTAAAACTATTAGAATAGTTAGGATAGGGTGCCTCGAGACTGTCCATAATTTTAAAGGGTGCCTTGACTCAAAAAAGGTTGAGAAACACTGTTCTAAAGGAATGCAGTTAAACAGAACCAGTCCAATGAGTTTGATTTCAATTCTAAAGAGAGATTAGGAGGATAAAAACTCACTTTTTCTGGTCTTATAAATCGAATCCCAAAGCTTTTTTGATGACCACATCTACGATCACACAACTGATCTGGTAAAATGCTATAAAACTTATCACTGCAGCTCCCGTTCAGCCGGTTAGCTGACACAGCGAAAAGGTATGACTGGGAGCGCCAAGGCAGATTGTGCATCGGATCGTTCCTTGGCATGTTTACCCATGCTTAATTACTGCAAACATGAATATGGCTTATGAAATATGTATAAGATGCGTTGCCTTGAGTCTAAGAGTCAGTTGGGTGCTCAGAAGTGAGAGCTGGATGGGCTGTAGCACTTGGGTGTCCTTGGTGCAGTGCATTGCAATTCCAGCACTTAACAACGGCTGTCGAGGAATGGATGAAATATCAATAGCGTGTACCTGTTGATTCCCACAGCAATAAGAAGCCATAAATCTGCAAAATACGGTCTGAGAAAACTGTGTAAAAAAAAATCTGCCACTCATGGCTCGAAGAATCGAAAGATTCTCAGTTAACCCTTTGCACGCTGCTCTCCACCCTTCTCCCAAAATTGTGCAGAAAATCCGGAATTTTTTTTGGGGATTTGTATATCGCACAGTAGATGCTTAAGCCGGCCAACTGCCTCAAAGTGATCTATCTCTGGTCATTGCATACTCAACCTGAAAACTGAAAATCCATGCATGCATCTTAGGCACTTTAGTGGTCATATACTGTGAATTTTGGGTAACATAATTGCAGATATTGCAAATGCCTATTCAAGCTGGTCAGCTGTATCCAAATGATCCTTCTCTGGTCATTCTGTACCCAATCAGCAATAAAAGAAAATGCATCCAGCATACCTATACAGTAGTCCCAATATGGGTTAAAAGGATTGCATTTGTTGCAATAAATGCTCAAGTGGTGCTTTTCTGACCAATCCCAAATTAACCGTCAGAATGGGAAATACTTATATGCCCCTGGTGTACTTTAGTGGTAATATAGTGCCAATATGATATAAACAAATTACATATATTGCAATCAGGGCTTTTTTTCAGCGGGAACGCGGGGGAACGTGGGGGAATGCAGTTCCGGCACCTCCAGCACTGACTGTATGTAATGGCAAGGGGTTCAAGGTCTATTAATGCTAGCTGCTGGAGGGATCTATTGTTGCTGGAGGAAATCCACTTTTGCGGGGTGGGGAGGGGCGTCTACTGTTGCTCAGGAGGTCTATTGTTGTTGGTGGGGGTTCCACTGTTGCTGGGAGTCAGTTGTTGCTGGGAGGGATCTAGTGATGCTGGCTGCAGGGAAATCTGTTGTTGCTGCTGGGGGTCTATTGCTGCTAAGGGAGGGGGTATTTTGTTGCGAGTGATACATTGTTGCTGGGGGATGGTCTATTGCTGCTGGCTGCTGGAGAGTCTATTGGTGCTGGCTGCAGGGAGAGCTGTTATTGCTGCTGGAGATCTTTTGTTGCTGGGGGAGGGGGTATTTCCTTCCGGATGGTTCATTGTTGCGGAGGGGATCTATTGTTGCTGGCGCATGTGATCTAGTTTACTGTTTTTCTTGTTATTATTAACAAATTCCATACACATTACTTAGTACCACAATTGTTACATGGTTCTGTATTCTCTAAAAGGAGCAGTACTTAGGGGGTGGAACTAAGGAATGGTGCAGGAGGTGGGTATGGGGGCGGAGACAAGGGGTGACTCGGAAAGGGGAGTTCCTGCACCTATTGTCTGAGAAAAAAAGCCCTGATTGCAATACTGGTGCAATATCTCTAATCCTTCCATACTCAGCCAGCAAAATGGAAAATACTTCCATGTACCTAGTGTACTTTAGTGGTCATTTAGTGGCAATATGGTGTAAACAAATTACCTATATTGTAATACAGTTGCAGCAAAGTGACTTATCTCCAGTCCCATCATACTCAGCCAGCAAAATGGAAAATACTTCCATGTACCTAGTGTACTTTAGTGGTCATATAGTGCCAATGTTGTGTAGGCAAATCACATATATTGTAATACTGGTGCAATATCTCCGGTCCTTCCATACTCAGCCAGCAAAGTGGAAAATACAGTGCCAATATGGTGTAAGGAAATCACCTATATTGTAATACAGGTGAAGCAAAGTGACTTATCTCCGATCCTTCCATGTACCTAGTGTACTTTAGTGTACTTTAGTGGTCATATAGTGCCAATATTACGTAAGCAAATTCTATATATTGTAATACTGGTGCAATATCTCTGGTCCTTCCATGTACCTAGTGTACTTTAGTGGTCATATAGTGCCAATATGATATAAACAAATTACATATATTGCAATACTGGTGCAATATCTCTAATCCTTCCATACTCAACCAGCAAAGTGGAAAATACTTCCATGTACCTAGTGCACGTTAGTGGTCACATAGTGCCAATATGGTGTGAACAAATCACCTATATTGTAATACTGGTGCAATATCTCCGGTCCTTCCATACTCAGCCAGCAAAATGTTAAAATACTTCCATGTACCTAGTGTACTTTAGTGGTCATATAGTGCCAATATGGTGTAGGCAAATCCCCTATATTGTAATACCGGTGCAGCAAAGAGACTTATCTCCGATTCTTCCATACTCAGCCAGCAAAATGGAAAATACTTGCATGTAGCTAGTGTACTTTAGTGGTCACATAGTACCAATATGGTGTAAGCAAATCACCTACATTGTAATACTGGTGCAATATCTCGGGTCCTTCCATACTCAGCCAGCAAAATGGAAAATACTTGCATGTACCTAGTGTACTTTAGGGGTCATATAGTGCCAATATGGTGTAAGCAAACCCCCCTATGGTAATACTGGTGCAATATCTTTGGTCCTTCCATACTCAGCCAACAAAGTGGAAAATACTTCCATGTACCTAGTGTACTTCAGTGGTCATTTAGTGGCAATATGGTGTAAGCAAATCACCTATATTGTAATACGGGTGCAACAAAGAGACTTATCTCCGTTCCTTCCATACTCAGCCAGCAAAATGGAAAATATTTCCATGTGCCTAGTGTACTTTAGTGGTAATGTAGTGCCAATATGGTGTAAGCAAATTACCTATAATGTAATACTGGTGCAATATCTCCGGTCCTTCCATACTCAGCCAGCAAAGTTGAAAATACTTCCATGTACCTAGTGTACTTTAGTGGTCATATAGTGGCAATATGGTGTAAGCAAATCACCTATATTGCAATACAGGTGCAGCAAAGTGACTTATTTCCGATCCTTCCATACTCAGCCAGCAAAGTGGAAAATACTTCCATATACCTAGTGTACTTTAGTGGTCATTTAGTGCTAATACGGTGTAAACAAGTTGCCTATATTGTAATACTGGTGCAGCAAAGTGACTTATCTCCGATCCTTCCATACTCAGCCAGCAAAGTGGAAAATACTTCCATATACCTAGTGTACTTTAGTGGTCATTTAGTGCTAATACGGTGTAAACAAGTTGCCTATATTGTAATACTGGTGCAGCAAAGTGACTTATCTCCTATCCTTCCATACTCAGCCAGCAAAATGGAAAATATTTCCATGTACCTGATGTATTTTAGTGGTCATACAGTGCCAATATGGTGTAAACAAATTACAGGTTCAACCTGGCCAACTGCATTAAAGTGATTTATCTCTGGTCCTTACACACTCCGCCAGCCAAATGTAAAATACTTCCATGAACTTAATGTCCTTTAGTGGTCATATAGTGCCAAAATGGTGTAAACAACTTACTGGTGCAATATCTCTGGTCCTTACACAGCCAGCCAAATGGAAAACACTTCCATGAACCTAATGCACTTTGGTGGTCATATAGTGTAAATGAAGTACAAAGATTGCAACAAAGGCTTAACCTTGCCAACTGTGTTAAAGTGATTAATCTTTGCTCCTTCCATACTCAACCATCAAAATGGAAAATACTTGCATTCAGCATACCTCAGTAGTACTCTAGTTTCAATATTGGTTAACATTGCGTACATTCAAGCTGTGTCAAAATGTAAAATATTTACACCTAGTCTACCATAGTGGTCATAGCGTGTAAACTCATTACATATATTGCAATACATGGCCAACTGTCTCTATCTCTGGCCCCTCCATATCAGAAAAATGGAAAATACGTCCATGCAAACTGCATACCTGAGTGGTCATAAAGTTACAATATGGTCTAAACTCATTGCATTTATTGTAATAAATGTGCAACCCGGCCAACTGCCTCAAAGTGATCTATCTCTGGTCATTCCATAGTGAATCAACAAAATAGAAGATACTTAGGTGCAGCTAGCATACCTGAGTGGTTGTATAGTACCAAGATGGGCTAAACTCATTCCATTTATTCTAAAAAGTGTTCAAGCTGGCCAGCTGCTTCAAAGTGATCTATTTCTGGTCTTTTTTTATACAGAATCAACAAAACAGAAAGCACTTACATGCAGCTAGTATACCTTAGTGGTTGTATAGAACCAATATGGGCTAAACTCATTCCATATATAGTGATAGATGTTCAACCTGGCCAGCTGCCTCAGAGTGGTCTATTTCTGCTCATTTCATGCCGAATCAACAAAATAGAAGGCACTTACATGCAGCTAGTATATCTGAGTGGTCATATAGTACCATTTTTTTATTTTTTTTAACCACTTGCCGTCTGCTCACTAGAGCACTACTGCGGCAAAGTGGCTCGATAACGTCTGGCGACGTAGTAATACGTCACCAGACATTGCCCTTTCTCGGCGGCGTGCGCGCGCCGCCGGAGGCTCGCTCCCGCTGTATTCATTCACAGCGGGAGTCGGGCCAGGGGAGGAGTGGCGGCGATCACCGCCGCTCTTCCCCGATCGTCGGGGAATCGAGTGTGGAGATCCGCCTGCTTGTGTAAACAAAGCGGGCGGATCTCCTAAGTGACAGGCAGGGTCAGATTGCAGGGTTCAGCATAGCTGAACATGCGATCTGTCCCTGTGTCACTCAGTCACCTCCCCCCACACACGTTAGTAAGCACCAGGCATACATTAACCCCTCCCTCTACAATAAAATTAACCCCTTCCCTGCCAGTGTCATTTTTACAGTAACAGTGCATATATATAGCACTGATTACTGTAGAAATGTCACTGGTACCCCCAAAAGTGTCAAAAATGTCAGTCAAGGGTCCGATCTGTCTGCTGCGATGTCGCAGTCCCGCAAAAAAAAATCGCAGATCGCCGCCATTACTCGTTAAAAAAAAAACACCAAAAATGACAGAAATCTTTCCCTTAGTTAGTAAACGCAATAACTTTTGCGCAAACCAATCAAAATACGCTTATTGTGATTTTTTTTACCAAACATATGTAGCAGAAAACCATTTGGCCAAAAATTTTAAAAAAATTTGATTTTTACATTTTTTTTGGGGGGGGGGGGGGGGATTTCATATAAAAAATTTTGAAAAATATTGTTATTTTTTAAAAATTTACGCTCTTTTTTTGTTTATAGCGCAAAAAGTAAAAATCGCACAGGTGATCAAATACCACCAAAAGAAAGCTCTCTTTGCGGGGAAAAAAGGACGTAAATTTTGTTTGGGTACGGCGTTGCACGACCGCGTAATCATCAGTTAAAGTCGCACAGTGCCGAATCGCAAAAAGTGGCCTGGACGTAAGACAGCAAAATCCTCCGGTGGTAAAGTGGTTAATAGATGATCCAGCTGGCCAACTGCATCAAAGGGATCTATCTATGGCCCTTGCATTTGAATCACAAAATAACAAAAAAATACCTATGAGCACTTACCGTAGTGGTCATATAGTGGCAATAGGCTGGAAACTCATAACTTAGTGGTTCTATGTGTTATGAGTTAATATGATTGCACACATGCTATATCAAAATGGTAAATACCTACTATTATAGTCTACTATAGTATTATATATTATATAGTCTATTATAGTGGTCATAGTGTGTAAACCCATTATATATATTGCAATAAATGTTCACCCTGGCCAACTGCTTCAGAGTGATCTCTCTCTGCTCATTCCATATCAGCAAAATGGAAAATACGTACAATGCAGTGATACTTAAATACCAATATGCGCTAAACTCATTGCATATATATATATATTGTAATAGATGTCCAAGCTGACCAACTGTCTTATAGTGATCTATATATGGTCATTTAATACTGAATCCACACAATAGAAAATATTTAGGGCAGCTAGCACACCTTAGTGACCCTTCTGTGCCAATATGCACTAAACTCGTTGCATATATATTTTAATAGGTATATAATATGTATATAATATGTATATAAAGTATTTAATATGTTTAATCTGGCCAACTGTCTCAAAGTGATCTATCTATAGTAGATCAATACTGAATCAACAAAATATAAAATACTTAGGGGCAGCTAGCATATCTGAGTGGTTGTAAAGTACCAATATGGGCTAAACTCATTGCATTATATATTGTTATAGATGTTCAATCTGGCTAACTGCATCAAAGTGATCTATCTCTGGTCCTTGCATACCAAATCCCAGAAATAGAAAATATTTCCCATCACTTAGCAAAAATGAGAGGTCATATAGTGCCAATAGGGTGCAATTTCATTACATATATTGTAATAGATGTCCAAGCTGACCAACTCCCCCAAAGTTATCTATACTTCTATGGGCTAAACTCATTGCATATTATGTAGAGATGTTTGAGCTTGCCAACTACATCAAAATGATTTATCTCTGGTTCTTGTAACTCATTGCATATATTTTAATAGATGTCCAAGCTGGCCAATTGCATCAAAGTGCATCTCTGGTCCTTGCATACCAAATCACCGAAATAGAAATTATTTACCAGCACTTAGCATAAATGAGTGGTCATATAGTGCCAATGTGGACTAAACTCATTGCATATATTGTAATAGATGTTCAAGCTGACCAACTACCCCCAAAAGTGATCTATACTTCTATGGGCAAAATTCATTGCATATTATGTAGAGATGTTCGAGCTTGCCAACTGCATCAAAGTGATCAATTTCTGGTTCTTGTATATCAAATCAACAGAATGGAAAATAATGGCTTGCAACTACCATTCCTTAGTGGTTGTATAGTTCCAATATGGATTGAACTCATTGCATATATTTTAATAGATGTCCAAGCTGGCCAATTACATCAAAGTGAATGAATCTCTGGTCCTTGCATACCAAATCACTGAAAGAGAAATTATTCACCAGCACTTAGCATAAATGAGTGGTCATATAGTGCCAATGTGGATTAACTCATTGCATATATTGTAATAGATGTTCAAGCTGACCATTGACCAACTCCCCCAAAGTGACCTATACTTACATGGTCTAAACTCATTGCATATATTGTAATAGATGTTCAAGCTGACAAACTACCACAAAGTGAACTATACTTACATGGGCAAAATGCATTGCATATTATGTAGAGATGTTTGAGCTTGCCAACTGCATTGAAGGGATCAATCTCTGGTTCTTGTATACCAAATCAACAAAACAGAAAATATTTACATGAACCTGACATACCTTGGTGGGTATGGTTATGGTAATGGTACCATAATGGACTAAACTAATTGGATATATTGTAATAGATGTCCAGGATTGCCAACTGCGTCAAAGTGATCTATCTCTGGCTAGTCTCAATTCATCCAGCAAAAGGTCCTATACTTACACATAGCTGGCTACATTAGTTGATCTTTGTGGTAAGCTGACACTTTTGGAGGAAAAGCTACATAACTGACCACTGACCAAAAAAAAATCACCTAGCATACCTTAGGGGTCATGGTTATGGTAATGTTACCAATATGGACTAAACTCATTGCGTATATTGTAATAGAGGTCCAAGATTGCCAACTGTGCCAAAGTGATCTATCTCTGGTATATATCTGACCACTGACCTACACTTAAAAAAAAATCACCTAGTATACCTTAGTGGTAATGGTTATGGTAATGGTACAAATAGGGACTAAACTCATTGCATATATTGTAATAGATGTCCAAGATTGCCAACTGTGCCAAAGTGATCTATCTCTGGTTCGTGTATACCAAATCAACAAAACAGAAAATATTTACATGCACCTAGCATACCTTAGTGGTTATGGTTATGCTAATGGTACCATAATGGACTAAGCTCATTGCATATATTATAATGGATGTCCAAGATTGCCAACTGTGTCAAAGTGATCTATCTCTGGCTAGTCTCAATTAATCCAGCAAAGGGTCCTATACTTACATGTAGCTGGCTACTTTAGTGGACCTATGTGGCAAGCTGACACTTTTGGGGGAAAAGCTACATAACTGACCACTGACCTACACTTAAAAAATCCCCCAGCATACCTTAGTGGTTATGGTTATGGTAATGGTGCCATAATGGACTAAGCTTATTGCATATATTGTAATAGATGTTCAAGATTGCGAACTGCATCAAAGTGATCTATCTCTGTTTTTTGTATACCAAATCAACAAAACAGAAGATATTTACATACACCTAGCATACCTTAGTGGTTATGGTTATGGTACCATAATGGACTAAGCTCATTGAATATATTATAATGGATGTCCAAGATTGCCAACTGCATTAAAGTGATCTATCTCTGGCTAGTCTCAATTCGTCCAGCAAAAAGTCCTATACTTACATGTAGCTGGCTACTTTAGTGGACCTATGTGGCAAGCTGACACTTTTGGAGGAAAAGCTACATATCTGACCACTGACCTACACTTAAAAAAAAATCTCTGTTGTCAAAAAAATTTACTCATAGATAAATGAACATCAAATCCAGCTATTAGGAATAAGAGGGACACCTACCTGGTCGAAATAGATGATCCTAGTTTTGTTGCTCATCTCAGAAGGCTCATGGTTGGTACTCCTCACAGCTGAGAAGGCAACCTTGGAGTTGGCTGCCCTGACAGATATCCCAAGAGGGGAAGAAGAAGATCCCTTGGAGTCAGTGGCCGGGTTGGAGTCGCACACCACCAGGCATTTGCCCTCCAGGACGATGGGCTCGGTGTCGTTCTGGGCTAAGCAAGGCGAGGAGCCGATGAGCAGAGCACAGCAGAGTGGGATCAGCACCTTGGAGAGCTCCGCATAGGAGCGCACTGCTTTCAGCACCACCATGGTGTCAGCTCTGTCTCTCCTCAACCTCTGTCAGAAACAAAAAAAAATTCACTTTCCAAAAAAAAAAAAATAATAATAATAATAAATGTTACCCTTGCCTCCAAAACCCCCCAATAAAGTCTTCCTGGTTTTATTATGTCCCGTCCTCTTGCAGAAAAAGTCTCCTTAATCCTGGATCCCAAAACTCTGCATCCAAAAAAAAAAGGCACCAAAAAAAGTGAATTATTGATGAGAAGGCTCATGCAGCAGCAGCAGTTGCAGCTTAATGCGAGGCGATGCCATGGTTGTTGTGTGCCCCCCTCTCCTCTATCACATCATCCTGAGCCGTCTATTGATTCCAGAGGTAGCCTCGTCTTTGTGCTGCCAGGAGCTCACATCCTGCCTCTGCCTTCATGGCAATGCCTGCTCCAAGCCCCCAATTCCCCAAAGCCTTATGTCATAATAGACTTAGCACAGCCCTCACCCTGCTCAGCTCCTACAGGCTCCATACAGCAGGATGGGGGGGGGGGGATATATCACTCTCTTATCTACTCATTAGGACCAGCTCTGGACTTGGAGAAGAGGGATATAACACTCACTTGGGGGGTATATAAAAAATCAGTGACATGGGGGGGCAATAATAAGGGGTGCAAAGTGCAGAAAACACAATCAGATCTCAATGTCCTGTAATGTACTGCAGGCAGAGCAATGACAAGTCAAAAGCTGCTGCAGGAGATTGCACTTTACATGTCTGAGCTGTGTGCACTCTCTTCATTATACATGTCTGATCTGTGTGCTCTCTCTTCATTATACATATCTGAGCTGTGTGCACTCTCTTCATTATACATGTCTGATCTGTGTGCACTCTCTTCATTATACATGTCTGATCTGTGTGCTCTCTCTTCATTATACATGTCTGATCTGTGTGCTCTCTCTTCATTATACATGTCTGAGCTGTGTGCACTCTCTTCATTATACATGTCTGATCTGTGTGCACTCTCTTCATTATACATGTCTGATCTGTGTGCTCTCTCTTCATTATACATGTCTGATCTGTGTGCTCTCTCTTCATTATACATGTCTGATCTGTGTGCACTCTCTTCATTATACATGTCTGAGCTGTGTGCACTCTCTTCATTATACATGTCTGATCTGTGTGCACTCTCTTCATTATACATGTCTGATCTGTGTGCTCTCTCTTCATTATACATGTCTGATCTGTGTGCTCTCTCTTCATTATACATGTCTGATCTGTGTGCACTCTCTTCATTATACATGTCTGATCTGTGTGCTCTCTCTTCATTATACATGTCTGATCTGTGTGCACTCTCTTCATTATACATGTCTGATCTGTGTGCTCTCTCTTCATTATACATGTCTGAGCTGTGTGCTCTCTCTTCATTATACATGTCTGATCTGTGTGCACTCTCTTCATTATACATGTCTGATCTGTGTGCTCTCTTCATTATACATGTCTGATCTGTGTGCACTCTCTTCATTATACATGTCTGATCTGTGTGCACTCTCTTCATTATACATGTCTGAGCTGTGTGCACTCTCTTCATTATACATGTCTGAGCTGTGTGCTCTCTCTTCATTATACATGTCTGATCCGTGTGCTCTCTTCATTATACATGTCTGATCTGTGTGCACTCTCTTCATTATACATGTCTGATCTGTGTGCTCTCTCTTCATTATACATGTCTGATCTGTGTGCTCTCTCTTCATTATACATGTCTGATCTGTGTGCACTCTCTTCATTATACATGTCTGATCTGTGTGCTCTCTCTTCATTATACATGTCTGATCTGTGTGCTCTCTCTTCATTATACATGTCTGATCTGTGTGCTCTCTCTTCATTATACATGTCTGAGCTGTGTGCACTCTCTTCATTATACATGTCTGAGCTGTGTGCTCTCTCTTCATTATACATGTCTGATCCGTGTGCTCTCTTCATTATACATGTCTGATCTGTGTGCTCTCTCTTCATTATACATGTCTGATCTGTGTGCTCTATTCATTATACATGTCTGATCTGTGCTCTCTCTTCATTATACATGTCTGATCTGTGTGCTCTCTCTTCATTATACATGTCTGATCTGTGTGCTCTCTCTTCATTATACATGTCTAATCTGTGTGCTCTATTCATTATACATGTCTGATCTGTGTGCTCTATTCATTATACATGTCTGATCTGTGCTCTCTCTTCATTATACATGTCTGATCTGTGCACTCTCTTCCTTTCTGTCTTCCTTCCCCAGCTGTCAGCTCTCTCTCTCTCCCAGTTATCCACTTCCTTCTCTTCTCTTCTCTTCTCTTCTCTTCTCTTCTCTTCTCTTCTCTTCTCTTCTCTTCTCTTCTCTTCTCTTCTCTTCTCTTCTCTTCTCTTCTCTTCACTTCTCTTCTCCCTACCCACTTTTCCCCTCTTCTTTCTCTGACTCTCTCTCTCTTCTATCCCCCCATCTCTTTCTCTCCCGCCCTCCTCTACCTCACCATCCTGATTCTCCTTTTGCACTTCTCCCTCATATTCTTTTTGTTTTTTACTTCCCTATCACTCTCTACTCCCGCTGTCAGCTCTCTCTCCCCCCAGTTATCCATTTCTATTTCTTTCTTTTGTTCTTTTTTCTTCCTTGCTTCCCATCATTTTACCTTTTCTTTCTCTGATTCTCTCTCTCCCCCACCCCTTTCTTTCTCTCCCACCCACCTCTATATTACCCTCCTGTTCCCCCTGTCTTTCTTTCTTTCTTTCTTTCTTTCTTTCTTTCTTTCTTTCTTTCTTTCTTTCTTTCTTTCTTTCTTTCTTTCTTTCTTTCTTTCTTTCTCCCCATCTGTGACGGTATGCTCTGTCACTGAGACTGAAAAACAACTATGTGACAGATAAATTGATGGTTTGGACTGCTTCAAACCCTATTGTTTACGGTGGGTTCTCAGTATTTACACTATGATATGTGTATTGTATCTTGTTTTAGCTTTGGTGCCGGCAGTCTGGTCTTCCAGGCTGGCTTAAGTGTACTGAGTTAGATAGCATGTTAATTGGGATTAGCCATGAGTCAGCTGTACCTCGTTATCTAACCATTGTGTGATGTTTTGGGTAAATAATCATGTAGTGACTGACCTACTTCTCAAGTGTATAAAAGTCTGTTTCTTGTTCAATAAAAGAGTTTGTTGTTTCCAGTATACAAACTAAGTGTCAGGCTAGCTTTGTATGAAGGCGGCTGGGATTTGATATCTATGTTCATGACTGCGAGGAAGCCGTATACTGACGGAAGACCACAAGTACAGTGTGGGTCATCGTATTCCGTTACATTGGTGGCAAGCGGTGGGATGCTTCCTGCAGTCTGGGACATCCAAACCTCCACTGGGATCAAAGGTCTGGGGAGCAGAAGAGGAGAGGTACAGATATCAGCCCCCATGGAAGAGGAATTCGGAAGGAGGTTGTGAGAGATGCGGATACAGCACAGGGGACCAGTGTCAGAGAAGGTCCTGCTGGGATGGCATGATTAGATCCACTTGGAACTCTGGGAGGAAGCGCTAGCCCGGGAGTAGCGACACCCGGGAAAAATCCTCCCCTCCTTCCAGGAAAGGTACTGGTTGCAGTACGAAGTGCGAATTGTGTTTTTGGGGAGACAACCGCATAAGGAATGGAAAGCTGAGTTGCGGTTGGATGAGAGCTATAGAGCCCTCCGTTGGTATGTAACCCAAGTGTGCCCATGGACAGCAGATGACAGCCCAACGGAAGACTTTTGCTATGGCGGCCTGGGGCTGTTATTAGAGAGGCTGTCTGAGGACCCCGACTTTGGGAGCGATTTGGAGTGGCGTTTAGAGGAAATCTTGGAATACAGAGAACAGATGCTGAATGTCTTGGAAGTGCACTGGACACTGGAAGACTTGGAATTTCTAGCCAATCAGGAATGGGAGCTGGAGATCGCCTACAGACGGCTGCTAGACTCTGCTCAGCGCCGGGCCTGGGCTCCCCTTGCCTGGGAATATCCAGAAGTACCAGCTGACAGTCCAGAAATCCTGACTGAAGAATCGACAATGTGGCACAGTAATAGTGTGCTTTGCTCACCTGCACCCACGGTTTTGGATGCAAAGGTCTTATGAAAGATGCAGCAAGTGCTGACTCACCTTGACAAACCTGTTTCTGCACAGGACGAGCTTGGATGGAGGAATGTGTCTGTTCAGCCACTGGATAAAGGTATTGGAGAAGAGGAAGCCATCTTCATTCCCCAACCACGGATCACAGATTTAATTAACTTTCCATCGGAGGATGATATGGAAGATAAATCACCCGCCAAAGTGTTGGCACTGGGCCCAAGTGCCACCAGCCCCTGCCCTGGACTTTCAGCAATTCCAGAGACTGGGGATTTAATAGACTTTTCTGCTGAGGAGGAATATCCCAGTGAGCTTACAGCAGAAGAGCAGATATCCAGGCATAGCGCGGCTGACCTCTGCCTGCAACAATTGGTGACCCAGGAAGATGTGTGCAAGGCTACTGACTTTTCAGTTTACGTTCCTGCAGAAGAGCTGGCATCAGGGCCTAACATCACTGAGCTCTGCCCAACACCAACAGCAGCTTCAGCTTCCCTGAGAGAAGAGGCAGCTGACCTTTCTGCTACACCACTGACAGGGACATGGGATTTCCTGCCAGCAGCATCTGTGGAGGTACAAGAAACTTCTCCAGCTGAAGCACTGACAACTGGACAGAGGGTCCAATACCTCTGCCCCATAACTGTTGCAGTTCCAGAGGCCCAGGGTGAGAAGGTGGTGATCACTCCCCAGCAGCAGATCAGGATCAAGGGGGAGAAGAGAGAGGAGGTTGTCGTCCTCCCTCCCCAACAGTTAGCTGGAGCGGATTACGTGGAGTCCCCAGCAGAAGTGCTGGCAACAGAGCAGAGTGCGGCTGGCCTCTGCCCTCAACGTACAAAAGATGGTGTTCCTGGGATAGTGGATGGGACTGCGGTCTTCACCTCTATATCCCAGGCATGCTGGGCAGTCGACCCAGGTCCCCAACAGCATGAGGGGGTGAACCCAGCCACCCTGTCTTCTCTCCAGCAGCTGAAAGGAATCCAGGGAGAAAGGCCAGTCCACGCTTCTTCCCCGCAGTGGGTATGTTCTACGAGAGAGGCAGAGGTTGGCTGGGTGAGTAATGCTCCCTTTTGGACAATTTTCTTGGAGTACTGTGTGGGTATAGACATTGGGGGGCGGAACTACAGACTACCTTCAAAGTCAACCCGTTTGGGGTCCCATTTTTTTTCTCTGACTCTCTCTCTCCTACCCCCCCCCCCCCCACCCTCTTTTTATCTCTCCCACTGTCTTTCTTTCTTTCTTTCTTTCTTTCTTTCTTTCTTTCCTTTCTTTCTTTCTTTCCTTTCTTTCTTCCCAGGTTTTTACCTTTTCTTGCTCTGAATCTCTCTCCCTCCCCCCTTCGCTCCGTCTTTATTTCTCTCCCACCCTCCTCTATCTAACCCTCCCTTTTCTGCTATCTTTCTTTCTTTCTTCTCTCCCCTCATTTCTATGGAACATTTATTCTAGGAGAAACAAAGAAACTAGAGGTCCCATCCTCAAGCTGCCCCTATATAATATTATCTCATCCTCCTTTTTCTCCTGTCTTCTTTTTGTTTTCTTTCTTTCTTTCTTTCTTTCTTTCTTTCTTTCTTTCTTTCTTTCTTTCTTTCTTTCTTTCTTTCTTTCTTTCTTTCTTTTTCTTTCTACCTTTTCTTTTTCTGGCTCTCTCTCTCTCCTACCCCCCTCCCCACCCTCTTTTTATCTCTCCCACCCTCCTCAATTTCACACCTTCCTGTTTCTCCTGTCTTTCTTTCTTTTTCTTTCTTTCTTTCTTTCTTTCTTTCTTTCTTTCTTTCTTTCTTTCTTTCTTTCTTTCTTTCTTTCTTTCTTTCTTTCTTTCTTTCTTTCTTTCTTTCTTCTCTACCCTCATTTCTATGGAACCTTTAATCTAGGACAGGCATGTCCAACCTGCCGCCCGGGGGCCACATGCGGCCCGGAACCCCAGGCAATGCGGCCCACTGCCCTCTGACAATTTTTATTTTGCTGGGGAGGAAGGAAGTCGGGTCAGGGGCATGGCCACAGCGGCTTCCAACTAACTGTAGGCGGAGGCTGCCTCGGGGGGGTGGGGATGTGAGCATGTGCAGTGTTTCTGACTCCTACCACCGTGACCACTTCAAATCACTGAAGTGGTCATGATGGTTAGAGTGTTCCTTTAATATCTCTCAGAAGAAGTAAACCTCCGTATACTGATTCCATTTCATTTGATCATCCTCTAGTTGTGGTAAATTTTTGTGCGGGGGGGGGGGGGGTGCGGCCGCGCGGGAAGGGCACGGCGGCATTTTATTACTTATATACCTTAACTATAGTATATATTTTATATGCGGCCCAAGAAAATTTCTCTACACCCAATGTGGCCCAGAGAAGCCAAAAAGTTGGACACCCATGATCTAGGAGAAACAAAGAATCTAGAGGTCCCATCCTCAAGCTGCCCCTATATAATATTATCTGAGCACCAAGTAACACTCCAAGGATGTATTGAGACTACAAAGCCCAGCAGCACTTGGTGTCAGTGATGAAGGATGCAGCATGCAGTTGCCCATGGCTAGTTGTTAGAAATATGAAAGGGTTACAGTTTTGTTTGCCTTGTCCTGTGCAATACTATCATTTACATTGGAGTATATAGGGCTGTGTTAGATCAAACTGCCAGGGAATATATTCCAAATTAAATGACAGCGATTTATGGCCAAGAAAACCCTAGGCAGTAAATCAGGAAGTTTTACTGGACATGTGAAATGAACCTTGGATTTACTAATGCATAAGTTATCGCAGTGCACCCAGTATATGGGCAAAGAGCAATTCCATTGTCTGCTTGTGTATGACAGATAACTGAAGATATCATTTTTAATGGCTGGGCTGCAGTGCTAAATTAAAATGGAATGTGTGCTAAGGCATTAAGACTGATTATCTTAATGAAATCTGAAATGGGCCAGCACTGACTCACTTTATGTAAAACAATTATCAAGCCTCTCACTCGAAAAACTATTGACAAAGTATCAATGAAGATTAATGATCTGCTACTTAGTTTGCTATCGCCACCTTGTGGCCATTTTGTGAAGTGCAGGTAGATCTGCAGAGCTGGTTGCTAAAAAAAAAAAATGTTCTGAATTCTTTCAGCAGGCAAAGATCAAAAAAAAAAATGGAGTCTGCAGTGCTGTTTTCTCCAATCAGCCCTGCTGGCTTTCTCTGTCATTGAGTGTGATGGAAATTAATACATCAAGTATTCCCATTGGCCCAGCCTGGGGATCTACATTCCTCAATATTAAAATACTGTTCGTTGGTAAGATTAATCTTATTCTGGCATATTAAAAAAAAAAAAAAAACTTTAGACAAATATAAGAAGGAAGAAAGTTAGAAAACTTAGATTTAATCTTTGCTAGATGTTCTGACCTCTATTTCTTTTTAATGTTTAAAACGGAACTCGGGGGGAAACGGTTAAAACAGTTTCCGAACATTTTTAAAGTCGCAGCAACCCACAACTCCTACATGTAAAAATCATCATTTTTTTTATACTAGAAATTTATTCAGAACCCCCAAACATTTTATATGTTTGTTTAGCATAGACCCTAGGGAATAAAATGGCGGTCGTTGCAACTTTTTATGTCACGTAGTATTTGCGCAGCAATTTTTCGAACGTGTTTTTTTTTTGGGGAAAAAAAAATTTTACAAATAATCTTTACATTTTTTTTTATTATTATTATTGTTTATTTTATTTATTTATGTATTTATTTGTTTTACACTTTCCCTTTATTTTTATTTATTTTTTATCACTTTTATTTCTATTACAAGTAATGTAAACATCGCTTGTAATTATTATTATACAGGATTTATATAGCACCAACAGTTTGCGCAGCGCTTCACAATGTGAGGGAAGACAATACAGTTACAATACAATTCAAAACAGGAGGTACTAGGTATAGGGCATGACAGGTCCTCTTTATTGAGAAATGTGGGGTCTATAAGACCCCACATCTCTCCTCCTATGCAGGAAAGACTGAGATAAAAAAAAAAAAAAAAATGATCTTGGCCCTTTTAGCCAAGTACACGGCAGTGTTTACGTCTGCCGAGCTGGATGTGACGTCATAATGCCGCGTCTGGACCTCCACAGGTCATAGAGACTGCCGGGGACCATCTGGTCACTGGTATTCTCTATGGTGAACTTCTGCCACTGGCAGGTTCCTTTTTCGGCTCGCCGGTCGAGCTGGCAGAAGCACTGGACAGCAGCGCAGGGGGGGTGTTTGGGAACGTCTGTAAAAACAACTAAGCAGCTGAACTGCCGCTATGATTGTTCTTATGGTGCAGGCCTGAAAAAGATGATATTTGAATGATGCCTGTAGCTGCTCCAACCATTCAAATATTCCCACTCTAAGTCCAGGATGTCATATGACGGCCTTGGGCGGGAAATGATTAAAGGTAAAATCTCAAGGAGTCTTCAAGCCCCCCCCCCTACGTTCATATCAGAATCCTCAGCCGGCCCGTCTGCACCATGAAAATGCATCATGCTGTGCAAAAATTGGGAACCCATAGCGGCACTCCTGGCTAGCCCAGAAAGCAACCCAGGGTGCCACAGCACTCTGGTTGAGAAACACTGGGCTAAACACATACATAAAATTGCTGCTTTTTTTGCCAAAGGATTTGTAATGTTTTTTCTATCCATTCCTGAAATTTACACAGCTCTGTCACACAGCACAGCCCTGTCCAGCAGGGAAGAAGACCTCATTTTTTTTCTCTGCTGCAGTTAAATAACACATAGGCCCCTTTCACACGGAGCGGACCGTATTGCGATCCGCTCTGGCACTTTTTTTTTTTTTCACGGACACGGATGACATTTGTGTCATTCGGTCCGTATGTCCGCATATCGTCCGCATATCGTCCCATCCGTTTGCATGTCTATGGGATTGCGGATGTCAGCGGATGACACCGCTGACATCCGATTTTGCGTCCATACCGTTTTTTTAAACGGAAGAAAAACGGAACAGAGCTGAAAGGACGCAAATCGGATGTCAGCGGATGGTCATCCGCTGACATCCGCAATCCCATTGACATGCATTATGTCCGTATATCACCCGCAAACGGATGGGGTGATATACGGACATACGGAACGCCCGTGTGAAAGAGGCCTTACAGGTTTCGCCCCTCCCCCAGCCTGTAAATCAGGGGTGGGGAACCTTTTTTCTGCCAAGGGCCATTTGGGTATTTATAAAATCATTCGGGGGCCGTAAAAAATTATCAACTTAAAAATGAGCCTGTTATATTTGGTCAAACATTTAATTAACTCACCCCTAATGTGATGGCTGCAACTACTTCTCTTTGGTGAGGTGTGTGATGTTAGCTGGTATTGATGATGTTGCTACTCGCAACTGGTTTTCAAGGTTTGCGTCGGTCAGTCTGGAGCACAGTTGACTTTTTGTGGTGGTAAGTTTTGAAAAGAACTGCTAGTGGGTACAGCTGGCTGGTACTGCTGGTGGGTACAGCTGGCTGGTACTGCTGGTAGGTACTGCTGGCTCAGGCTGGTACTGCTGGCTTGTACTGTGCTGTGGGTACTGCTGGTTCTGGCTGCTGTGTGTGCTGCTGGAGGGAAATGCTGGCTAGGAAAAGTGTAGCAGCGCCATGCTGGAGGAAGAGGTGATGTTTCTTGTATTGGTCACACAGGTGGAGTCCATTTAATATCACTCCGCCTGTGACTCACTCAGACTGTCAGAACAGAGCAGGAACTATACAGGAAGCATTGGCTCCGTTCTGACAGATCAGCTGAGAGACACAGACTCAGCTGCACAGGGGGCCAGAGCAAATGACTTTGCGGGCCGCATACGGCCCCCGAACCATAGGTTCCCCACCCCTGCTGTAAATGGACAGTGAAAGGAGAAGCAGAATATTGATGAGCTCATCTCTTTGTCACTCTGCTCTCTTAATAATTTTTAAAAAAACACAATATTTCCCCCAATTTTTTTTATAAAATGTGAAAGATGATGTTACACCGAGTAAATAGATACCTAACATGTCATGCTTTATAATTGCGCACGCTCGTGGAATGGCGACAAACTATGGTACTTAAAAATCTCCATAGGCAACGCTTTAAAATTTTTACAGGTTACCAGTTTAGAGTTACAGAGGAGGTCTAGGGATCAAATTATTGCTCTCACTCTAACAATTGCGGAGATACCTCACATGTGTGGTTTGAACACAGATTACATATGCAAGCACGACTTAAGTATGTGTTTGCTTCTGCGTGCGAGCATGGAGGAATGGGGCTCTTTAAATTTATTTATTTTTTATTTATTTTACTTTTAATTTTTACACTGTCCCTTCATTTTTTATTTAATTTTTATTATTTATTTTTTTTTTAACACGTTCATTCCTATTGCAAGGAGTGTAAACATGATAGGTCCTCTTTATTGAGAGATCTGGGGTCAAATAGACCCCAAATCTCTTCTTCACCTTTAGGCCTTTCTTGTCCTGCCACTTGGGACTGCAAAGTCGAATGAAAAGCCGTACCCCATGATTTTCAATGAGTACCCTTCATATCTGTGCCACCTCAAGTTGCAGTGACTTCAAAGTAGTCCCTGCGCTACTTTGGTCTGACTTTGATGCAACTTGAGGTCCATGGACCTCAAGATTACACAGGCATTGCTTCAAGTCGCGTCAAAGTCGAGCGACTTTCAGGTCGTACAAGTGTGAAAGGGGCCTTAAAGGCATAGGGAAAAAAAATGTTGACACTTTGACATTAACAAAAAAAAAGTCTTTATATCCGAGAAAATGATGTTAGAGGTTGCTCGGGTCCTCCAAGGACATAGAACCCGGGGGGGCCATCTTGCCCTCACTTGACTTCCTGCCTAGTTATTAGATTACTTCCAGGTTTACCAATGGCTGGGAAGCAGCAAGAGGGAGCACCCCTCCCGAAGCTTCAAAAAGTGATCCCGCAGCGAATGTGCCGCTGGAATCACTTTTATGAGGTGCCGAATCGCCCACAGAAAAAAATGATACTGCCGCTAGCTGCTGCCATAACCCCTGTATTAAACGTCAAAGTACTGACCTATATATACTGTGGTTGGTCGGCAAGTGGTTAAGTGATTTTCTCTCCAGGAGGACCGAGTCATCTCTGTTCAAAAATCATACAGATTCACCTGGACTGATATGCCGACTCCAGTGCCTGTGCAGTTTTTGGCTGTGTTCACAAATATCTGATGTTGACCAGCCATTAGTGCAACCTATCCCCTACAATAGAAAGTTACAATATAAAATGACAATATGAAGTTACAATATAAAGTAAAAATACACAATTAAAATATAAAGTTACAATATAAAGTTACAATATGAAGTAAAAATATAAAATGACAATATAAAGTGACAATATAAAGTTACAATATAAAGTAACAATATAAAATGACAATATAAAGTTACAATATAAAGTAACAATATAAAATGACAATATAAAGTAACAATATAAAGTTATAATATAAAATGACAATATAAAATGACCATATAAAGTAACAATATAAAGTAAAAATATAAAATGACAATATAAAGTAACAATATAAAGTTATAATATAAAATGACAATATAAAGTTACAATATAAAGTAACAATATAAAATGACAATATAAAGTAACAATATAAAGTTATAATATAAAATGACAATATAAAATGACAATATAAAGTAACAATATAAAGTTATAATATAAAATGACAATATAAAGTTACAATATAAAGTTATAAAATAAAATGACAATATAAAGTTACAATATAAAATGACAATATAAAGTAACAATATAAAATGACAATATCAAGATACAATATAAAATTACAATATAAAATGACAATCTGAAGTTATAATATAAAGTTACAATATAAAGTAAAAATATAAAATTAAAATATAAAGTTACAATATAAAATGACAATATAAGCCCCGGTTCACATCAGTGCAATGTCAGACATCGCATGTGATTCACAGGGCACTGCTCTGAAAATCACATGTCTGTGCGATGTGAATCCAGCCATACAGATTGTATGGCTGAATTTGCATCGGATTCAGACACAACACGCACAGGACCCTTTTTTTGGGTCCGCACCAGAATCGGATCGCATGGTGGGTCACACCTATGCGATCCGATTCATGTCCGAACTGACAGTTCGCACTGCGATATGCGAACTGATCTGGGGGTGTCATAAATTTTGTATTGACACCCCCAGCGATTCACATATGGCAGTGTGAACTGCCTGCGAGCTGAATGTGATGCGGGAGCCCACAGTGGATTCACAGGGTTCCCGCATCGCATATATGTGAATCAGTAATTACAGTAAAAGTTACAATATAAAGTTACAAAATAAAATGAAAATATGAAGTTACAATATAAAGTTACAATATGAAGTTACAGTATAAAATGACAATAGTAATTTTTATATAATTTATAAATAATAATTGAAATAATCATTTCATATATAATGAAAATATAAAGTTACAATATAAAGTTACAAAATAAAAAAATGAAAATATGAAGTTACAATATAAAGTTATAATATGAAGTTACAATATAAAATGACAATATTAATTTTTATATTATTTATAAATAATAATTGAAATAATATTTTTATATATAATGAAAATATAAAGTTACAATATAAAGTTACAAAATAAAAAAATGAAAATATGAAGTTACAATATAAAGTTACAATATGAAGTTACAATATAAAATGACAATATTAATTTTTATATTATTTATAAATAATAATTGAAATAATATTTTTATATATAATGAAAATATAAAGTTACAATATAAAGTTACAAAATAAAATGAAAATATGAAGTTACAATATAAAATGATAATGTAAAGTTACAATATAAAGTTAAAATATAAAATGACAATATAAAGTTACAATATAAAATGACAATATAAAGTTACAATATAAAGTGACAATGTAAAGTTACAATATAAAATGACAATATAAAGTTACAATATAAAGTAACAATATAAAATGAAAATATAAAATAACAATATAAAGTTACAATATAAAGTACTTCTTAATCTATATGATATGTCTAACTTGACAGTTCTGACACCTCATGTGTTTTTGACTACTTGATATTCTGCTATACTATGACCAATGTTTGTTGCACACTTGCTATGTTTTCAGAGTATTTTTCTATGCAATATATTTTTGTTATATATATGTGATGTTACATTGTTGACCTGTGTAAAAGTTATTTTTTTTGTACTGACTTTCTAATAAAATCTTTTGTAAACAAAAAAAAGTTACAATATAAAGTAACAATATAAAATGAAAATATAAATTAACAATATAAAGTTACAATATAAAGTAACAATATAAAATAAAAATATAAAGTAACAATATAAAGTTACAATATAAAGTAACAATATAAAATGAAAATATAAAGTAACAATATAAAATGACAATATGAAGTTACAATATAAAGTTACAATATAAAATGATAATATAAAGTTACAATATGAAGTCTGCCTGCAGCAGAGGGATGACATCATCTCAGCCTAGGCAATGTCACTGAACAATTTGAGTGTTCTTGAGGATGAACAGTCCCGAAAAAAATGAAACTTTATTGGTCGTCTTTATAACTACTTGGAGAGATGTTTTTCTTCCTGAGCGCAGTCCTTCTTTACTTCAATTGATTGTGTTTCAGTTTTTCCACTATTTCCTCGTTGCCTGATTAAACCGTCTCAGGGCCATTACCATTCCAATCTATCTAAATAGCTATAGGATAAAATCAATAGAGAATTCGTTGGGGAACGTCTCTGCAGTGTGAAAATCACTATAAATTATGTAAATTATACAAGGCGTCGCTGCCGTGTGCTTTATGACCTGCTGTGCGCCTTGTCACATATCTTCCACCTCCGGGACCTTGAAGAAACCATGCCAGCTAGTGGATGAGTCTCTGCTTTAAAGGTAACCTGTCACAAAACCAATGCATCCTGTATGAAAAGCCTCTGACGGAAGCTGTTCTTCTCAGGCTCCAGATCAGTTAAGTGAGTGAGTGGTGTGTTCATCTTGTCCAGTGGCGGGACAAGGTCATCCAGTGCCCAGGGCAAAGATGCCAAACTGCACCCTTCCTTCCCTTAGGGTTAGGGTCAGGGCGCCCCCCCTATCCCCACAATAAACCATTGCGCCCAGGGCAGCCGGCCCTCTGCCCACCCCTTGTCCCAGCCCTGATCTTGACTAGTAAGCAGCCCAGGAGTCAGGGGAGTGGTGGCCAGGGCTGCTGTTAGAAATCACGGGGCCCTGTACAGCCTACCTGACAGTCCCCACCCTCCCCCTGTATGGTTGGAATTTGTGTTTTTTTTTGTGGCTTTTGCTGTGTGCAGGTGGCTTATGCTATGCTATAGGGATGCAGAAGCTGTATGAACACAGCCGCAGGTCCTGATTGGACAGGCATGTGGATGCAGGTGTACGGCCCCAAACACAGACAGTGTGCATTCGGGGCCACTCACCTGCACCTGTTCACTTATCAAATTAGGTAAGTGCATAGTTCCTGTAATTGCCCCACCGCACCAATCCTCTCCCTGTCGGGGGCCCCCCTTGTGTTCCTGGGCCCCCTTTCGTTACCGGCGGCCCTGCTGGTGGCCACCCTCTGAGGTGTCTCACTCAGGGATTTTGCCACTTTCACATCACATCATATAGACAGAACAATAAAACTAGGTTTAGACCTGTGTCTGAACCCGTTGCTCCCCTGAAGAGAGATCCGCGTTTAGAACGTTTTTTTAGAATCAATTGACAAGCAGTGAGGAGGCAATATGACGTCTCCTCTCCACCTGTTTTAACCCAGTTTTGCTGAACAAACACACCACAACTGTTTGTTGGGGGGAAGGGCTGGAGAGCAGTACAACAATGAGTGTCTACAGCCAACTGTGAAGCATGGTGGAGGTTCCTTGCAAGTTTGGGGTTGCATTACTGCAAATGGAGTTGGAGATTTGGTCAGGATCAATGGTGTCCTCAATGCTGAGAAATATAGACAGATAAATCGGAGAGGGATGTGATTGGCCCCGAATTTATTCTGCAGCAGGACAATGAGCCCAAACATACAGTCAATGTCATTAAGAACTATCTTCAGTGTAGAGAAGAACAAAGGAGTCCTGGAAGTGATGGTTTGGCCTCCATAGAGCCCTGATCTCAACATTATCAGCAGCCTACACCCACAGAAGATCTGTCCAAGATGTTTGGAACAACCTACCTGCTGAGTTCCTTCAAAAACTGTGTGCAAGTCTACCCAGAAGAACTGATGTTGGTGTGAAGGCAAAAGGGGGGGGGGGGGGGACTGGTCACAGAAATTTTGACTTTGATTTTTCTTCTGTTCATTTACTTTACACTTTGTTAATTGGTAAAAAATAAGCTATTAACACTTCTATTTCTAAAAACATTCTTCATTTTCAGCATCTTCCACGCCTGCCTATAACTTTTGCACAATACAGTATAAATATACACTCACTGGCTCCTTTGCCTTCAAATAGATACAACAAGGCGTTGGAAACATTCCTTTAGAGATTTTGCTCCATAGTGACCTGATAGCATCACGCAGTTGCTACAGATTTGGCGGCTTCACATCCATGGTGCCTATCTCCCATCCCACCATATCCCAAAGGTGCCCTATTGGATGAGATGTGGTGAGTGTGGAGGCCATTGGAGTACAGTGACCTGATCTGGTGAGTGTGGAGGCCATTGGAGTAGAGTGACCGGATCTGGTGAGTGTGGAGGCCATTGGAGTACAGTGACCGGATCTTGTGAGTGTGGAGGCCATTGGAGTACAGTGACCGGATCTGGTGAGTGTGGAGGCCATTGGAGTACAGTGACCTGATCTGGTGAGTGTGGAGGCCATTGGAGGACAGTGACCTCATTGTCATGGTGAAGAAACCAGTGGTGAGATGATTGGAGCTTTGTGACATGGTGTATTATCCTGCTGGAAGGAGCCATCAGAAGATGGGGACACTGTAGTCATAAAGGGATGGACATGGTCAACAACAATATTTAGGTAGGCCGTGGGGTTTAAACCATGCTTAATTGGTACTAAGGGGCCCAAAGTGTGCCAAGAAAATATCCCCCACACCATTACACTACCACCACCAGCCTGAACCGGTGATACAATGCAGGATGGATCCATGCACCAAATTCTGACCCAACCATCTGAATGTCGCAGCTAAAATCGAGACTCATCAGACCAGGCAACGTTTTTCCAATCTTCTATTGTCCAATTTTGGTGAGCATGTGCGAATTGTAGCCTCAGTTTCCTGTTCTTAGCTGACAGGAGAGGCACCCGGTGTGGTCTTCTGCTGCTGTAGCCAATCTGCTTCAAAGTTCCATGTGTTGTGTTCAGAGATGGTATTCTCCATACCTTGGATGTAACGAGTGGTTATTTGAGTTACTGTTACAGTACCTTTCTATCATCTGGAACCAGTCTGCCCATTCTCCTCTGACATCAACAAGGCATTTCCCTCCGTACAACCGCCGCTCACTGGATATTTTCTCTTTTTCCCACCATTCTCTGTAAACCCGAGAGATGGTTGTGTGTGAAAATCCCAGAAATACTCAGACCAGCCCGTCTGCCACCAACAACCATGCCACGTTCCAAGTCACCTAAATCCCCTTTCTTCCCCATTCTGATGCTCAGTTTGAACTTCAGTAAGTCATCTTCACCACATTCAGATGCCTAAATGCATTGAGTTGCTGCCACGTGATTGGCTGATTAGCAATTTGTGTTAGGCCTCTTTCACACGGTCCACCTCCGTAGGCGGATCCGTGTTGCTCGGCGTAGGCGCCGTAGTCGGATGACAGCTCTGTCTCCGCTTGCAGAGTGGAGAGGGAGGTGTCTCAGCCCCTGCTGCCCCCTATGGGGGATCGGATGAGAGCGGACCGCCTGTCCGCTCTCATCCGATCCGATCCGATTACTGAATGGATGGAAAAATAGGGTTTCCATCCGTCCAGATTTCACGGACAGGATCGGATACGGATGGCAGCGGGTGTCAGCGGAGGTGTCTCCGCTGACACCCGCTGCCCCATAGAGCTGCATGGAGGATCCGATCAGATCCGCCTAAAAAACTGACAGGCGGATCTGATCGGATCGCCCGTGTGAAAGAGCCCTTACCAAGCAATTCAACAGATGTCCCTAATAAAGTGGCCGGTGAGTGTATATACAGTATATAGAGAATTTGTTATATAATTAATGTGATTAGAAGCTGGTTTGCATGCTTGCTTTACCTAATGAAGGATTTTAATAGATCAGAAACTTTGTTATTTTTGCTATTTTTGCTATTTTTATGTCTCTTTGATGAGTGATTTACTATCTTAATAAACATACAAGGTGCTGCAGGTTGGACCTTTTTTGTTTTCTATATATATATATTTATATATATATATATATTTTTTTTCCACTCCTCCACAGAAGAGCTCTACTGCTCAAAGGCGGCATGGCTGGTTGAGCCAAATAGCAAAAAGATACAGGCCACAAAGAGGTAATAAAACACGAGAGATCAAGAAATAAGGAGAATTTATCAGAGCCCATTTATCTTTGACGGTGCTTTCCGCACTGCCAAGGAATTTTGCCCCTTTGAACTGTAATCTAAGAAATACGGCATCTGCAGGATTGCGTTCTCACCGGGCGCTCTGCAGAGGGCCTAGCGCTCGCAGCCTCCAGTTCAAGTGTATCAGGGAGTAGGATGATACAGAGAAGATTGCTTGCTGCGGAGAGCAAGGATCATTAGAAATAAAATATATTTTCACTATATCTGATTTAGGAAATAAAAAAAAAAAAAAAGAAGTTCATGAAGGAAATAAGAAAAATAAACTGAAATACTGTTAAGCTATTTCTTTGTGATGCGGGGGAAACAAAAATATGAGTTTTTTCGATTTGCGGAAAGCCTGCAGCTATAAAAGAAAAAAAAACATGCCTGCTGATCTGATTAGAAGTATTTCAACCTTTTTTTATATTATGCTTTATTGCTTTATTTATTTATGTATTCATTTCTTGTTTTCGTTATTTATTTCCTTTTTTTTTATGTATTTATTTACCTAAATGTATTATTCTGTTTTTAATTTTCCACAGTATAATATTCCAAAAAGTCAGCATTTTTACCTTCATTTATATTTTTTATAATAAAGTTAAGTTTTGAATAATGTAATAATTTAATGTTTTCATTTAATTATTAAAATAATGATTTACTTCTATTAATTAATATATGTGCTTAATAATTCAAAATGTTAATAATACTAATTATTATAACAATAGTAATATAATATAAATGTGTGCAGTTAAACGTGGTTTGCATCCATACTATCTATTTAATTCATTTATTTATTGTATTGTATTTATTTACCTAAATGTATTATTATGTTTTTTAATTTTCCACAGTATAAAATTCCAAAAATTCTGCATTTTTACCTAAATTTATATATTTTTTTAAATAAAATTACGTTTTGAATAATGTAATAATTTAATGTTTTAATTGAATGATTAAAATAATGATTTAATTCTATTTATTAATATATTTTCTTAATAATTCGAAATAATAGTAATACTAATGATAATAAAAATAGGAATAATAATATAAATGTGTGCTATTAAATGTGGTTTGCATCCATACTATCTATTTATTTCATTTATTTATTGTATTGTATTTATTTACCTAAATGTATTAATCTGTTTTTAATTTTCCACAGTATAAAATTCCAAAAAGTCTGCATTTTTACCTTAATTTATATATTTTTTAAATAAAATAAAGTTTTGAATAATGTAATAATTTAATATTTTAATTGAATGATTAAAATAATGATTTAATTCTATTTATTAATATATGTGCTTAATAATTCAAAATGTTAATAATACTAATTATTATAACAATAGTAATATAATATAAATGTGTGCGGTTAAACGTGGTTTGCATCCATACTATCTATTTAATTAATTTATTTATTGTATTGTTTTTATTTACCTAAATGTATTATTCTGTTTTTAATTTTCCACAGTATAAAATTCCAAAAAGTCTGCATTTTTACCTTAATTTATATATATTTTTAAATAAAATTAAGTTTTGAATAATGTAATAATTTAATGTTTTAATTGAATGATTAAAATAATGATTTAATTCTATTTATTAATATATTTTCTTAATAATTCGAAATAATAGTAATACTAATGATAATAAAAATAGTAATAATAATATAAATGTGTGCTATTAAATGTGGTTTGCATCCATACTATCTATTTAATTCATTTATTTATTGTATTGTATTTATTTACCTAAATGTATTAATCTGTTTTTAATTTTCCACAGTATAAAATTCCAAAAAGCCTGCATTTTTACCTTAATTTATATATATTTTTTTAAATAAAATTAAGTTTTGAATAATGTAATAATTTAATGTTTTAATTGAATGATTAAAACAATGATTTAATTCTATTTATTAATATATTTTCCTAATAATTCAAAATAATAGTAATACTAATGATAATAACAATAGTAATAATAATATAAATGTGTGCTATTAAATGTGGTTTGCATCCATACTATCTATTTAATTCATTTATTTATTGTATTGTATTTATTTACCTAAATGTTTTAATCTGTTTTTAATTTTCCACAGTATAAAATTCCAAAAAGTCTGCATTTTTACCTTAATTTATATATTTTTTTTAATAAAATTAAGTTTTGAATAATGTAATAATTTAATGTTTTAATTGAATGATTAAAACAATGATTTAATTCTATTTATTAATATATTTTCCTAATAATTCAAAATAATAGTAATACTAATGATAATAAAAATAGTAATAATAATATAAATGTGTGCTATTAAATGTGGTTTGCATCCATACTATCTATTTAATTCATTTATTTATTGTATTGTATTTATTTACCTAAATTTATTAATCTGTTTTTAATTTTCCACAGTATAAAATTCCAAAAAGTCTGCATTTTTACCTTAATTTATATATTTTTTTAAAAAAATTAAGTTTTGAATAATGTAATAATTTAATGTTTTAATTGAATGATTAAAATAATGATTTAATTCTATTTATTAATATATTTTCTTAATAATTCAAAATAATATTAATACTAATAATAATAACAATAGCAATAATAATATAAATGTGGTTTGCATCCATACTATCTATTTAACATAACCCAAATGCAATTTATTCTATAAATAAAAAAATAATTCTAATAAATTAAATAAAAAGAACTGAACTCCAGGTAAATAGCTACAGTGGAGAAATGATTATTTGACCCCCTGCAAAAGAAGTAAAGGGTCTAGCATGTTTATCATACAGTACAGTAAGTGTATTTTAAATGATAGAGACAGAATATCAACCAAAAACCCAGGAAAAAATATATGATACAAATGCTATAAATTGAGTTGCAGCTCAGTGAGTAAAATAAGTATTTGATCACCTACCAACCAACAATAATTCTGACACCCACAGACTGGCTACAGCAGGTGCTCATATGGTATATAGATTAATCGTTTTCAATTTAGGAAGGTGCTCCTAAAGACTCGTTATGTGTATAAAAGACACCTGACCACAGAATCTCTTTCTTCCATTCAAACCTCACCACCATGAGCAAGACCAAAGAGCTGTCAAAGGACATCAGGGACAAGATTGTAGACCTTCACAAGGCTGGAATGGGCTACAAGACCATCAGCAAGAAGCTTGGTGAGAACTTGAAGGAGACAACTGTTGGAGCGATTATTCGTAAATGGGAGAAATACAAAATAGCCATCAATTGCCCTTGGCCTGGAGCTCCATGCATGATTTCGCCTCATAGAGTAAGGATGATCATGAGAAAAGTAAGGGATCATCCCAGAACTAGGAGTTTGTGAATGATCTCGAGGCAGTTGGGACCACAGTCGCCAAACAAACCATTGGTAACACAATATGCCTTCATGAATTGAAATCCTGCAGCACCTGCAAGGTCCCCCTCCTCAAGAAGGCACATGTACAGGCCCGTCTGAAGTTTGCCAATGAACATCTAAATGATTCAGAGAAGGATTGGAAGAAAGTGCTGTGGTCAGACCAAAATTGAGCTCTTTGGCATTAACTCGACTCGCCGTGTTTGGAGGAAGAAAAATGTTGACTATGACCCTAAGAACACCATCCCTACAGTCAATGGAAGCCAATGGACAGGGCCATGTATTGTAAAACATTGGATGAGAACCTTCTTCCCTCAGAACACTGAAGCTGGGTCGTGGATGGGTCTTCCAGCATGACAATGACCGAAACATACCGCCAAGGCAACAAAGGAGTGGCTCAAGAAGAAGCACATCAAGGTCACGGAGTGGCCTAGTCAGTCTCCAGACCTTAATCCTATAGAAAGTTTATAGAGGAAGCTGAAGCTTGGAGTTACCAAGCAACAGCCAAGAAACCTTAAGGATTTAAAGAAGATTTGTAAAGAAGAGTGGACCAAAATACCTCCTGAGATGTGTGCAAACCTGGTCACCAACTACAAGAAACATCTTACCTCTGTGCTTGCCAAAAAGGGTTTCTCCACCAACTACTAAGTTATATTTTGGGTATTGAATACTTATTTTACTCACTGAACTGGAACTCAATTTATAACATTTGTATCATGTGTTATTTCTAGTTTTTTGGTTGATATTCTTTCTCTATCATTTAAAATACACCTATGATACAAAATGATAGGCCCCTAATTTCTTTGTGTGAGGGCAAACTTACAAAATCTGCAGGGGACCAAATAATTATTTTTTCTCACTGTAAATACACAAATCAAATACATACAGGAGCTTCTGCTCACTGAGATTTACACAGCTCTGCCACACAGTGCAGCTCTGCCTAGAAGGGCAGGGGACCTGATTTTTCTCTGCCATAGTGAAGTAATCTTTACAGGTCTTGTCCCTCCCCCAGCCTGTGATTGGGCAGTGCTGTAGAAGCAGCAGACTGATGAGCTCATCTCTCTGCCACTCTACTCTCCCCTCCTATCAGCATATCCCTTGTTAGCATATGAACCATGCTAAACAACTGATTGGCTCCCTGTTCTGTTTCTTTCACTTCTAATCTGAGCTCTGCTGTACAGAAGATCACAAGAGGTTGATACCTACTTAAACTGTTTTAATTAAAAAAAAATATTCACAATGTATAATTGAATACAGAGCTGCATTATTGTGTGTCTTCTATATGTAGTACCCTCCTAGGTAGGTGCTAGAAGAGAGAGTATAGTTTTGGGGACTTTCTGCTTACCAGAGAGATTGCCAGGTAAATTTATATTGCTCTCTGCCTACCAGAGAGCAGTATCCATTGGTAGGGTCTGCTCATGGTGCTCAGGTGCAGCTCAGTGTGTCTGAAAATGTTTCATACTGGTCCAATAGGGAGGCATATTTGACAGTGGGAGGAAACCTGACAAGTGAGGGCACAGGCATTGTTACAGTCCGGTTGATTGGCAGAGGAAAGTGCCTCGGTGCATGCCAGGGTGACTGTATAAATGCCAAGGGCACATGTGCTTAGGGTCTTCGGCTGGAGAGTGAAGGGGGCAGCTGCCCCTCCTCTGTAGAAACTGCCATGCAGCCTTGGGTGGTCAACCTGAGGGCGTAAATGTTAGAGAGGAGTTGAACCCAGAGGTCCTGCAGAGCCGACTGGAAGGGAGACACTGGAAAGGATCTGATTCTGCTACAGTGAGTACAGATCTGTGTCATGGGGTCTGTCATGTGAGGGCCACCCCTTTAGTGGAAGAGTCAGTGGAGTGTCAGTAAAGAGGATGCTAGAGAGTGTCCTGAAGATAAAGTAGGTGCTTCAAGTCTGCTGCTAGAGAAAGCAAGAAGATTTAGTTATTCCATACAAGTGGCAGTATGGATAAAGGAGTGTGTCTGCTTTACTATCAGTGGGTTACACACCATAAGTGGTCTTTTTTTGCATGAAATTTTTGGTGACAAATAGAAGTTTTTTACGCTACACACTCCTGACCCCTGGAGTCTGTACATTACACACTCCTGACCCCTGGAGTCTGTACATTACACACTCCTGTCCCCTGGAGTCTGTACATTACACACTCCTGTCCCCTGGAGTCTGTATGTTTCACACTCCTAACCCCTGGAGCCTGTACATTACACACTCCTGACCCCTGGAGTCTGTACATTACACACTCCTGACCCCTGGAGTCTGTACATTACACACTCCTGACCCCTGGAGTCTGTACATTATACACTCCTGACCCCTGGAGTCTGTACATTACACACTCCTGACCACTGGAGTCTGTACATTACACACTCCCAAACCCTGGATCCTGTATGTTACACACTCCTGACCCCTGGAGTCTGTACATTACACACTCCTGACCCCTGAAGTCTGTACATTACACACTCCCGACCCCTGGTGTCTGTACATTACACACTCCTGACCCCTGGAGTCTGTACATTACACACTCCTGACCTCTGGTGACTGCACATTACACACGCCTGACCCCTGGTGTCTGTACATTACACACTCCTGACCCCTGCAGTCTGTACATTAAGCACTCCTGACTCCTGGAGTCTGTACATTACACACTCCTGACCTCTGGAGTCTGTACATTACACACTCCTGACCCCTGGAGTCTGTACATTACCCACTCCTGACCCCTGGAGTCTGTACATTACACACTCTTGACCCCTAGAGTCTGTACATTACACACTCCTGACCCCTGGAGTCTGTACATTACACACTCCTGACCCCTGGAGTATATACATTACACACTCCTGACCCCTGGTGTCTGTTCATTATACACTCCTGACCCCTGGTGTCTGTTCATTACACACTCCTGACCCCTGGAGTCTGTGCATTAAGCACTCCTGACTCCTGGAGTCTGTACATTACACACTCCTGACCTCTGGTGTCTGCACATTACACACTCCTGTCCTCTGGTGTCTGTACATTACACACTCCTGACCCCTGGAGTCTGTACATTAAGCACTCCTGACTCCTGGAGTCTATACATTACACACTCCTGACCTCTGGAGTCTGTACATTACCCACTCCTGACCCCTGGTGTCTGTACATTACACACTCCTGACCCCTCGAGTCTGTACATTGCACACTTCTGACCCATGGAGTTTGTATGCTACACAATCCTGACCCCTGGAATCTGTACGTTACACACTTCTGACCCCTGTGGTCTGTATATTACACACTCCTGACTGCTAGACTCTGTAGGTTACACACTCCTGACCCCCTAGAGTCCGTATGTTACACACTCCTAACCCCTGGAATCCATACATTACACACTCCTGACTCCTGGTGCCTGAACGTTACACACTCCTGACCCCTGGAATCCATACGTTACACACTCCTGACCCCTGGACTCTGTATATTACATACTCTTAACCCCTGTAGTCTGTACATTACACACTCCTGACACCTGGAGTCTGCACATTACACACTCCTGCCCCTTGGAGTCTGAACGTTACACACTCCTGACCCCTGGTGTCTCTTCATTATACACTCCTGACCCCTGGTGTCTGTTCATTACACACTCCTGACCCCTGGAGTCTGTGCATTAAGCACTCCTGACTCCTGGAGTCTTTACATTACACACTCCTGACCTCTGGAGTCTGCACATTACACACTCCTGTCCTCTGGTGTCTGTACATTACACACTCCTGACCCCTGGAGTCTGTACATTAAGCACTCCTGACTCCTGGAGTCTATACATTACACACTCCTGACCTCTGGAGTCTGTACATTACCCACTCCTGACCCCTGGTGTCTGTACATTACACACTCCTGACCCCTCGAGTCTGTACATTGCACACTTCTGACCCATGGAGTTTGTATGCTACACAATCCTGACCCCTGGAATCTGTACGTTACACACTTCTGACCCCTGTGGTCTGTATATTACACACTCCTGACTGCTAGACTCTGTAGGTTACACACTCCTGACCCCCTAGAGTCCGTATGTTACACACTCCTGACCCCTGGAATCCATACATTACACACTCCTGACTCCTGGTGCCTGAACGTTAAACACTCATGACCCCTGGAATCCATACGTTACACACTCCTGCCCCCTGGACTCTGTATATTACATACTCTTAACCCCTGTAGTCTGTACATTACACACTCCTGACACCTGGAGTCTGCACATTACGCACTCCTGCCCCTTGGAGTCTGTAAGTTACACACTCCTGACCCCTGGAGTCTGTACGTTACACACTCCTGACCCCTGGAGTCTTTACATTACACACTCCTGACCCCTGGAGTCTGTACATTACACACTCCTGACTCCTGGAGTCCATACGTTATACACTCCTGACCCCTGGTTTCTGTACGTTACACACTCCTGACCCCTGGAGTCTGTACGTTACACACTCCTGACCCCTGGAGTCTGTACGTTACACACTCCTGACCCCTGGAGTCTGTACGTTACACACTCCTAATCCCTGTAATCTGTACATTACACACTCCTGACCCCTGGAGCCTGTACATTACACACTCCCAACCCCTGGAGTCCAAACGTTACACACTCCTGATCCCTGGAGTCTGTACGTTACACACTCCTGACCCATGGAGTCTGTACATTACACATTCCCGCCCCCTGGAGTCCAAACGTTACACACCCCTTGACCCTTGCACTCACATGCCTAATTTTCTTTTCATCTGTATCCCCAAGACTGAACACCCACTCCAGGAAAAATAATTACAGTATCTTTGCAAATGGCTGGGTCAGCAGAGATTCTTTTTTTTTTCCCGTGGAGTAAATTAATCCCAGGGGTTTTGTTGCCTTTCTCAGGACCCACACCGCTGGAGTTTGTTAGAGCTTGTGTTTGATGGGCATGTGTCTTTTATTTCAACCTAGTTAACTACCTTATGTAACTAAGCCGAGATTGAGTTTACCCTGCGGCCAAATAAGCATGGTGTACTCGCTGTCTTTTGCCTAATCACATAATGTTAATAATTAAAGTAAAATCTTTTCCCGAGCCAAATAACAATAACGTCCTGCAGCAATCTATGCATGAGAATTATTCCAGGAGCTCATCTGAACGTATCAATTTATTTTTAAAAAAATGTACACGTATCATTTTTATACTGAGACAGTTGTGTTGTTATCACTTCGTATCTATACATGATTGACAATCTAATCTTTATAGCTTAGTATACAACCCTGTCCCCAAGGAGCTTACAATCTACTAAACCCCTCCACAGTCATTTGCTCTACTTTATTCATCTATATACATATACTTTATATACAGTAGCTTGGACATTCCGCAGCACTTTAAAGTAAACATTAAAACATTTAGATTAAACTCCGCCCCTGAGGAGCTTACACTCTAACATCTTTACTACAGCCATATTAATTGTAATTAGTTATAAGTAGGCTATATATAGTGTCGCTGTGGTCTACTGAGCTGTATGAGGGACCGTGAGCCGTGGACACCAGTGCACAAGTAACATACCATCCAAACTGCAAACACACAGATACACTTTATGGACAATTCCTGGTGGAAGCCAATTAGTTTTCCAGAGTATTTTTGCTATATAAATGATATTCTGTTAGTATTTACAGTAGATCAACACATTTGAGGCAATATGCTTTCTTATATCCAGAAACCACCACTTTGTTGGAGAGTGGAGATGGGCACAAGGGAGCACACATGGGTGGGTAAATCTTGCTGGAGGAGGCTGTCAGGTTTAGCTGTCACTTTGCCATTAATGGCCAGAGTGACAGAGTCCCCTTTAAAGAACACAACCAATGAAGTGATCAAGTTGAGTAGGAAACATTTTTCCTGTTATAAAATCAGATTATACCCTTACTTTTATTTCTAATCTATTGTAACCCACTGCAGCTTAAATTGCAAGCTCCCACATAAGACTGGACTAGACCTTCTTGTCACATGACTCTGCTATACCACTCCCCTCCTGGAGAGGCAGCAAGGAGTCTGCAGTGAGCAGGGGTTGGAATTTCATGCCTGCATAGTCATGTGGTTCAGCAACTGGTGTTCGCAGAACACAAAATTACTATTCACTAGGTGAGTTTAGGCAGTGGCCTAGAGCTGGGTCTACATGAAAGTCAAATGTCCTGGACCAGTAGCATGATGGTGTAACGGAACACAGGGTGCCCAAGAAGCCCAGTCTGGCCTGCCCAAACCAGACTTTCACAGACTGATCGGCTATGAGAGCTCCCTGCGCCTTGCCAAGACAAATTTACAAACTATGTGGAACTTTGTCAAGGAAGCTGCCCTATCTGGGGAAAGAGAGGTTCACCTACGGGAACCTGGAGCCTTGTCATAGGTCCAGGGTGGGTAGGAGACGGCGAGACCCCAACCAAGCTGCGGCGGTTCGTGGGGTCTGAAGTGGTTACAGTGTCTGGTGGAGTGCTTGGAGCCCTCGGGAAGCACTAGGAGCATCTGTCAACAGAGGTACCCCGTCAGGGGTGTCCTGTTCAGTTACAGACGGGTTTCCTGCACTATGAGCGAGGAAGTAGAACTGCACCCCTCTCCCCGGCTGCTAACGCATGATGTAGAATGGGCTTACCACCCAGTGCTCTCTTTCTGCCCGCTTGATCTAGATGCCCACTGTGCTCTCTTTCGGCCCACTTGATCTGGATGCCCATAGAGGGTGCACAGCACATGTGTGGCCAATCGCTTGCTTTCTAACAGCTGGGAGGTGGTTGCATATGCAAGGTGTGTTTTTCGTGTCAGCGGTATGCAGCTGGGGTGTGAGTGTTGGAACAGTAGCTGTCAAAGTAGCCATGAAGTTGGAGCCTGCTGGTTGGCAGCTACTGATCCAGAGTGCATGTGCATTGAGGCTTGCCATATGGTGAACCCTCCAGCATGCCCAAGAAGACTGCCTCTTCTACCAACCCCGCCCCCTCTTCCCTCCACCTTTGTCCCAGACCTGTTGTAGACAAGAAAACTATGTAAGCATTTTGAGGCTTTCTTTTCAGTTTTCACACCATTGACTTCCTTTGCGCACTTTTTCAACTATTTTGCTTCAAAAGTCCAGTTCTTGGTAAACAAAAGATGCTGAAAGATGAGAAAGTGAGTGCACATATGTTGGATTGGCGTCACGCTTAGTCCTGAACAATTGAGTGTAAGTAAAAAAAAGAAAAAGACAACGCAGTAGACAGGAGAAGGATATTGTTTTCCGTCTGAGGCAATTTAGAGAACTGTCATCTTTGCGGAGGTCTAATGTCCGTGTAGGCGCTCTGAAATTCTTTTATGAAGGTACCGATCCAGCCGAAGAGCTCCTGTGAATCCTGGTCTTCGGCTTCCCCGAACTTTTGCTGTAGGGCATAAACATAACAAGACAGTAATACAGCTCCAATTGGGGAAGAACATCAAAAAAGAGTGCCAGCCCTGACACTGAACTCAGACAGTGATGGGTTTTTGGATTGTTTCTTAAATGTTTGCCGACTGGCTTCTCTGCTCGGTAAAATTACGTGGCGGGCAATTTACAGGGCGCAATTTATTCAATTCTGCTTTCAATTGACAGCCAACGTCCCAACTGTGACGAGGCAAGCTGCCAAAAACTTTTCCCTTTCTGTGTGATGGGAACGCTGAGGAGGACCGACAGTGATATTGGGAACACTTAATGCATAATATGAAAGGTAATGGACAGGGGTAGTTTGACGTATTTCAACATAACTTAAAGGAGGAACCTACGTGGAATTTTTAAAAAAGCAAGCAAAGTGAACCTTGCGTCTCATATATCTTTCATTTTAATATTTTATTATATATTTAATATTATTATTCTTGCTGTTTTTATTATTTGTATCATTTATTATAGTTATTATATATGTATATTATATTTATTTTTTATTTACATAATAATAATAATTATTATTTTTATTATTATTATGATTTATTTCATTCAATTATATTTATTTAAATGTAAATAATAGGAATAATAATAATAATAATAATATTGTTGTTTAATATTTATTATAATTATATTTATTATGAATATTTTTATTTATATTATATTTTTTTCAATAATAATAATGGAAATAGTAACAATTATCATCATCATAATTATTATTAATATATTTATTTTGATATTATATTTATGTTTATTTAAATAATAATATTAACAAAAATAATAATACTATTGATGATGCGGATATTATAAATAAATAATATTCATAATAAACATAACTATTATAGCTATAACAAATAATAATAATACTAATAATAATAATAATAATAATAATAATAATAACAACACTATTATGTAAATAAATATAATAAAAAATTATAATAATATTAGTTATTAATATTTTTATTTTTATTAGTATTATTATTTATTTAATTATATTATATTTATTTAAATAATAATAGGAATAATAATATTATTGTTGTTTTTATAGTTAATGTAATTTTATTTATTATGACTATTAATTATATTAAATTAGTATTATATGATAATAATAGAAAAAATAACAAATATCATCATCATTACTATATTATTATTATTATTATTATTATTATTATTATTATTGTTATTATTGTTATTATTATTATATTTATTCTGATTAATATTTATTTATATTATATTTATGTTTATTTAAATAATAATAAAAAAATAATAACAACATTGAGGATGATGATGATATTATATATAAATAATATTCATATTAAAAATAATCATTATAGCTATAAAAATATTATTAATAATAATAATAATAATAATAATAATAACAACAACATTATGTAAATAAATATAATACAAATAATAATATTATTATTATTAATAATAATAATAATAATAATAATAATATAATAATAATAATAATAATAAT